>NC_090648.1:64859253-65159253 GCF_040937935.1 Hyperolius riggenbachi
CTTCTTCAAGTGGCCCACATATCTCCCCGCCTCCTTCAGGCCGGCTTCACGCTGCAGTTTGGGGGGCCGCACTGCCAAAAACAGGCCCTCAGGGATCACTGCATTAGTAACTGGTAATCCACGTCTGGCATGCAGCCAAGTGACGCTCGCTTCCCGTTGGGCAATCGATGACGTGCGCAGAAGCGTATCTCTAAAATATGCTTCCGCACCTGTTGAAAACTCTGTCTGTTTTTTTAAAAGATAGGCACGTTGCCATAGACTTACATGATTTCCGGTCCGACGCAGGTCACCGGAGGAGCCGCACGGGAACGCAAGTTTGTAAGCATGTGTATTGAAGAAATTCTGAGCGCCCCCTCCCTCACCTCGGGGTTCTCCTCTCTGCGCTCCCCTCCAGCTGAATGAGTGTCCGGGCAGCAGCGGGCAGCGGCAGGGAACGGCTGATACATACCTTCCGTCTTCCGTGTGCTCCAGCATGCGTTCCTCACTCTAGTGTCTGACGCGACTTCCTGTTTTATACAGGAAGTCGCATCAGAGACTAGAGTGAGGAACGCACGCTGGAGCGCACGGAAGACGGAAGGTATGTATCAGCCGTTCCCTGCCGCTGCCCGCTGCTGCCCGGACACTCATTCAGCTGGAGGGGAGCGCAGAGAGGAGAGCCCCGAGGTGAGGGAGGAGGGGGACCATCCCCCCTCCCCGCCGACTGTGGGCATGTCTTTCCCCTCATGCTACGACCCCTCCAGCCCCCCAAAATGGCCCCGAGCGGGCCCCGCGGGAGGGGGGTCTCATCCCCTATTGTTGCACCAGCGAGTGTAAACTCCCCAATAGACTTTCAGTAGGCTGCAGTGGGGTGCAGTAAATTTACTGCACTTGGTCTACAATTCAGTTGCAGCCTATGAGCGCTGTCATTTGTTTGAAATGTACCGCACTGCCTCAATGTGAAAGGGCCCTCAGAGTTCTGAGCATGCGTAACTATGGGTTTAACTCAGCTTCCAGCGGTGATCACCATGGCAATGGTGGAGTCATGTGACACGCTGGTACGTACTGACGGGGCTCACATGATGCTGTCATTGGTAATCATGCTCTAAAGTTTTTGAGAAAAGAAGGACCATTAAAGTTCTCACCTGCACGCTCTCAGTGGTGGACAGCAGCTCCCGCGGGTGATACACCGCATACACCGCCAGGTTCACAAAGGCGAGGCCCATGACTATGTGATTATAGAATGGGAACAGCTTACTCTGTACCAGGCCAAATGTGTGCCTATTCACCCCTCTGATCAACACAAACCCTGCAGGAGAAACACTGAGAGTTAGAACGTACAGCCCACTGAGAAATGAGGAGAAAGAGAACAAGTAGAGTAGGTTCACACTTGTTTTAAAAACGTATCCGTGGCTCCGTTTTTTGGCCCGGATCAAAAACGGAGCCACGCATACCAATGTCAAAAATAGCAGCATTCTACACTCAGTTTCAAAACGGATCCGTCTGTGTTCCGGGGGATCCGTGTCCGGATTTGCAAGATTTTCACAGACCCCGGAAACACAGAGGGGTAGTGAACATCAATAGAGAAACGGATCCCGCTCTACACAGGCAGCTTTGGACACAGAAACTGATCCTTTTTTGTGTCCCAGCCAGTGGTCCCAGTTGCTATAATGTAATGTATGCAGCGAGCAGGGAAGCTTACCTTCCTTACTTCCTTTGCTTGCTTCGTCACTTCCTGCAATGCCGCCCTCCGAAGTATAGAGAGCGGCATTGCAGTAAGTCAAGCGGTGGAACGCAAGGAAAGAAGGTAAGCTTCCCCGCTCGCTGTCTACATACATTATAACAATTTTTGCGCAAGTAACTGGAGGGGGAGCAGGGACGGGGGACCCAGGTGAGGGAGGGGGGGCGACCCCCTTCCCGTCGCCACCACCATTCCTGGCTGTTACCCCTTCCAGCATGGCGGGCCCCCTCCCCACCCCCACGGCTGGGCATACGTTTCCACGGACTGGAAACGCATGCGGCAAAAATGCATTTTTAGGAAAAACGGGGAGAAATTGTTTTTTACAAAAACGGATCTGTTTGTAACGGATCCAATCTGCAAGCGGACCAGTGTGGACCTAGCCTTACAGTACAGCACCCCTGAACTGTGCCAAAAAATGTGACTTTTACTTCCCTGAGGCCGGTTTCACACTGTAAACTGGCGGCATTGATGCGGTGTGTGTCGCTTCCACAACGTTTGAAACATGCCTTTGCGCACTTGTAATGATAAAGACAAACGAAATACAGAGAGCCCAATATAGTGTAGTATGCAAAACAAAGGGTTGGAAATGAAAAGTATATAATGTATATACTCACAAACGTGGGTTACCTCCTAGGTAACCACTGTATAGGCAGGTGAGGAGATTAGACCTGTCCTCACTCAGGATTAAAAGTCGCTCTCTGTAGATAAGGAAATAAGGGGCAACACCCCTCCACCAGAGGTGGATATTGATAATGTAACAGTGAACAGAGGCGCCAGCAGGATAAAATGTTCTAAAAGTCTTAAAATCCCTCAGGAGGTGGTGGTGGACTCACCTCCACGAAGCAGACAAGATACCGTCAGTTTTATGACAACAGGTTTATTAATATACTCCAAAACAAACAGTGCAACGCGTTTCACGGGTATGTTCCCCCTTCCTCAGGCAATAAACAGATAGGAGTACACAGTATAGTCTCAAGGTCACGAATTGCGCACTTGTGGTCACTTCCTGCTTCGGGGTATGCAGAAGTGCACGGAAGCGTATTGTAAAGATGTGCACACGCGCCGTGGCAGCGCGTCAGTAATTTGTTAAAAATCCCAGCGTTGCCATAGACTAACATGACTTCCAGGCCAACGCAGCTTGCCATAAAAGACACACGGTTGCATAGTTCTGGAGCTGCGTCAGTGATGTGGGAAAAAAGTCACTTCCATTGCATCGCGCCGTAATGTGGAAGTATGAAAGTCTCCATAGACTTTCAATGCCGTAAAAATACCGCCCCACCGCAATGTGAAAGAGCCCTGAGGCTTCTTAACTCTATTGTGCTGCTGTCCCCCAAAGAAATATTTCCAATTCTTAAGGCTGGTTCAGATGGATACCTGTGTGTTAAAAGCCGCAATTTCATTGCAAGTCGAAAGCGTCATTTAAAGGGGTCTACCGCCATTCCATTCATCTAAATGTGAGCGTTTTTTGCATGCATTTGCATGCTTTCAAAAAAATCTGTGGATGATCCTGTCATCTCATCTCCGCTTGGACCCTACACATAGCTTCTACAAGTCATTTCTGCAGCGTCACCGCGTCCCCCTGCGGGAATGAAAAACGCAGATCACCGCAGAAAGCCGGCAAAAACCATCAAATGCTTTTCTGCACACTTGCCGAAAACCATTTGACCGAGATGCCGCAGGACGCCCAGCAGTCGCCCGTGCGAACCAACCCTTGGTCACAAGCTACTGAGCATGCACAAACCCCATTTGCGCACCTCCACAATCACCGTCCAGTCTTCAGAGCGTTCTTCTCAAAAGAATTGGACTGCACAAAGGAAGAACACTCCTGGGCATGGGAGCGTGATCAAGGAGGCGTGTATACGGGACTGCACATGCACAGTACCCTGCAAACTGAGTATTGTCGGAGATCTGTCTGAGGGGGAGAGCGGGAGAATGGAGTGGACAGAGAAGAAAGTGAAGGACATGAAAGACTACAGGAGGGCTTGAAGAAGCCCTAGGACCCTAGGTAAAAAAAGTCAAATTTTTGGCACAGTTCAGGTGTGCTTTAAAGAGAACCCGAGGTGGGGTTCTGACAATGCAATCCACATACAGAGACTGGGTCTGCCTATACTGCCCAGCCTCTGTTGCTATTTCAATCCCCCCTAAGCCCTCCCCCCGTGCTTTGCTATCCCCCATAAATCACAGCCGTGCTGTCGACACACAGCGTGTTTATCTCTGTACTGTCAGTCTGCCGCTCCCCCCACCTCCTGCATAGCTCCGGTCCCCGCCCACATCCCTTCCCTCCCCGCTGATTGGAGGGAAGGGACGCGGGCGGGACCAGAGCTATGCAGGACGCGGGGGGAGCACGCAGATTGACAGTGCAGATGTAAACACAGCCCGCACAGCGCGGCTGTGATTTATGGGGGATTGAAGAGCGCGGGGGGAACTTAGGGGGGATTGAAATAGCAACAGAGGCTGGACAGTATAGGCAGACCCAGTCTCTGTATGTGGATTGCATTGTCAGAACCCCACCTCGGGTTCTCTTTATCAGTGTTCCCCAACCCTGTCCTCAAGGCCCACCAACAGTGCATGTTTTGTATAAAGCTACAGAGGTAGGTAATCAGCTCAGCTGAGACACTAATTACCTCACCTGTGAATGTTTGTGGTTTCCTGCAAAACATGTACTGTTGGTGGGGCTTGAGGACAGGGTTGGGAAACTCTGCAAGGACAACTGAAGCGAGAGGGATATGGAGGCTGCCATATTTATTTCCTATTAAGTAATACTAGTTGCCTGACTATCCTGCTGATCCTCTGCTTCTAACCCCTGAACAAGCATGCAGATCAGATGATTCTGACTGAAGTCAGACTGGATTAGCTACATACTTGTTTCTGATGTTATTCAGACAATCCTGCAGCCAAATACTGTAGATCAGCAAGGCTACCAAGAAACTGGTGTTGTTTAAAAGGAAATAAATATGGCAGCCTCCATATTCTTCTCACTACAGTTGTCCTTTAAAAAACACATATTCAAGAAAGTAAAAAAGTGCAGTTACCTGCTACAAAAGTGACCCAGCACTGCATCCCCCATGATGCTGAAAGTACAAGAAGATAGAAGACTTTCACCAGACTTCCTGGCTCTCCTTCTGTCACCATCCTGCAGAGACACAAACATAGGGACAGTGATTACCCCAGCTTCCAGGAGCAGGTTAGAGGGGTCCCCAGGCTACTCGGGGCCCCACTGTAGCTAGACCCAGCCCTGTAACCTAGCTCCTGGGTGCCTTATTACCCTTGTGGCATTGTAGATGGAGAGTGAAGCTCCAGGCAGCCCCCTGCCCAGTGTCTGGATATGGTGTTATGAGATCACAGACAGCCAGGAGCTGCTGAGTCATCTCCCCAGATGGAGGACTGGCCCACAGATAAGGAGGGAGCAGTTACCAAATACACATAAAGGCTTTAACAAGCCCAGCCCATGTACTGTGACGCCCACATTACCTGGATTATTCCACACATAAGGTATGTGATTTCAAAATACAGGAATAATTACAGCAAATTATTCTCATTAGATGCTGTTCTGCACCTTATGTGTCAAAGCACCGTTATGCTGCTCCTCCAGAGGCAAGTCTGGTACACACCTTCAATATTGGCCAATCACAGACCAATTTTACCGCCTGACTGTAGAGTCAGTGTCCAATGGTTATACACCTCTAGTGTCAGTGTCCAATGGTTATACACCTCTAGTGTCAGTGTTTAATGGTTATGCACCTCTCGTGTCAGTGACAAATGGTTATACACCTCTAGTGTCAGTGTCCAATGGTTATATTCCTCTAGTGTCAGTGTTTAATGGTTATACACCTCTCGTGTCAGTGACAAATGGTTATGCACCTCTAGCTCAGTGACAAATGGTTATGCACCTCTAGCTCAGTGACAAATGGTTATGCACCTCTAGCTCAGTGACAAATGGTTATACACCTCTAGTGTCAGTGTTTAATGGTTATGCACCTCTAGTGTCAGTGTTTAATGGTTATGCACCTCTAGTGTCAGTGTTTAATGGTTATGCACCTCTAGTGTCAGTGTTTAATGGTTATGCACCTCTAGTGTTAGTGTTTAATGGGTATGCACCTCTAGTGTTAGTGTTTAATGGTTATATGCCTCTAGTGTCAGTGTCCAATGGTTATAAACCTCTAGTGTCAGTGTTTAATGGTTATATGCCTCTAGTGTCAGTGTTTAATGGTTATACACCTCTCATGTCAGTGTCCAATGGTTATACACCTCTAGTGTCAGTGTCCAATGGTTATATACCTCTAGTGTCAGTGTTTAATGGTTATGCACCTCTAGTGTCAGTGTTTAATGGTTATGCACCTCTAGTGTTAGTGTTTAATGGTTATGCACCTCTAGTGTTAGTGTTTAATGGTTATATGCCTCTAGTGTCAGTGTCCAATGGTTATACACCTCTAGTGTCAGTGTTTAATGGTTATGCACCTCTAGTGTCAGTGTTTAATGGTTATATGCCTCTAGTGTCAGTGTTTAATGGTTATACACCTCTCGTGTCAGTGTCCAATGGTTATACACCTCTAGTGTCAGTGTTTAATGGTTATGCACCTCTAGTGTCAGTGTCCAATGGTTATGCACCTCTAGTGTCAGTGTCCAATAGTTATATTCGTCTAGTGTCAGTGTCCAATGGTTATGCACCTCTAGTGTCAGTGTCCAATGGTTATACACCTCTAGTGTCAGTGTCCAATGGTTATACACCTCTAGTGTCAGTGTCCAATGGTTATATTCCTCTAGTGTCAGTGTTTAATGGTTATACACCTCTCGTGTCAGTGTCCAATGGTTATACACCTCTAGTGTCAGTGTTTAATGGTTATGCACCTCTAGTGTCAGTGTCCAATGGTTATGCACCTCTAGTGTCAGTGTCCAATGGTTATATTCCTCTAGTGTCAGTGTCCAATGGTTATGCACCTCTAGTGTCAGTGTCCAATGGTTATACACCTCTAGTGTCAGTGTCCAATGGTTATACACCTCTAGTGTCAGTGTCCAATGGTTATACACCTCTAGTGTCAGTGTCCAATGGTTATATTCCTCTAGTGTCAGTGTTTAATGGTTATACACCTCTCGTGTCAGTGTCCAATGGTTATATTCCTCTAGTGTCAGTGTTTAATGGTTATACACCTCTCGTGTCAGTGATAAATGGTTATGCACCTCTAGCTCAGTGACAAATGCTTATACACCTCTAGCTCAGTGACAAATGGTTATGCACCTCTAGCTCAGTGACAAATGGTTATGCACCTCTAGCTCAGTGACAAATGGTTATATTCCTCTAGTGTCAGTATTTAATGGTTATACACCTCTAGTGTCAGTGTTTAACCACTTGAGGACCTAGGGCTTTCTACCCCTTAAGGACCGGCCACTTTTTTTCCATTCAGACCACTGCAGCTTTCACGGTTTATTGCTCGCTCATACAACCTACCACCTAAATGAATTTTGGCTCCTTTTCTTGTCACTAATAAAGCTTTCTTTTGATGCTATTTGATTGCTCCTGCGATTTTTACTTTTTATTATATTCATCAAAAAAGACATGAATTTTGGCAAAAAAATGATTTTTTTAACTTTCTGTGCTGACATTTTTCAAATAAAGTAAAATTTCTGTATACATGCAGCGCGAAAAATGTGGACAAACATGTTTTTGATAAAAAAAAACCCCATTCAGTGTATATTTATTGGTTTGGGTAAAAGTTATAGCGTTTACAAACTATGGTGCCAAAAGTGAATTTTCCCATTTTCAAGCATCTCTGACTTTTCTGACCCCCTGTCATGTTTCATGAGGGGCTAGAATTCCAGGATAGTATAAATACCCCCCAAATGACCCCATTTTGGAAAGAAGACATCCCAAAGTATTCACTGAGAGGCATAGTGAGTTCATAGAAGATATTATTTTTTGTCACAAGTAAGCGGAAAATGACACTTTGTGAGAAAAAAAAAAAAAAAAAAAGTTTCCATTTCTTCTAAATTGCGACAAAAAAAAATGAAATCTGCCACGGACTCACCATGCCCCTCTCTGAATACCTTGAAGGGTCTACTTTCCAAAATGGGATCATTTGTGGGGTGTGTTTACTGTCCTGACATTTTGGGGGGTGCTAAATTGTAAGCACCCCTGTAAAGCCTAAAGGTGCTCATTGGACTTTGGACCCCTTAGCGCAGTTAGGCTGCAAAAAAGTGCCACACATGTGGTATTGCCGTACTCAGGAGAAGTAGTATAATGTGTTTTGGGGTGTATTTTTACACATACCCATGCTGGGTGGGAGAAATATCTCTGTAAATGACAATTTGTTAATTTTTTTTACACACAATTGTCCATTTACAGAGATATTTCTCCCACTCAGCATGGGTATGTGTAAAAATACACCACAAAACACATTATACTACTTCTCCTGAGTACGGCGATACCACATGTGTGGCACTTTTTTGCACCCTAACTGCGCTAAAGGGCCCAAAGTCCAATGAGTACCTTTAGGATTTCACAGGTCATTTTGAGAAATTTCGTTTCAAGACTACTCCTCACGGTTTAGGGCCCCTAAAATGCCAGGGCAGTATAGGAACCCCACAAATGACCCCATTTTAGAAAGAAGACACCCCAAGGTATTCCGTTAGTAGTATGGCGAGTTCATAGAAGATTTTATTTTTTGTCACAAGTTAGCGGAAAATGACACTTTGTGAAAAAACACAATTAAAATCAATTTCCGCTAACTTTTGACAAAAAATAAAATCTTCTATGAACTCACCATACTCCTAACGGAATACCTTGGGGTGTCTTCTTTCTAAAATGGGGTCATTTGTGGGGTTCCTATACTGCCCTGGCATTTTAGGGGCCCTAAACCGTGAGGAGTAGTCTTGAAACGAAATTTCTCAAAATGACCTGTGAAATCCTAAAGGTACTCATTGGACTTTGGGCCCTTTAGCGCAGTTAGGGTGCAAAAAAGTGCCACACATGTGGTATCGCCATACTCGGGAGAAGTAGTACAATGTGTTTTGGGGTGTATTTTTACACATACCCATGCTGGGTGGGAGAAATACCTCTGTAAATGGACAATTGTGTGTAAAAAAATCAAAAGATTGTCATTTACAGAGGTATTTCTCCCACCCAGCATGGGTATGTGTAAAAATACACCCCAAAACACATTGTACTACTTCTCCCGAGTACGGCGATACCACATGTGTGGCACTTTTTTGCACCCTAACTGCACTAAGGGGCCCAAAGTCCAATGAGTACCTTTAGGATTTCACAGGTCATTTTTGTTTCAAGACTACTCCTCACGGTTTAGGGCCCCTAAAATGCCAGGGCAGTATAGGAACCCCACTAATGACCCCATTTTAGAAAGAAGACACCCCAAGGTATTCCGTTAGGAGTATGGTGAGTTCATAGAAGTTTTTATTTTTTTGTCACAAGTTAGCGGAAATTGATTTTAATAGTTTTTTTTCACAAAGTGTCATTTTCCGCTAACTTGTGACAAAAAATAAAATCTTCTATGAACTCACCATACTCCGTACGGAATACCTTTGGGTGTCTTCTTTCTAGAATGGGGTCATTTGTGGGGTTCCTATACTGCCCTGGCATTTTAGGGGCCCTAAACCGTGAGGAGTAGTCTTGAAACCAAATGTCGCAAAATGACCTGTGAAATCCTAAAGGTACTCATTGGACTTTGGGCCCCTTAGCGTACTTAGGGTGTAAAAAAGTGCCACACATGTGGTACCGCTGTACTCAGGAGAAGTAGTATAATGCGTTTTGGGGTGTATTTTTACACATACCCATGCTAAGTGGGAGAAATATCTCTGTAAATGACAATTGTTTGATTTTTTTACACACAATTGTCCATTTACATAGAAATTTCTCCCACCCAGCATGGGTATGTGTAAAAATACACCCCAAAACACATTATACTACTTTTCCTGAGTACGGCGGTACCACATGTGTGACACTTTTTTGCAGCCTAGGTGCGCTAAGGGGCCCAACGTCCTATTCACAGGTCATTTTGAAGCATTTGTTTTCTAGACTACTCTTCGCGGTTTAGGGCCCCTAAAATGCCAGGGCAGTATAGGAACCCCACAAGTGACCCCATTTTAGAAAGAAGACACCCCAAGGTATTCCGTTAGGTGTATGGCGAGTTCATAGAAGATTTTATTTTTTGTCACAAGTTAGTGAAAAATGACACTTTGTGAAAAAAAACCAATAAAAATTAATTTCCGCTAACTTTTGACAAAAAATTAAATCTTCTATGAACTCGTCATACACCTAACATAATACCTTGGGGTGTCTTTTTTTTCTAAAATGGGGTCACTTGTGGGGTTCCTATACCGCCCTGGCATTTTACAGGCCCAAAACCGTGAGTAGTCTGGAAACCAAATGTCTCAAAATGACTGTTCAGGGGTATAAGCATCTGCAAATTTTGATGACAGGTGGTCTATGAGGGGGCGAATTTTGTGGAACCGGTCATAAGCAGGGTGGCCTTTTAGATGACAGGTTGTATTGGGCCTGATCTGATGGATAGGAGTGCTAGGGGGGTGACAGGAGGTGATTGATGGGTGTCTCAGGGGGTGGTTAGAGGGGAAAATAGATGCAATCCATGCACTGGGGAGGTGATCGGAAGGGGGTCTGAGGGTTTGGCCGAGTGATCAGGAGCCCACACGGGGCAAATTGGGGCCTGATCTGATGGGTAGGTGTGCTAGGGGGTGACAGGAGGTGATTGATGGGTGTCTCAAGGTGTGATTAGAGGGGGGAATGGATGCAAGCAATGCACTGGCGAGGTGATCAGGGCTGGGGTCTGAGGGCATTCTGAGGGTGTGGGCGGGTGATTGAGTGCCCTAGGGGCAGATAGGGGTCTAATCTGATAGGTAGCAGTGACAGGGGGTGATTGATGGGTAATTAGTGGGTGTTTAGGGTAGAGAATAGATGGAAACACTGCGCTTGGGTGGTGATCTGATGTCGGATCTGCGGGCGATCTATTGGTGTGGGTGGGTGATCAGTTTGCCCGCAAGGGGCAGGTTAGGGGCTGATTGATGGGTGGCAGTGACAGCGGGTGATTGATGGGTGGCAGTGACAGGGGGTGATTGATGGGTGGCAGTGACAGGGGGTGATTGATGGGTGATTGATAGGTGATTGACAGGTAATCAGTGGGTTATTACAGGGGAGAACAGATGTAAATATTGCACTGGCGAATTGATAAGGGGGGGTCTGAGGGCAATCTGAGCGTGTAGGCGGTCGATTGGGTGCCCGCAAGGGGCAGATTAGGGTCTGATCTGATAGGTAACAGTGACAGGTGGTGATAGGGAGTGATTGATGGGTGATTGATGGGTAATTAGTGGGTGTTTAGAGGAGAGAATAGATGGAAACACTGCGCTTGGGTGGTGATCTGATGTCGGATCTGCGGGCGATCTATTGGTGTGGGTGGGTGATCAGATTGCCCGCAAGGGGCAGGTTAGGGGCTGATTGTTGGGTGGCAGTGACAGGGGGTGATTGATGGGTGATAGGTGATTGGCAGGTGATTGACAGGTGATCAGTGGGTTATTACAGGGAAGGACAGATGTAATTAATGCACTGGCGAATTGATAAGGGGGGGGGGGGTCTGAGGGCAATCTGAGCGTGTGGGCGGGTGATTGGGTGCCCGCAAGGGGCAGATTAGGGTCTGATCTGATAGGTAACAGTGACAGGTGGTGATAGGGGGTGATTGATGGGTAATTAGTGGGTGTTTAGAGAAGATAACAGATGTAAACGATACATTTGGGAGGTAATCTGACGGCGGGTTTGCGGGCGATCTAATGGTGTGGGTGGGTGATCAGATTGCCCGCAAGGGGCAGGTTAGGGGCTGATTGATGGGTGGCAGTGACAGGGGGTGACAGGGGGTGATTGATGGGTGATAGGTGATTGGCAGGTGATTGACAGGTGATCAGTGGGTTATTACAGGGAAGAACAGATGTAATTAATGCACTGGTGAATTGATAAGGGGGGGTCAGAGGGCAATCTGAGCGTGTGGGCGGGTGATTGGGTGCCCGCAAGGGGCAGATTAGGGTCTGATCTGATAGGTAACAGTGACAGGTGGTGATAGGGGGTGATTGATGGGTAATTAGTGGGTGTTTAGAGAAGATAAAAGATGTAAACGATACATTTGGGAGGTAATCTGACGGCGGGTTTGCGGGCGATCTAATGGTGTGGGTGGGTGATCAGATTGCCCGCAAGGGGCAGGTTAGGGGCTGATTGATGGGTGGCAGTGACAGGGGGTGATTGATGGGTGATAGGTGATTGGCAGGTAATTGACAGGTGATCAGTGGGTTATTACAGGGAAGAACAGATGTAATTAATGCACTGGTGAATTGATAAGGGGGGGTCAGAGGGCAATCTGAGCGTGTGGGCGGGTGATTGGGTGCCCGCAAGGGGCAGATTAGGGTCTGATCTGATAGGTAAAAGTGACAAGTGGTGATAGGGGGTGATTGATGGGTGATTGATGGGTAATTAGTGGGTGTTTAGAGGAGAGAATAGATGTAAACAATGGATTTGGGAGGTGATCTGATGTCGGATCTGTGGGCGATCTATTGGTGTGGGGGGGTGATCAGATTGCCCGCAAGGGGCAGGTTAGGGGCTGATTGATGGGTGGCAGTGACAGGGGGTGATTGATGGGTGATTGATGGGTGATTGACGGGTGATTGACGGGTGATTGACAGGTGATTGACAGGTGATTGACAGGTGATCAGGGGGATAGATGCATACAGTAAACAGGGGGGGGTGGTCTGGGGGGGGGGTCTGGGGAGAATCTGAGGGGTGGGGGGTGATCAGGAGGGGGCAGGGAGCAGGGGGGGGGGATAAAAAAAAATAGCGTTGACAGATAGTGACAGGGAGTGATTGATGGGTGATTAGGGGGGTGATTGGGTGCAAACAGGGGTCTGGGGGGTGGGCAGGGGGGGGGTCTGATGGGTGCTGTGGGCGATCTGGGGCAGGGGGGGGAGAAATCAGTGTGCTTGGGTGCAGACTAGGGTGGCTGCAGCCTGCCCTGGTGGTCCCTCGGACACTGGGACCACCAGGGCAGGAGGCAGCCTGTATAATACACTTTGTAAACATTACAAAGTGTATTATACACTTTGTATGCGGCGATCGCGGGGTTAACATCCCGCCGGCGCTTCCGTATAGCCGGCGGGATGTTGCGGCGAGCGAGCGGTGACAGGCGCCGGCGGAGGATCGCGTCACGGATGACGCGATCGCTCCGCCCATGCCCTTAAATGGACCGCCGCCTCTGTGGGTGAGGCCGTCCTGCAGGGCTCCACTTCCCCGCCGCCCCTGTGTAGTGGGCGGTCGGGAAGTGGTTAATGGTTATACACCTCTAGTGTCAGTGTTTAATGGTTATACACCTCTAGCTCAGTGACAAATGGTTATACACCTCTAGTGTCAGTGTCCAATGGTTATGCACCTCTAGTGTCAGTGTCCAATGGTTATGCACCTCTAGTGTCAGTATCCAATATGATAAAATCCCAGACTGAGCATTCAGTCTGGCTTTGCTCAGGAATCATTATAGCTGAGTCTGTCTTCTCTGATGTCTTTTCAAGCCCAAGCCTGCCCCCTTCTGGCTCTGCTTTCCCCTTTCTGTATACTTGCAGCATCACAGAGAGCTGTGATGAGATGGGAGGAGCTGCTAATATAAGGGTTTATTGAAAAACATTTTTTTTAATCTATATTTGTTAGTCATAAGAGGTTTTTAGAAATGGTGATTTAATTTTGCACAAAGGCCACTAAATAATACGCTTTTCTGATGAACTGTGTTTTGCATGGAGTTTTAGTAAAAAAAAAAAAAAAAAGGCACACCAGAGCAGCAAAAATACCAGATATAGTATTTATTTTGGAAAATCTATTGGGAGATATGTTTATTTTGTGCCAAAGCGTTCATCTCTGGTTTCCTTGAGGGCTCGTTTCCACTATAGCGAATCCGCATGCGGGCACTGCATGCGGATTCGCATACTTAATGTTAGTGGATGGGGCTGTTTCCACGTGTGCGGCGGCGGCGGCGTTTTTCGGTGCGGGGAAAATCTGCACGACAGGGTCGTGCAGATTCGCGTGCGGCAGGAATGCGGGCGAATCGCCGCTAATGTATTCAATAGGGAAATTGCATGCGGCTTTGTCATGCGGATTTCCCCGCGATTTCGCATGCGATTTCGCATGAAAGCCAATGGAACTTAACACAGGCAGTGACATGGTTAAATTCGCATGGCTCCTTGCGATGCGAAATCGCATGCGAAATCGCGGGGAAATCTGCATGCGGAAACGCAGCCGCATGCGATTTCTTCAGCGGTGGAATCCAGGCGATTCCGCACCGCTACAGTGGAAACAAGCC
The DNA here is from genome assembly GCF_040937935.1 of Hyperolius riggenbachi. Lineage (NCBI taxonomy): Eukaryota > Metazoa > Chordata > Amphibia > Anura > Hyperoliidae > Hyperolius > Hyperolius riggenbachi. The sequence continues at coordinate 64,873,318 of NC_090648.1, forward strand.
CTTAAAGGTGGCCATACACTGGTCGATTTGCCATCAGATTCGACCAAAAGATAGATTCCTCTATGATCGAATCTGATCAGAGAGGGATCTTATGGCCACCTTTACTGCAAACGATTTCAGCCTGAAACCGATCACCATCTGTGGAGCTGCCGCCGCCCCCCGCATACATTACCTGTTTCGGCCGGCGCGAGTCCCCTGGTCCACCGCTGTCTTCTCCGCTGGTCCCGGCATCTTCTCCGCATCGGCTCCCGGGTGGCATCTTCTCCCATCGACTTCCGCATCACACATCCGGCATCCGCGTATAACTTTCTGTCACTCCAGTGACAGCGGAAGTTCAAATAGAGCACCCTCTATTTGTACTTTCGCTGTCACTGCAGTGACACAGGAAGTTATGCCGGATGCCGTGATGCGAAAAAGATGCCAGCCGAGAGCCGGGAGGTGACAGCGGGGACTCGCGTCGGCGGAGCAGGTGATGTATCTCCGCTGTATTGCGTCGGTAGTCGGGCATACGAACGTCGCTATCGAAGCACTCCCGACCCGCGGGCGATCGAGAAAAATCTTCCGCACGGATGGATCGACGGGAACGATGGATTTCGGACGGAAATTGATTGTTCTGTCAGTGGTGTGCGCGACGATTTCACGGCCGTTTCGATCACTGTGATCGAAACGGCCGTATTTCGGCGGGAAAATCGTTAGGTGTATGGGCCCCTTTAGCGGTGTCCATGGGACCGAAAAAATGTGTAGTGACTGGGAGATCAGCAGAATTGTTAATGGTGAACCAGGGTCTGTTCATCCGTTTACACAGAGTTTGTCCAGTTTCTCTCACGTAAGTTCCTTTGGAGCATTTTGCACACATGTGAGACTATAGCTGATACTAGCTTATAATTACAGTGGTCGCACCTTCCTCACTATGCCCACACCCTACAGATCAGGCTCACTTCAAATCACTAACATAATAATTAAAAAAAAAAAAAAGGCACTATAATAGTTCAAAATAATACCACGATAACATAAAGAGTACGCATGGCAATTTATTTTCACTACTACACTTAAAAGCAAACGTGCAAGGGGGAAGGGGAGTACTACTACTGACTACTTACCTCAGTAGTGAGAAGCCTTTGGATGGTCCAGTGGTTTTCCAGGTGTGAAGGAAAAGACCTCTTTGACCCCATGGTTCCTCCACTGGACCCTCTTCTTGAGGCTGAGCTCCCACCGCGAACAATTCAATGCGTACTGGCCATGCACAACTAAGGGCCATGTATACCCAGTAGAACAAAGCACTCATGCGCAGAAGAAAAAAGCCACGCTCGAGTGGCTTTGTTCTTTTGGGTATGCACAGTATGGATGCGCTGCCACAAAAAGCGTATCCAACAAGGGACCCAGTGCTAGAACGGGGGCTGCAAGAGGGTCAGGAAGCCTCTGGACTATCCAGAGGCTTCCCACTACTGAGGTAAGCTGTAGCCTGTATATACTCGAGTATAAGCCAAGTTTTTAGGAACCAAAAAGTGGCCCAAATGTCTCTGTTTATACTCGACTCACTAACTGCAAATCCCCTAAGTGCACCCCCCATAGGCACAGCCAAGCTGAGCAGTGACGGCTATTGCACATGCAGATCTGTGAGCTGTGTGCCGCCGTCCTGTCCTCAGAGCAGAGCAGCATGTATAGTTGCTATGGTGATGGAGTGTATGCCTGCGGCGTGTAGTGAGGAGAGGCCTAGCGACATTGTTGGCTGCTGCCCGGGCCTTGGCATGTGCTCTACTTCTCCCGCGGTGTCTCTGCTCTTCCTGTGCTCCCTCACGCCACTCTTCCTCGCTCTGTCAGTGAGTCAGAGCTCCTATGTAAAGCTGAGTACACACGTACGATAACGATCGTTCAAAAACGAACGATAACGACAATCGGAACGATAATCGTGCGTTCAAAAAGTGTGAACGATCGTTTTTGTGAACGATAACGATCGTTATCGTTCAATCGGACCGATCCAACCCGGCGGATTTTTTCGAAAGATAATCGTTCAATCGTTGCAGTGTGTACAAAGATCGTCCGATAACGCATGTTCTTATTGCCTGTCATAACGTCACTTCCGTTTGCGCACGCATTTTTTTATCGTTCGTCGTTCAGTACTTTATACTTATATCGTTCACGTGTGTACACAATCGTTCATTACGAACGATCTTTTCAGTCTAATTTGAATATCGTGTAAACGTCACGAATCGTTCGTAACGAACGATCTTTATCGGACGTGTATACGAACCTTAACTGTCAGTCATTTATTTTGACTATTGAAACTCACCAGTAGCTGCTGCATTTTCTACTCCAGGCTTATACTTGAGTCAATCTTTTTTCCACTTTTTTAAGGTAAAAGCTGGGGGTTGGATTATATTTGAGTCGGCTTATACACAAGTATATATGGTATATAATTTTTTTGTTTTATTCTCATTTCAGGTATGCTGTAAAAAGAAGATATGGTTTTAAAAACTGTCTTAGCAAAAATAAATTTTTTAATGCAACTAGGGCTGATTTCTCCTTTGTATTGTATTGCAGAAGGTGTGGAACATGGAGGAATCATGTGCTCCTACTCATACAACTTGGATGAAACTTAAAGAGACTCCGTAACAAAAATTGCATCCTGTTTTTTATCATCCTACAAGTTCAAAAAGCTATTCTAATGTGTTCTGGCTTACTGCAGCACTTTATACTATCACTGTCTCTGTAATAAATCAATGTATCTTTCCCCTGTCAGACTTGTTGGCCTGTGTCTGGAAGGCTGCCAAGTTCTTCAGTGTTGTGGTTCTGCTATGAACTCCCCCTTCCAGGCCCCTCTATGCACACTGCCTGTGTGTTATTTAGATTAGGGCAGCTTCTCTCTTCTCTCTTATCTTTTACAAGCTGGATAAATCGTCCTCTGAGCTGGCTGGGCTTTCACATACTGAAGAATTACAGACAAGGGCAAAGCTGTTTGCAGGAAGAAAAGAGCAGCCTGAAACTTCAGTGCATGAGAGATGCAGGGGGAAAGAAACACACAAATGATCTCTTGAGATTCAAAAGGAATGCTGTATACAGCCTGCTTGTGTATGGATGTATTTTCTATGTGTGGACATGCTGTACTTCAACCTACTTCTTGTTTTGGTGGCCATTTTGTTTGTTTATAAACAAACTTTTTAAAACTGTTTTTAACCACTTTTAATGCGGCGAGGAGCGGCGAAATCAGAGGGTAATAGGAGATGACGCACTGGTATGTTTACTTTTGAGCGATTTTAACAATACAGATTCTCTTTAACCTCACAAAACCCTGTATTACCACCCGCACCACTGAAAGCAAAGGAAATACCTTACAAAACTTTGTAATGCCACCAGCACCTCTGAAAGAAAACGAAATTCCACTATATCAGTGTTTCTCAACATTATTATGATGCATATACTCCTTTATTAACCTCCCTGCCGTTATAAAAAAATTGCTGCGCACGGCAGGGAGGGTGTTTTTTGGCTTTTTTTTTTTTTTTTTTTGTAGCATGTAGCTAGCCTAGCGCTAGCTACATGCTTCCCCCCTCCCTGCGGCGTCCCTTCCGAATGCGCCAATCGCCGCCGGCGCATTTACCCATCCGGAAATCCCGTTCTGAACGGGATTTCCAGGAGGGCTTCCCCCGTCGCCATGGCGACGGGCGCGATGACGTCACCGACGTCATCGACGTCGTGACGTCAGAGGGAGTCCCGAACCACCCCTCGACGCTGCCTGGCACTGATTGGCCAGGCAGAGCACGGGTCTCGGGGGGGGGGGGGGGGGCACCCTCTGATGCGGCGGGTGGCGGCGAATCGGCGCGGAGCGGCGGCGATCGTAAGTTACACGCAGCTAGCACTTTGTAACAAAAAAAAAATTATGCAAATCGGCCCAGCAGGGCCTGAGGAATCCTCCGCGGCAGGTTACCCCGAGCTGAGCTCGGGATAACCGGCAGGGAGGTTAAAGGACATCTGAGGTGAAAATAAACGGATGAGTAAAACAATTGTATCTATCCTCCTTCTCCTAAAAATGACTTTTTAGGGCCCGTTTCCACTAGCGCGAATCCGCATGCAGTCAACGCATGCGGATTCGCATAAGCAATACAAGTGGATGGGACTGTTTCCACTTGTCAGTTTTCATTTGCGTTTTTATGTGCAGGATTTTTCTGCACGGTAGACCCTGCAGAATTCGCCTGCGTGTGGAATGCAGGCGAATCGCAGGCAATGTATTTAATAGGGAAATCGCATGCGTTTTTTTGCATGCGTTTTTTCCCGCGATTTCGCATTGAAAGTAATGTAAATTGACACAGGCAGTGACATGGTTAAAATCGCATATACCCTGCCTATGCGAAATCGCGGCAAAAAACGCATGCGGAATCGCATCCGCATGCGATTTTGTCAGCGGTGATACGTAGCGATTCCGCACCGCACTAGTGGAAACGGGCCCTTAGATATCTCACGGTTTTATTTTATATTTGAATTTGGTTTTTAAGTGTTTACTGTTTTATTGTCTCTGCTCAATGACACCTTCAGTGAAGTATGCCAGAGCTCATATCTATGAATTATTGACCCTTGTTATCTCTTTCCTGCTCCAGGAAGCCATTTACAGACAGGAAAGTATTTTATGGCTGTAATTACTTATCAATGCGGGTTATGCTATAGTCTGACCCAGTCCAACCCAGACAGAAACTGTCACTTGCATACCTGATTTTAACTCTTTCAGGCAGAGAAAAAAAAAACACACAGCCTAATTATTTGTGTGCTTGGCACTGTGCATACACATGTCTGTCTCATCATGTCACATGTCATCTCGGTTGTCCTTTAACCACTTTACCGCCACTTGTGTGGATATCTCCGTCCCTTTTTCCATCCTTTCACCCCCAGGGACGGAGATATCCACACCTCCCACGCTACCGCCGCTGTCCGCGCTCCCGCTCACTCGCGCGCGCGCTCCTGCCGCTCGTGCGCGCCGCCGCCCGCTCGCACGGAGATCAATGAACGGGAAAAAACGTTCCCGTTCATTGATCTAAGCCCCTGCAATGATCGGCTGCTTCTATGAGAAGCAGCGCGATCATTGTGATTTTCCCAGCCTCATTGTGCATCCTGCAAGCGTACTTCCGGACGCTTACAGGTCGCATGAACAAAAAATCACTGTGGCCATCTTGTGGCCAAGTAGTAAAACTACACCCTAAAGCATTTTTCATATACACATACATTCGTTTTACACAATAAATTAACTCATTACCTCCCACACTCACCAATTTTTTTTTTTTTTTGTAATTAAAAAAAAAAGAAAAATTACAATTAAAAAAAAACTATAAATAGTTACCTTAGGGACTGAACTTTTTAAATATTTATGTCAAGAGGGTATAACACTGTTACTTTATAAACTATGGGCTTGTAATTAGGGATGGATGCAAAACTGAAAAAAATGCACCTTTATTTCCAAATAAAATATTGGCGCCAAACATTGTGATAGGGACATAATTTAAACGGTTTTATAACCGGGACAAATGGGCAAATACATTTCATGGGTTTTAATTACAGTAGCATGCATTATTTAAAAACTATAATGGCCGGAAACTAAAAAATAATGATTTTTTTCCCCACATTTTTTCCTATTTTCCCATTAAAACACAGTTAGAATAAAATAATTCTTGGCATAATGTCCCACCTAAAGAAAGCCTAAATGGTGGCGAAAAAAACAAGATATAGTTAATTTAATTGCGATAATAATAACGTTATAGACGAATGAATGGAAGGAGCGATGAAAGGTGAAAATTGCTCCAGTGTTCAAGGGGTAAAACCCCTCAGTGGTCAAGTGGTTAAAGACAGTGCTGGGGAAGTAACTCCTTCTGTGGGTAACATCATCATCATCGCAAGCATATGTTGTATATGTGTTAGGTATGGTCTACAACTGCATGAATTCTTTTCAAACATTCCTTTAGGGCTCTTTCACATTAGGGCAGATTTTCTGCGTTTCAACGCAAAGGGTAAAGTTTGCGTTACCCAAGGTGAAATGAAAGTCCATAGACTTTCATTTTAGCTTTCACATATAACGCAGCCTTTTTGTGCGTTGCGTTACACTGCACCCAGCCGCAGTTTTTCGGCCGACACTAGGTTTATGCGTTACAATGTTAGTCAATGTAAAACGCACACTATGCGCGTTTTTAATCCGTTAATGCAGGCAATCAGTCCCAGAATGCAACAGAGGAACAATGTAGAAAGTTGAAAACTAAAAGAAAAAAAAATTACTTATGTTTTTCTATGTGCTGTAACGCATTGAAAACTGATTAAAAATGCACACTCACTGCAGTGCAACGCGCATTAAAACGCATACAGCAAAACGTATGCTTTGAGTGTTCTCCAACGCAAGCTCTGATGTGAAAGAGCCCTTATGCTTTCATGTTTAAAAAGCAAAATGCTTTGGCCTCATTCCACTGGGTTCTCATGATCCTGTTTAGCTATTCTGTGACACTTTATAGAGGTTAATAAAGTTTAAAGCAGCATTACACTCTGTTAGAACAGGCGTCTTTCCACATAGCAGAGCAAAGTGCGCCTATTACACTGCGCCCTTCAACCTACTATGCTAGAGGGTTGGTTGTAGGTGTGTTATTTCATGAGGTGAACTGTAACGCTGGCCATAGACACAATACCTCAGCCTGGAAGAAAAAGAAAAACTGCAATGACTACTGAAACTATTGACCATAAAACCTCAGCGCCATCTGTGATGAGGTAGAACTAGAAATCCACTATTCAACCACTAGGTGGTGCTGTCACAGAAATGCAACGCTCAAGGCTTGGTCAAAAGAGTTCACCTCAGCAGAAATAAATTTGGGGCGGAGAATTGTGCTGTGACTGTAGTATTGGCCAATGGCTGCAGACAGTTTATCTTTCACCAGATGAGGGTAGAGATGGGTGAACTATGCTAACAAGGAGAGAATGGTCCCTTTCCTGACTACCTCATGTGAGGGATGATCGGATATGGGGAGGAGTCTGGACAGCTTTGTCTCCAGTAAACCTGCACTGCTGTGCAGGTCATATTAATACATTTATTGCAAAAAGAACAGACAATTTAAGCCCAAAACTTTGTGCACTGCTAATAACTGCAGAGTTAATTTGCAGGTTATTTACTAAAGCAAGTACATCACAAACTTTCCCTGTGTTTATGTCAAACAAGCAATCAGGTACAGAGACAAGGGAATAAGTTATTAGCTACATGTGACAGTATGTTTAAAGTAAGAGCCTTTTTGTTTATTCAACCGCTCAGATACAAAAAGTTATATACCTAAGAGGAACTGTAGTGAAAATAACAATGAATAAAATTGCTTTTTTTTTTTTTTTCTTACAATATTCATTTATAGATTACCGTATTTAGCCAGAGTTTTCCCATTGTAAAATCTTTCCTCTCTCTGATTTTCATACTGAAATCCATCACTGATAGAGGCATCTTTAGTTCTGCCAGGTAATCTGTACGGAATGTTCGTTATTGAGAGTTCTAAGCATAGGAGGCTATACTGCTTGTTTGGCAGTTGGAAACAGCCGTTTTTATAGTATTACGACACCTCCCTCCCCCTTTTATCTTCAGGAAATGGCTAATGCAATTGCACCGTGGCTAACTGCAAGCATGCAAAAATTGCACAGAAACACACCGAACATTGAGTTTGTAAATACTTTTAAACTGTGATCAGATTGCAGCCCGTTTGTGAATATGATCGTAATTATGTCGTGCAACATTGCTCTTAGCTTGGGTCATACATGTGTGGTGTGGGCCATTCCAACATAAGTGAATGGGGACCACCCATCTAAAAGGTAAGAATGCAACCAACTGAATTTTTTTTTTCTGTAACACTCTTTGGGCTTGATTCACAAAAGGGTGCTAACTTAGTTTGAACGCCTAAAAGCCCCTTAGCACGCCTAAACCCATTTAAGACGTGCAAATTTTTGCGCGCAAAGTTTAAGCGCTGCAAGCGAAACGACGCACCAGGTGCGCCTAAAACGTCGCACCTGGTGCGCTCGTAACGGCGCATAGTGCAACGTTTTTAGGCGCTCCCGGTGCAACGTTTTGCGTGCATCGTGCAGCGCTGAACTTTGCGCGAACTTTGGCAGGAATTGTTAAAACTGCTGTGCAGTTCATGGATGTGCTGGTGCTATCTACATATAATAACTACTGATCAACCCGACAAGCAGTTTTCACGGACTACTTTTGATTACTACACATTTTCTCATCAGGCCACTTTAAGGCACCCCTGCCACCTATACAGACTGAGTATAGGTGGCAGGGGTGCGGTGCGGCCCCGCCAAAAACAGGCCTTCGGGGATTACCACGTTAGTATGGGTCTGCTTTAACACATTACCTGTAAGGATAAGCGAGTCCAGTTTCATGAAATATGAAACTGCTCTGAGGTGTATGGGAGCCAGTGCCGCAGCGGAGATGGTTAACTCACCCGTGTCACCGCCTTTTGCCGCTGCTCTCCATCTTCTTGACATTTCCGCCTGGTGGAAGTGTCAGGAAGATGGAGAGTAGGGCTGCACGATTTTGGGTAAAAATCGAAATTGCGATTTTCCTCTCAGAAATTGTGATTTCGATTTATTCACGATTCGTTTTAAAAACAAGCTTTAGCGGGGGCGGGGTCAGTGTCTGTCACTGTCAGGTTGATGGGGCGTACGGGACTCTGCTTATGAGCCGGGCAGGGGGTGGGACGGTTAGTGTCAAGACGATCTGATCGTCAGTATCCTCGTTTTTTTTCTGTAGTGCCCGCACACTTCTCTGGCCCGCCTACCACTGCGCGCGGATTGGCCAGAAGCAGTGAATATGTATTAGTGGTAATGAGCGGGGGGCAGATCCACTCAAGCGAGCGGCCGGGCACACACAACTTTACCAATCGCTGGATAGCGATGGAATGCCGGCAGCGGTAGGTGTAGCTGTACGCAGCAGGCGGGCACTATGAAAAAAACCGAGGATACTGACGATCAGTAGATCGTCTTGACACCAACCGCGGTTTCTGTTTTAAACCGAAAAACCGTCCAGCCCTAATGGAGAGCACCATGCAGTGCCTGGTGGAAGTGTCGGGAAGATGGAGAGCACCATGCAGCACCTGGCAGAAGTGTCGGAAAGATGGAGAGCACCATGCAGTGCCTGGCAGAAGTGTCGAGAAGATGGAGAGCATCATGCAGCGCCTGGCGGAAGTGTCGGGAAGATGGAGAGCACCATGCAGCGCCTGGTAAAAATGTCAGGAAGATGGAGAGCACCATGCAGCGCCTGGCAGAAGTGTCAAGAAGATGGAGAGCACCATGCAGCGCCTGGTAAAAGTGTCAGGAAGATGGAGAGCAGCATGCAGCGCCTGGTAAAAGTGTCAGGGAGATGGAGAGCACCATGCAGCGCCTGGCAGAAGTGTCAGGAAGATGGAGAGCACCATGCAGCGCCTGGCAGAAGTGTCGGGAAGATGGAGAGCACCATGCAGCGCCTGGTAAAAGTGTCAGGAAGATGGAAAGCACCATGCAGCGCCTGGTAAAAGTGTCAGGAAGATGGAGAGCACCATGCAGCGCCTGGTAAAAGTGTCGGGAAGATGGAGAGCACCATGCAGCGACTGGGGGAAGTGTTGGGAAGATGGAGAGCACCATGCAGCGCCTGGTAAAAGTGTCGGGAAGATGGAGAGCACCATGCAGCGACTGGGGGAAGTGTTGGGAAGATGGAGAGCACCATGCAGCACCTGGTAAAAGTGTCAGGAAGATGGAGAGCACCATGCAGCGCGTGGCAGAAGTGTCAGGAAGATGGAGAGCACCATGCAGCGCCTGGCAGAAGTGTCAGGAAGATGGAGAGCACCATGCAGCGCGTGGCAGAAGTGTCAGGAAGATGGAGAGCACCATGCAGCGCCTGGCAGAAGTGTCAGGAAGATGGAGAGCACCATGCAGCGCCTGGCAGAAGTGTCTTGAAGATGGAGAGCACCATGCAGCGCCTGGTAAAAGTGTTGGGAAGATGGAGAGCACCATGCAGCGACTGGGGGAAGTGTTGGGAAGATGGAGAGCACCATGCAGCGCCTGGTAAAAGTGTCGGGAAGATGGAGAGCACCATGCATCGACTGGGGGAAGTGTTGGGAAGATGGAGAGCACCATGCAGCACCTGGTAAAAGTGTCAGGAAGATGGAGAGCACCATGCAGCGCCTGGCAGAAGTGTCAGAAAGATGGAGAGCACCATGCAGCGCCTGGTGGAAGTGTCAGGAAGATGGAGAGCACCATGCAGCACCTGGTAAAAGTGTCAGGAAGATGGAGAGCACCATGCAGCGCCTAGCAGAAGTGTCAGGAAGATGGAGAGCACCATGCAGCGCCTAGCAGAAGTGTCAGGAAGATGGAGAGCACCATGCTGCGCCTGGCAGAAGTGTCGGGAAGATGGAGAGCACCATGCAGCGCCTGGTAAAAGTGTCAGGAAGATGGAGAGCACCATGCAGCACCTGGTAAAAGTGTCAGGAAGATGGAGAGCACCATGCAGCGCCTAGCAGAAGTGTCAGGAAGATGGAGAGCACCATGCAGCGCCTAGCAGAAGTGTCAGGAAGATGGAGAGCACCATGCAGGGCCTGGCAGAAGTGTCGGGAAGATGGAGAGCACCATGCAGCGCCTGGTAAAAGTGTCAGGAAGATGGAGAGCACCATGCAGCGCCTGGTAAAAGTGTCGGGAAGATGGAGAGCACCATGCAGCGCCTGGTAAAAGTGTCGGGAAGATGGAGAGCACCATGCAGCGCCTGGTAAAAGTGTCAGAAGATGGAGAGCACCATTGAGCGCATCGGTGAAAGGAGGTGACACAGGTCAGTTAACCCTCTCACCCCAGAACAATTTCATATCTTGTAAAACTGGTCTCGCTCATCCCTTATTAGCAATAAGTTATTACCTACATGCATGGCCGGTCTTTGATGTCGCTCAGGGTGCTTCCAGGGGGGGCACACGTTATGTGCATTCAACTTTCCCTGGCCGCATTTCTAACTGCTGACTGCGGGCTCCTGGGTCCGTCTGTGGCTGCTGCGTGTGGTAGCTCCACCCCGTGGTGCCGATGGGGTTGATGGGGGCGAAGACTCCAGGAACCTGCCTCTTGCTGAGTCTGTGTGACCCGTGTGTGCCAGTAGCGCCGCTCCTCACTCACAAGCGCTGTGTGCGCTGTGCACTAATTAGAGAGAGAACTGCTTGTCACTCCTGGCCATCTTCTGTCCCCAGCTACAAGCAGAAAAGTAAGATCCCCCAACTGTCTCTCGGTTGGGGAAGTAAAACAAAAGTTTGCTTTCCTAAAACAGAAAGAATTTGCGATAATTCAGGTTGGAGTGAGCTCGAGATGTCTCCCAGGCACCACTGCTGAATATATGCAAATTAACCATTGTACCCTTAGAAGCTAAACACACCTCCAGAACCGCTGGAATGCAATGATGTGTCAGCTTGTTAATATGTACAGAGCCATAATAATCCAACATGCATACAGACTGTTTCGGATTGTTTGATCCTCATCAGTGCATGGCATGGATTAATTTGGCTCTATGGAGTAGGGCTTGTAAATCCGAGAGGCACAGACTAACCAGCAAGCTCATGGTGACCCAGAACTCATTGGGGTGTGTAAGGGACTACAATGGTCCTAAAAGCCCCCTTACTAAGATGTTAAGAAAAACAAAAGTTTGCTTTCCTAAAACAGAAAGAATTTGCGATAATTCAGGTTGGGGAAGTGAGGGGGGGTGCCTATATACGCCAAAGGAGGATCTGCTTGTATGCTATACACTATTTATCTGCCTAGCTATATACACTAAAAGGGGGATCTGTTTATATATACTAAGGAGGGGGGTCTGCCTTTATACACTAAAGGAGATCTTGCACATGGGTGTGTGTGTGCGGGTGCGCGCGATGAGGATGAATGGGGGAAGGCGGCACCAAAATCTGGTTATGCTCAGGGCGCTGTGAAACCTAAGGCCGGCCTGCCTTCATGGACACAACGGTTTGACTAACACAACAAGTGAATGCGCCTATTTATACTGTATAGGGATGAACCAGTAAATATATAGATAAAATAAATATAGTGCAATTTCTAATGAAATAATGCTATTATTCAGATTGCTGTATTCATGAAAAGAGTCATTTTTATAGTCTAATTGGCAATGGAGATGCAAATGATTTCAGCTGGCTAATCGCCCCTTTGTACATTATGATCTTATTATAAAAGCAGTGGTCACATGAAGAACAGACAAGTGGCTAACTGATAACACATCATCATTTTTATGAAGGCCCCTCAGAACTAGCTGGTATTAATACACAATGAGATTTGTAGGTACATAATGATGCACATTATAACCAGGAACTATTACCTACACTGTGGGTACAGTGCCCACACATTGCTGGGACACCTTATGCAGGCTGTTATTCACATAACATGCTCACTGCAACATTAGCAGCTTGATACAGGCAGCAGCACACCTTGGCATGCTGGGAATTGTAGTCCCTAGTGCATTCAAGCCAGCAGTACAAATATGTAACGTCACGATTATTTCCCCGCCCCACTTACCTCGCTGCTGTTCGCTGCACAGACAGAGCACAGTCCAGATGGGCAGACACTGACAGACACTTCCGGGTGCACAAAGGATCCAGTGAGAATATGTCCAATCACTATCCAGCACAGCTGGGCGACTGGCCGCGCCCCCAGCTGCTTGCTACGCCAATTAATTATAAGCTTCCTCAATCCTCGGTAACTCTTTTGTGGACGGAGAGCCATGTGAATCAAAATTACTATTCCTGCGGTTTTCACATCATGTGGTTGACTTGACGTTTGTTCTTCTTCAGGGAGCGCATTGTTGCAGATGAATTTGCAGGAATGATAGGAGATAAGGCTACCTTTACACGACACATTGCTTTGGACAATATGATCGGTTGGTAAACATGATGAGGTGGCCATACAGCTAGCAATTTTGCGGCCGATCGATCTTTTGATTCAGTATTGTCGAATCGGAAAGTCGGTGCCACAAAAAGTATGCCCGATCAATGATTAGACCGATGATTTTGGGCTAAAATCAGTCAAATGTATTGATCGATCAAGCTTGAAAATCCATCATCAAGGTCGATAGGACCATGTGTGGTGGTAACTAACGGCGTGTGATATCGGGATGAGATGAACACGACAGAACTGGCCGCTGTCCCCCTAATCCCCAGAATCCCCCGTAACGCTACCCCTTCCTCAGTGTCCGTGCATTAAGATTCAGCTGCTTCTGCATATTCGGGTCCCACAGGGCTGCCACACTGGCAGCCATGTGGAAGGGACACGAATGATACAATTTGGTTGCCAGTTTTTATAGCGCCAACATATTCTGCAGCGCTTGCTTTACAGAGTATATTGTGGATGTAAGAGGAAACCGGAGTGCCCGAAGGAAACCCATACAGACACTGGGAGTACATACAATCTACGGTATTATATGCAATTATTTTTGAATTGATGGCTGACTATGCCTATGTTATCCTCGAATGCACATGAACGCACGCACACACACGCGGTACAAACCCATGTATATGTTACACTTTATTTCTATATGTTTTTTCCAATTTCACATCACATACATATCCTTTCTTACTTCTTTGGTTTTGAATCCAATCCAAGCAATAGACTGCCAGACTGAATCCTCCTAGAACGACGTCCCCTCCAAGAGATGGTGTGGGCTGCATCCCGACGCAGGCTCCACTTTTCTGGGATGCAATGGACCATTAACAGCAAGGTCACAGATGATTTTTTTTTTCTTACTACCATTATGCTAACATATATTTTTTTTTCTTTATTACCCCTACAGTAGATATCATTTCTCCTAAGAGGATTCTATTAAAATACATACTTTGATAGTTGTCCTTTAAAGAGAACCCAAGGTGGGCTCAAAACATGAAAATAAAGTAGGCTACCTGATCTGCGAGGCTGAGCGGATCAGGTAGCCGCAAAAACCGATGTTTCCGTGGGCCGCAATGGCCCACTTTCACTTTTGTGACCTCTGGTTCACGACGCTGCAAGGAGAGACTGTGTGTCTCTCAGTGTGCAGGGAGGTGGGGGAGCGGTAGGGCACGCAGCCACGGAGAGAGAGCTGCCCTATGGCAGCTCAGGAAACCCTGCAGGAACACCCCTGGCAGGCGTTTTGAACAGGGAATTCCTCTCCCCTGTGTTTACCTCAGAGTTAGCCACAAATCTTGTTGCTAAACTCGGGGGTTATAGTGGGGGGGGGGGGGGCAGAGAGCAGCGGTGTGGGCAGGGACACAGAGGCATGTCATGAGGCAGAGAACATACCTCTGTGTCCCATCTGCCTCCTGAAGATCCACCTTAGGTTCTCTTTAAAGCTAGAGCCCCCAAACTCGGCAGTGTGGGTGACTGGGCTTAAAGAGACTCTGAAGTCTCAAAAAAATGTCTTTTTATTTAACAAATATGTTTAATACTGTAGCCCTAACTAAACCGCTGCATCCCCGCCTCTGTACGCTATCTAAATACCCCCTAACTCCCTGGGGGGCAATCCATGCAGCGCTTCCGTGTGAGGCAGAGCTATGACCCGCAGCCCTGCCTCACACGCGTCTATCAGCCCGGATCACCGCCTCTCCCCTCCCCTCTTAGTCTTCCTTCGCTGAGAGGGGCGGGGGAGAGGCGGAGATCCGCCGCTGACAGACGCATGTGAGGCAGGGCTGCGGGTCATAGCTCTGCCTCACACGGCAGACTAGAGGGCAGCAAAATCCACGACCAAGAAAGTTGTGGATTTTGCAGGGGTGAGGGAGGGCGAGTTAGGGGAGATTTAGATTTATAGCGGCGGGAATGCGACGGTTTAGTTGGGGCTAAAGTATTAAACATATAACACGTTTTTTTTTTGAGACTTCAGTGTCTCTTTAAAATTTTTAAAAGTGGGCAGAGCCACATACAACCAATCAGATTGATTACATCTCCAGCATTTTCAAGCAAACATTGTGTGCTTTCTTCAGAGATGACACCCTCTAGTTTGATCACATTCTTCTTTGACAAAGTCATTTGGTCAATCCAACTGGCTAAGAGTAAAACAAAAATTTTGGCCGATAGGATTGCAAGCCTGCTCACCTCAGCAAGGTAGACTCTTTTAAGGCGGAGTGGTGGATGGATGGAAGTGGGAAAGGGCAGGCGATCATAATGGGGATCCCTCTTACACTCTGGAGTAAAAAGCATGAGAAATTGACAGTCACCCGAGAGCGAAGGTTTCAGGGGTTTGTCGGGCCTTGCCAGGGCCGGCGCTACCATTAAGGCAAAGGAGGCAGCTGCCCCAGGGCCCCAGAGCTTGTAGGGGCCCCCAGTGGCTACAAGAGGAAAAAAAAAATTTCAAATCGGCCTTATAGTTTTTGAGAAAATCGATTTTAAAGTTTCAAAGGAAAAAAAAAAACACATTTAAAAACCTGCCGACTTTAATGGTTAATAGCAAATCCACCTTAAATGCTAGAAACCCTAAATTTGCAGGATACGTTAAGGAGATCATTCGGAATAAGAGGAAAAAACAATTTTTAAAAAAGACCTTATAGTTTTTGAGAAAATCGATTTTAAAGTTTCAAAGGAAAAAAGTATACTTTTAAATGCGGTAAATGTCACTTTTAGTAGCAAACCTAACGGTAGTGTAATTTTCCATGCATCAAACGAAAGCGCAATAAATTTCCTGACGGGGTTTCCAGGGGGTCTATACGCAGCCGCAGCGCTTTGGCCAGGGATCGCTATACAGCCGCAAAATGGCTGTATGAAGATCCCTGGCATTTTTTTTTTATTTTCCCAATTTTTTTTTATGATTAGAGTGTAGGAATTTTTTTTTTTTTTTTTAAATTATGTGGGGTCCCCCCTCCTGAAACTTTTTAACCCCTTGTCCCCCATGCAGGCTGGGATAGCCAGAATGTGGAGCTCTGATCGATTGGGACTTCACACCCTGACTATACCAGCTGCAAAAAAGGTCCCCTAATGCCGATTTTTGTTCCGGGGTATATGTTGGGGGGGCCCCCCAGGTTTATTTTGCTCTAGGGCCCCATTGTTGCTTAAACCGGCCCTGGGCCTTGCCACTGGATGACTGAACTACCTGCTCAGCGAGCTCCCTAAAAGCCATTCTTAGACTGTTAACAGTAGGGGCCTCAAACTTGGCACAGTCGGCCGAAGGGGGACTGGGGTCATGACTGGATTTGTGCAATGTATTTCGATAAATCTAATTGGTCCAATCACACAATGTAATTGTTCCAATGTGATTGATCCGATATTATTGGTCCAACTGTGCAATGTGATTGGTCCAGTTGTGCAATTTCGAATGGCCCAATCAGATTGGTCCAATCAAACAATGTAATTGGTAATTTCTGACTGGTCCACGCAATTTAGTTGGTCAAATCTGATTGATAGAGTCGTGCAATTCCATTGATCTAGCTTGATTGGCCCGACCATGCAATTCCATTAGTTCAATCAGATTGGTACAATCTAATAAGTCCAGTTGTACAAGCTGAGTTGGTGTTTGACGTCCGTAGAGTTGACGTAAACCCAATGGCCCACCCAGCACAGCAGGCATTACTAGCTAGTTAGGGAAATATGTTTTTATTGTTATCTTTATATTCCAGAATAGTTTAATGAGTTTTCACCTTTTCTCTGCTCTGTTTCCTCCCCTCTATAAGCTTATGTAAGGGCTGTTTGTTAGTTACCGACAGCTCCAGGCTGGAGATTAAAGAGACTCTGAAGCGAAAATAAATCTCGCTTCAGAGCTCATAGTTAGCAGGGGCATGTGTGCCCCTGCTAAAACGCCTTTATCCCGTGGCTAAACGGGGGTCCCTTCACCGACAAACCCACCCCGCAAAATCTACGACCAACTTGGTCGTAGATTTTGCTCTTCCTGGAGGCAGGGCTAATGGCTGCAGCCCTGCCTCACAGCGCATCACCGCCTCTCCCCCGCCCCTCTCAGTGAAGGAAGACTGAGAGGGGCGGGAGAGAGGCGGAGGTACGCGTCTGATAGACGCGCATGAGGCAGGGCTGCGGCGGTTAGCCCTGAACCAATGCGGAAGCGCTCCCTCGCTGCACGGAGGGGATTTGGGGGATCAGGGACCCCCGTTAAGCCGCGGGATAGCGGCGTTTTAGCGGGGGCACACATGCCCCTGCTATCTATGAGGTCTGAAGCAAGATTTATTCTCGCTTCAGACTCTCTTTAATATATACCTGCTTCAGCAATGTGTTCTGTCTTGTCTGTTCGTCCTGGCAGTCGCACGCTCTGTGCCTACTTCCCTTCTTCTCCTGATCACATGACATGTATTCATAGCCAGAGGTATGCAGCATAGAGCATGTGGCTGTCAGGAAGATCAGAGGAGACCTGAAGAAGCACTGAAACAGGAAAATATCCAACTCCTCCAGTGGGCTACTCTGCAGAAGGGGGTGGTCGCTATGGTTACACTACTGAGTTTGAGAATGTTCACTAAGGCTCTGTTCACATCTAAAATCGAAATTGCTGACGGACGCGTTTTGCGATTTTTGGGCACGATTTTTTTACCCTCCCGGCGCTTACCTGCGCACTACGATTTTGTGTAAAGTGCTTTTTCAAAGCGCTTTTGCAGAGCGATTTCTTTTTTCACTTCCTGACGAAAGTCAAGAAGTGAACTCTTTGACCAGGAAAATAATAAATACAATGGGCTTCATTCACTAAACCGTGATAACTCATATCACGGCCGTTTTCGTGTGCATTTTCGCGTTTGCACACGATTGTGAATTAACGGATGCAATCATGAATTATCACGCCAAAACATGATTCATTTTGCGCTTTCCTATACCTTCCATTGTAGCAAAATCGCCCCGAAAATGGTACAGGCAGCACTTTGGTCAGTGGAAATCTAACGCAATGCGCTAATATGAACTGTCCCTTAAAGAGAACCTGAACTGAAAATAAAAAGTCAAAATAAGCATACACAGGTCATACTTAACTCCCATGTAGTCTACTCCTGAATCTCTTTCACCTCTCCTGCATCCCATTTGTCCTCTGTGATCAATGAAATTCTCCTTCCTCCATTTTAAAAATGGCCACTACCCCATAACAGCTTCCTGGTAAGTACACTGTTAAACTGTTATATCGCCCACCTGAGCCATAGAGAAACATGGACATTACCTTGCACATTCAGTTGTAACTGACAGCTGTTGATATATAACTGACAGCAACTGGTATATTTGAGTTCTGACAAAATATTGTCAGAATTGGAAGGGATCGCTGTAAGAAGAAAATATTGAGCTTCTGAGAGGAACTGACGGTGAGGTTAGTATGTAATATTCATTTGCAGCTACGTCATGTGTTTGTTTTAAATAATTTTGCTCATTTCAGGTTCCCTTTAAGGAATAATTGCACAAGCGCTTTTAAGGCGATTTTGAAAATCGCCGGTGCTGAAAAAAATGGCAAAAACACCCTAGGTGTAAACAAGCCCTAAATGTTAAAACTTAACAATTTAGCCAACAATTTTGACTAGGTTTTAGATTTTGGCCACTTCCGCGACTGAGTTTGACACCCCTGATATACAGAAGAACACTCTGCGCTTGTTTTTTTTCTGTTAGATTTTATCCCAACTCCATTAAATTGGTTTTATCGCTTGTACAAAAAAAATTCATTTTCCTGGATACAGAGATGGCGGCATACTCTTGGGTTAGGCTCCGCCCCCTGACCCCATAGGACAGATTGCTTATAAATTAAACAACCCCCCCCCCCCCCCCGCCACTCTCTTTTTTTCTGTCCTCGTATGGACAGCTTTGTTTTTTTTTTTCTCTGCCACTTTTTGTTACCTTTTGTTTCTTTTTTTTTGAAAGGCAGTTTGGGGCGGGTTCAGCCTCTCCCGCTTCGCGGCGAGCATTGCGGCCTCTAAAGGGGGCTTACAGATGCAGGGAGGACCTTCCCTTAGAGCCGCTCGCTGGTGCTGGAAGCAGATGTTTCTGCTTGTAGCTGCGGATTCTTCCGCCCTCGCTTCCTCTCACTACATTCCTCCTTCAGGGTGACGTCACAGATCTCGCGAGACTTCGGCTGCCTACATCATTGGCCGGACATCAGAGGAGATCAGCGCATTCCCGGAAGCGACCAGAGCGGGTGTCAGCGTGTCAGCTGCGGTACCGCTCAGGCAAACATTGCAGGAGTCGTGGGGGTTCTTGACAGCCTGTCCTTTCCACTGTGCCTGGTCCTAGCCGTTGTCTGGTGTATGAAGGTAGGGGGGGCACGGAGATGACTCTTCAAGACAGGTAATATGCATTATTCCTGGTTATTTATGCCTGTATATGTGTTTTCTCTTTTTCAAAGATGGAGGATTCTCAAGAGATTCCTAATGCTCAGGAGAGGTATTTGAGTGAGGTTTTCTTGTTATTTCAGCACCAGGGTGTTTTTATAGTGTATATTTGTGCACATGGGAAAAAGAGAGCTATCTCCCTTAGAATATGAAGCAGATGTTTTAAGTGGAAACATATTCTTTTTTTATGTCTCCACAGTCCGCAAGAGGGAGGAATGAGGAGCATGGGGTCTAAAAGTCGCCAATCCTCTGATGTGCCTCGTTCTCGTTCAAAGTCTAGAAGAGAGGAGAGAGCATCAAGAAAAAAGTCTCCAAAGAAATATGACAAGAAGTCTGATAAGAAAAGACAATCGCCCCAGAGGCGTCAATCTAATAGACGATCTCCAAGTAGGAGCAGGTCTCCTAGGAGATATTATTCTAGTAGATATTATGGTTCCCGCAGGAGCCATTCACCAAGACGTGGACATTATCATAGAAGATCCCCTTCAAGGGATTATTCTCCAGAGTATAGATCTTACAGATATAGATCAAATAGACGGTCACCTAGTCCTTATCAGAGGCATAGGTCTCCAGGAGAGCAAGATCAAGCTGCTAGATATGTCCAGCCCGAAAAGTCGGCTTGCTGGTCATGTGGTCAACCGGCGATGCCGGATAAAATGGTGTGTGAATCCTGTTTTATGGAATTAGGAAGGGAGAAGGAATCTGACAATCAGCAGATAATGTCCTTCATCCAGCAAGCAGTGCAGGAGTCATTTAATAAACTCTCGGCTGCTCAAGCAACTTCTGTAACACAACAGGCCCAATCTGAGGGGGCTTCATCCTCAGCAGTGCCATCACCGGTGGGGTTTGACTTCGCTTTGATCCCAGCTTTTGTGTCTGAAATAAAATCAGCAATAGGTTGGGAGGGAGACAAAGCGACGCTACAAGAGCCTGATAAATACTATCCTCATTTGGATAGACAGCCGAGTAACTTTCCCTTTATGAAGGTAATTAAAGAAATCTTTACGAAGGAATGGAGTAAAGTTGATTAAAAGCCATCGCTTTCAAATCGCTTTGCGAAACTATACCCATTAAGTGATGAGGACGCAAAAATAATGGAATCTGCACCAGTGGTGGATGCATCAATCATGAGGCTGGCACGTCATGTAACTCTCTATGGATGACGCTTTGTCCTTCAGCAACCCTCTTGACAGAAAAGTTGATACAGATATCAAGAAGGCGTTTCTGGCGGCCGGGGCAGCTTGCAGGCCGGCTGTAGCTTTAACCTCTTTGGCAAAGGCTGCTAAAGTATGGATAGAGAATATTGAACTGGCTCTAAATTCTGGTAGTGATACACAAGATATAGTAAAGGCCTTAGATGAATTAAAATTAACCAGTGAGTTTATGGGAGAGGCGGCCATAGACACCATTAGGTCATCGGCGAGAGCAATGCTTCATAATGTAACGGCAAGAAGAGCACTTTGGCTAAATCCATGGTCGGCAGACCAGTCGTCTAGGAACAATTGGTGCAGGATACCTTTTGATGGGAAGCATCTCTTTGGCCCAGAAATGGATGAAGCAATTTTAAAAGTGACGGGGGGAAAATCGGGTTTGCTACCCCAGGATAGAAGAACCCGTCCTTTTCGTCAGCAAGTATCCAGAAAGCAAACCTCAACGAGATTTCAACAAGCAAAATCTTATAAGCCAGGAAAACAGTTCAACAGGAACTGGAAGGGTTCACAGTCATCATTTCTCAAAACAGGAAAACCAAAGTCTCCCCTTAGCTCAGGAAGTCAGAAAACATTCTGAAGGTGCGCCACCCAGTCACCCCCGGTAGGAGCAAGATTGTGCTACTTTTGGAAGAACTGGGTGGAAGCAGTAGACGATCCCTGGGTTCAAAGGACACTAGAAAAGGGGCACTCTTATAAATTCAAGAAGACTCCTCCCCGAGCAAGGTTTGTGGAAACAAGATTGCCAAGGAATATGCAAAAACGTCTGGTTCTGGAGGAGTATGTCAACTCCCTAGTACAAGTAGAAGCAGTACTACCGGTGTCCACCGGAGACAGGTTCAGAGGGATTTATTCTCCCTTATTCTTAGTGCCAAAGACATCAGGGGGTTGGAGGCCGGTCCTAGACCTAAAGTTCCTAAACAAGTATATAAAAATAAGACATTTCAGGATGGAGTCTTTGCAAACCATTATAAGGATGGTGAAGATAGGAGATTGGATGTCAACGGTCGATCTCTCGGATGCATACCTACACATACCAATCAGACACAGCTTTCAGAAATACCTAAGGTTCTCAATCAACAACAAGCATTGGCAATTCCAAAGTTTGCCATTCGGTCTCTCGACAGCCCCCAGAACCTTTTCCAAGGTTCTTCTTCCTGTAATAGCATCCTTAAGACAGAGGGGTCTAAGAGATTTCCACTACCTAGACGATATCTTACTTGTCAATCAGAGTCGGACAGTGTTATTGCAACATCAACAGCTGTCTCTAGAGGAATTACAGAAATTAGGATGGCTGGTGAACTTCCAGAAGAGCCAGCTGACTCCGTCACAGGACATGATATTCTTGGGTGCCAGGTTCATCACGAAAGAGAACAAAGTGTGTTTGCCAACACAGAAGATCATTATGATTCAGCAGAAAGTGAGGGTAGTGTTGTCACAATGCACAATTCTAGCAAAACAGTGCCTAAGTCTTTTGGGGAAGTTCTCTTCAGTTATTCCAATGGTAAAATGGGCCCATTGGAATTTAAGAGTGTTCCAGAACTTTTTTCTCAGGGCATGGAACAAGAAGAATTTGCTGCAGAAGTTCATCCTACCTTTGTCAGTAAGGAACTCTCTTTATTGGTGGACTTGCGAGCACCATCTGCGGTTATGCCATCAGATTCAACAGGAGGAGGCTGTGGTGATCACAACAGACGCAAGTTTGAAAGGCTGGGGGGCACACTGCAAGGATGTGTGTGTCCAGGAGAAGTGGAGAATCTTTCCTCATCAGATTCCGTCAAACATTCTGGAGCTCAGAGCAGCCTTCTTAGCACTCAGAGCCTTCCGCCACTTGATATTAGGCAGGTCAGTTCTACTCCAAATAGACAATACAACGGCGGTCTCCTATGTCAGAAGGCAAGGGGGGACAAGGAGTCAGGCTATGTTGAGGGAGACTACGCACATCATGAATTGGGCACAGAGCAATCTTTCCGTTCTATTAGCAACTTACCTTCCAGGATGTTGCAATACTCTAGCACAGGGGTGCCCACACTTTTTCGGCTCGCGAGCTACTTTAAAATTTGCCGAGGCCAGGAGATCTACCAATGTCTAGGCATGCCATTCCCCCCCCCCCCCCCGCGTAGGTTAGCCAGGTATTTGTGCCTGCAGCATAGGTTACGTGCCCTCAGTATAGGTTGGCCAGGTATATGGGCCCCCAGTGTAGGTTATCCAGGTATATGGGCCCCCAGTGTAGGTTAGCCAGGTATATGGGCCCTCAGTGTAGGTTAGCCAGGTATATGGGCTCTCAGTGTAGGTTAGCCAGGCATATGGGCCCTCAGTGTAGGTTAGCCAGGTATATGGGCCCCCAGTGTAGGTTAGCCAGGTATATGGGCCCCCAGTGTAGGTTAGCCAGGTATATGGGCCCTCAGTGTAGGTTAGCCGGGTATATGGGCCCTCAGTGTAGGTTAGCCGGGTATATGGGCCCCCAGTGTAGGTTAGCCGGGTATATGGGCCCCCAGTGTAGTTAGCCGGGTGTATGGGCCCTCAGTGTAGTTAGCCGGGTGTATGGGCCCTCAGTGTAGTTAGCCGGGTGTATGGGCCCTCAGTGTAGTTAGCCGGGTGTATGGGCCCTCAATGTAGTTAGCCGGGTGTATGGGCCCTCAGTGTAGTTAGCCGGGTGTATGGGCCCTCAGTGTAGTTAGCCGGGTGTATGGGCCCTCAGTGTAGTTAGCCGGGTGTATGGGCCCCCAGTGTAGGCTAGCCAGGTATATGTACCTGCAGGCAGTCAGAGGAGAAGAGGCGGCGAGGAGAGACTCTGGCAGGCCAATGGGATGCAGGGGAGAAGCGGCGGTGAAGAGAGAGGCGGCGCGGCCGCTACGTCATGGCTGGGGGCGGCGCCGGGTACGTTACAAGCACGCACGTTGCAGGCTGCCCGTCGCCGCCCCCAGCCATGACGTAGCGGCCGCGCCGCCTCTCTCCTCCCTCTCTCCTCGCATGCATCCTTATTGGCCAGCAGCTAAACACGGGCTGCTGGCCGCAACAAATTTTACGAGATGCGGCCGAGAGGCCGCGATCTACCAAGAAGGCGGTCGCGATGTACCGGTAGATCGCGATCGACCTATTGGGCAGCCCTGCTCTAGCAGATCAACTCAGCAGGCAGTTCTCCAATGCTCACGAGTGAGCCCTGAACCCGAGTGAGTTTCAGAAGATTGTGCAGAAATGGGGTCTCTCGCAGGTAGACCTCTTCGCGTCTCACGAGAATGTGAAGTTGAAGAACTTTTTCTCTCGGCATCACCATCCAGCCACTTTAGGGACGGATTGTGTAGCGCACCCCTGGACATTCGAGTTGGGATATGCCTTCCCTCCATTCCCAGTGATTACGAAGTTCGTCCAGAAGCTATTGAAAGAGTCATGCATGATCATAGCTATATTACCTTATTGGCCAAGGAGGCCGTGGTTCACGCTTCTATGGGAGATGAGTGTGGAGGAACCATGGCAGTTTCCAGCAATACCGGACCTGCTTTGTCAAGGGAATCTGCTATATCCCAACAGCAGCAACCTCAGTTTAATGGCATGGAGGTTGAGAGGAGGAAATATAGAGATCTAGGGTGTTCAGACGAAGTGACCGCTACTTTATTGAGGGCAAGAAAAACATCCACCAATACCACGTATCACAGAATATGGGAGAGGTTTGCCTCCTTTGCTATCTCAGAGAACTTTGATATGCTTAAACCAAAAGTACAAGAGGTCCTTAGCTTCCTTCAAACAGGTGTCGATAAGCAATTAAGCCTATCTGCCATTAAAGTGCAGATATCGGCCTTG
The DNA here is from genome assembly GCF_040937935.1 of Hyperolius riggenbachi. NCBI lineage: Eukaryota > Metazoa > Chordata > Amphibia > Anura > Hyperoliidae > Hyperolius > Hyperolius riggenbachi. The sequence goes on from NC_090648.1 coordinate 64,897,586, forward strand.
TCGGCATTGACTAACAAGAAATGGGCCTTTGACCCGCTGGTAATGCAGTTTGTTCAGGGAGTACAGAAGATGAGGCCTCCTAGAAAGCCTTTTTTCCCGCAGTGGGATTTATGTGTGGTCCTGGACGTTCTGAAGAGTCCTCCCTTTCATCCGGTGGAATCTGCTTCTTTATGGAATGTAGCTCTTAAAACAGTCTTCCTGGTCGCCATAGCATCTGCAAAAAGGGTTTCGGATTTGCAGGCTCTGGGATGTTCTCAGAACCTGCTGCAATTCTATCCGTATAGACTTGTCATCAGACCAGTACTTCAGCATATCCCGAAAGTAGCATCATCCTTTCACATAAATCAGGAATTAACATTGCCAACGTTCCCAGTGGACCATGAGTGTTACCCATTGGACGTGGGAAGAAGTGTGAGAGCTTATCTAGACAAAACGATGGAATTTAGGGCCTCAGACCATCTCTTTGTGAATGTGCAGGGCCCTAGAAAAGGGTATCCAGTAACATCCAGAACCATTGCTAACTGGCTGGTGAAAATGATTCAGCAGGGATACAGAATTAAAGGCTTAGATGTACCAGAGCAGATCCATGCTCATTCAACAAGAGGAATGGCCGCCTCATGGGCATCTTTTTCTAAAGTATCAGTAGAATCCATTTGTAGGGCAGCTAGCTGGTCTTCGTCTCATACTTTCCTTATGCATTATCATGTTGATCCTGCCTCTCTTACTACTCTTGATTTGGAAAAGCTGTATTGTCTGCAGTGGATAAATAAATTGTTTCTTTTGCATTCCCTCCCTCTTGTGTGATATTTTATGTCCCAAGAGTATGCCGCCATCTCTGTATCCAGGAAACAGGAAAATTGAATACTCACCTTTCGGTAATTTTCCTTTCCTGGAACAGAAGATGGCGGCATACGAATCCCTCCCTCCTGTCCATTCGAGGACTGATTTTCATGAGAATGGCGGGGGGGGGCGGGGTTGTTTAATTCATAAGCAATCTGTCCTATGGGGTCAGGGAGCAGAGCCTAACCCAAGAGTATGCCGCCATCTTCTGTTCCAGGAAAGGAAAATTACCGAAAGGTGAGTATTCAATTTTCCTGTATTTTGATCAGGAAATCTGATCAAATTTCCTGCTTTTCCTGATTTTTTTGAGAATGGACGTGGTGGAAAATTACAACCAACTTTACCAAGAATTGTATGGTGTGTGTTGGATGGATTGTCAAATTGTATTCAACTAGAATACATTCTATGTAACTATTCAGTACATAGCAAACTTTGTTTTTTTTGTACACACAACAAAGGGAACAATTTCGTCAACTGAAAAATTGTATCAGATTGGTCAAATTGAGTTAAAAGAGAAAAAAATTGCACCGTGTGTAGCCACATTAACAACATGATGAGCAATGGCTGTGAGGGCTCGTTCCTACTATGGGCGTTTTCCGCCGTTTTTCAAGCCCAGGCGATTTTTAAAATCGCCCACAAAACGCTTGTGCAATGATTCCCTATGAGAGAGTTCACAGCTGAGCGGTTCAATTCCGATCCGCTTAGCAAAGTGCTGCCTGCACCATTTTTTAGGCATTTTTGCTATAATGAAAGGTATAGGAAAAACGTTCACAAAATAGTTTTGTGCGGCGTTTGCGTTCGCCTTTTTAAGAATAAATACATTATATTTATTTTTTTCCGGGTCAAAGAGTTCACTTCCTGACTTGCGTCATGGAGTGAATTACATAACCGCTCTGAAAAAGCGCTTACAAAAGCGCTTTTTACAAAAACGCAGCGTGCAGTGGAGTGCCGAGAGGGGGGGGGGGAACAACGACTCAAAACGCTTGCATTTTCGTGTTTAGGTGTGAATGAGGCCTGAAAGTACTAATATACTGCAGTGCAGCCTGTCCAATATCCATGAATTGTGCGATGTTTGTGACTTATCTGCTGAGTGACTTTCTGCAGATGGGCAGTAGGGGGCGATGGCTCTGATAAGCTGTTCTCAGGTACAGAAATGTGGGGTGTTAAAAATCACAAAGCATATGCCGTCAGCTTACTAATGAATCCCCCACAGCTGTTTCCACTCCTCCTCCTCTGCCCTCCATCGCTGTATTCCTCTCATTGTTCCCCCCTCCATCTCCTACACCTCCATTCCTCTATCTAATATCCCATCATGGTTATCTTTCTGCACTGATCTTCTTATATTCCCTTCATCAAGTCTGATCCATTCTATCTCCATCTCCCTATTCCATCCTCATCCTATTCATTCCTTCACCCCCCCCCCCCCCCCCCCCCTCCTCTCCTGTGTCTTTTCCTCGCAGCCTCTCCGCTCTCCGTTGGGAGGGAGGCAGAATGGCAGCGAGCTGTGTCGGCTGCCTCTGAACTGATACCCCGGAGCGTGGTAGGGAGGGAACATCTGGATCATGCCAGCAGGTCTGTAATAAGATGGCGGGCTGGAGGGGGTGCGCTGCTTTCCCATTTACCCCAAGCTGCAAAACGCTATTCACTGCGAGTCAAAGTCTCCACCTTGTTCACATGATTTCACTTGCTCAGCCTACAGGGTGCCTAATTAACACTAAACCCCTAAGTGCCCTATTACACCTGTAACACCTTATTACAGTAACCCAGCCTGAGTGTCTTATGTACCCCTGTAACCCCTTATTACAGTAACTCAGCTCCTGAGTGTCTTATTACCCCTGTAACCCCTTATTACAGTAACCCAGCCCCTGAGTGTAATATTACCCCTGTAACCCCTTATTACAGTAACCCAGCCCCTGAGTGTATTATTACCCCTGTAACCCCTTATTACAGTAACCCAGCGCCTGAGTGTCTTATTACCCCTGTAACCCCTTATTACAGTAACCCAGCCCCTGAGTGTCTTATTACCCCTGTAACACCTTATTACAGTAACCTAGCTCCTGAGTCTTATTTACCCCTGTAACCCCTTATTACAGTAACCAGCTCCTGAGTGTCTTATTACCCCTGTAACACCTTATTACAGTAACCCAACTCCTGAGTGTCTTATTACCCCTGTAACACCTTATTACTGTAACCCGGCCCCTGAGTGTCTTATTACCCCTGTAACCCCTTATTACAGTACCCAGCCCCCTGAGTGTCTTATTACCCCTGTAACACCTTATTACAGTAACCAAGCCCCTGAGTGTCTTATTACCCCTGTAACTCTTTACTACAGTAACCCAGCCCCTGAGTGTCTTATTACCCCTGTAACCCCTTATTACAGTAACCCAGCTCCTGAGTGTCTTATTACCCCTGTAACCCCTTATTACAGTAACCCAGCCCCTGAGTGTCTTATTACCCCTGTAACCCCTTATTACAGTAACCCAGCCCCTGAGTGTATTATTACCCCTGTAACCTCTTATTACAGTAACCCAGCGCCTGAGTGTCTTATTACCCCTGTAACCCCTTATTACAGTAACCCAGCCCTTGAGTGTCTTATTACCCCTGTAACACCTTATTACAGTAACCTAGCTCCTGAGTCTTATTTACCCCTGTAACCCCTTATTACATGTAACCAGCTCCTGAGTGTCTTATTACCCCTGTAACACCTTATTACAGTAACCCAACTCCTGAGTGTCTTATTACCCCTGTAACCCCTTATTACTGTAACCCGGCCCCTGAGTGTCTTATTACCCCTGTAACCCCTTATTACAGTAACCCCAGCCCCTGAGTGTCTTATTACCCCTGTAACACCTTATTACAGTAACCAAGCCCCTGAGTGTCTTATTACCCCTGTAACTCTTTACTACAGTAACCCAGCCCCTGAGTGTCTTATTACCCCTGTAACCCCTTATTACAGTAACCCAGCCCCTGAGTGTCTTATTACCCCTGTAACCCCTTATTACAGTAACCCAGCTCCTGAGTGTCTATATTACCCCTGTAACCCCTTATTACAGTAACTCAGCTCCTGAGTGTCTTATTACCCCTGTAACCCCTTATTACAGTAACCCAGCCCCTGAGTGTCTTATTACCCCTGTAACCCCTTATTACAGTAACCCAGCTCCTGAGTGTCTTATTACCCCTGTAACCCCTTATTACAGTAACCCAGCCCCTGAGTGTCTTATTACCCCTGTAACCCCTTATTACAGTAACCCAGCTCCTGAGTGTCTTATTACCCCTGTAACCCCCTTATTACAGTAACTCAGCTCCTGAGTGTCTTATTACCCCTGTAACCCCTTATTACAGTAACCCAGTCCCTGAGTGTCTTATTACCCCTGTAACCAGGGGCGTAGCAATAGGGGGTGCAGAGGTAGCGACCGCACCGGGGGCCCTTGGGCCAGAGGGGCCCCGAAGGGTCCACCCTCTATCACAGTATTAGCTCTCTATTGGTCCTGTGCTGGTAATAATCACTTCTATAGATGCTTTGAATAGTAGTAATCCTTAACACACTGCTTCCCATCCCCCTTCTTGCACCTCTGACACTGTCCTTGGCAAGTTTTGGTGCGCTGTATCAATTGCTATGTATAAAGTTCTTGGGGGGGCCCCATGTAAAACCTGCACCAGGCCCACAGCTCCTTAGCTACGCCACTGCGGCTGTAACCCCTTATTACAGTAACCCAGCCCCTGAGTGTCTTATTACCCCTGTAACCCCTTATTACAGTAACCAGCTCCTGAGTGTCTTATTACCCCTGTAACCCCTTATTACAGTAATACGGCTCCTGAGTGTCTTATTACCCCTGTAACCCCTTATTACAGTAATACGGCTCCTGAGTGTCTTATTACCCCTGTAACACCTTATTAGGGGTAACAAGCTATTAAATACTGTATGTTATTACAGTCTAATTCCAACGCTGAGCGTAGATTGGGTTTACTTATTGATAGGGAATAAAACTTCAGAATCAAATTTCAGCTGTTGTGAAACATTCCTTTTTCAACCTAAGGAATTTTGCAAAAACTAAGCACCTCATTCTTAGTTCACATCTTCATCACATCACAACTCGACTATTGCAATGCCCTCTATGCAGGCGTTCCAATAAAGACTACACCACCTGCAGCTAGTAGAGACTGCTGCCTCAAGACTGTTAAAATGCCAACCCCGGCATTGCCACATAACACCAATCCTTTGCTCACTACACTAGCTGCCCATAAAATGGAGAATCCTTTCAAAATTGGCATTTAAATCCCTACATGACCTAGGCTCTGGATACCTGATGGATTTGTTGCAACTGCCTTACACCTCCCATAACCTCAGATTAGAAGGAATCCAACTAAGAACCTTTGGAGGTTTCTGTCATGCTGCCCCTACCCTTTGGAATGCCTTGCCAAACTTAATCAAGACAGCTCCAACTAGGGCTGCACGATTTTGGGTAAAAATCAAAATTGCGATTTTTCTCTTAGAAATTGTGATTTCGATGTATTCACGATTTTTTTTTTAAACAAGCTTTAGCGGAGGGCGGGATCAGTGTCTGTCACTGTCAGGTTGATCAAGGGGCTGAACGACAATGTGCGGCGTACGGGACTCTGCTTATGAGCCGGGCAGCAGGGTGGATCCACTGGCAGAAGCTGTGTATATTTATGACTGCTAATGAGCTGGGCAGGGGGGGGGGGGGGGGGGGGGGGGAGGGGGGGGCGAGTCCAGTCCGGAGCGGCACACACAGCTTCACCAATCGCTGGATAGCGATGGTATGACGGCAGCGGTAGGTGGAGCTGTACAGAGCGTGGACTGGAATCGCCACCCCCCCCCCCCCGCCCCCTGCCCGGCTCATTAACATCTGAAATAAGCACTGCTTCTGTGGCTCGGCACAGCGGTAGGCGGGCACTAAAACCCGAAAACCGCCGCATACTGACGATCCCCAGATCGTCTTTACAGGAACCGTGGTTTCGGTGTAAAACCGAGAAATCGTGCAGCCCTAGCTCCAACCCTGGACACGGTTAAATCAAAACTGGAAAGCCACCTATTTAGTCTGGCATTTATGATCACATAACTTTCCCCCCTGTACACGTCACTATGTACTGATCTGAGACAAGCTTATGGGCTTTGGGTCCTACGAGAGAAAAGCACTTTACAAATGTTTTGTTGTTGTTGTGGTGTCTAGCGGTCATATCTTGTTGGAATGCTGCTGTGCTGTGTTCCTGTAGCATTTAATAGAATTCTACCGCAGTCCTGTCCACTCTGCTGGCTCCGGAGTGACGTTGCTCTGTATATGTATTGCATACATGCCTTTGTGCACATTGTATCTAATGAGATTCAGCCTTTTAATCTGTGTGTCATTGCTGCAGGTTATGCTGGAGCTGGCTGCGCCTCACACATGGCTGCCCAGGAGCCGGAGATTAAGAGCAGCACCTCCATCATCCCCTGCTTCCTGTTTGTGGAGGTATTTCCTCTCATAATGTTTCCCTCGTGACATGGTCATCATCTTATCTCCCCATCTCTTATTCCTTCATCCCAGGTCTCCCCCCCTTCCCCCTGCCGGTGCCCTCACCATGCTTATGATGTAACTGATTGTGCATCGGAGTGTGAACAGACAGCCTGGTGAGCGAGGGTCGTCATGCCAGTTTGCGTGGATGTGTTCTGACATTAAATGGATAAGATGGATGGATGGTGGTTGCCAGGAAGGAGGTAGTGTGGCTGATAAGGGACATTTGTCAAAGTCAACATGAAAGAGCCACAATACATAAAATGCCCTCAGGGCCCCATTTGGAGAGACGGACCTAAATTTAATTTTGACTCATTTCCATTGGCAAAGCAGACCTGAAAGAGAACATGGCAGTCGGTCCAAAAAGGATAAGGCAAATTTAAAGAGGAGCCGAGTTTTAAAACAACGTTGACTTTATTCCACCCACAAGCAGGGCCAAATTTCTAGAAAAGGTCACAAAGGCCTGGGCCTTGGGCGGCTGCAGCCACAGGGCGGACCTGGATATAAGAGGGATTGCTACATATGAAGGAGGAGGGAGAAAATAGGGAGGAACACTTGAAAAGGGAAACTGATGCTCAAGGGATCTGTTCATGAAAGAGGGGCTGCAGTACATGAATGATACACATGTAAAAGGGGGCTGCACATGGAATGGGAGGGGCTGCAGTACATGGATGATACACATGGAAGAGGGGGCAGTACATGGAATGGGAGGGGCTGCTGTACATGGATGATACACATGGAAGAGGGGGCAGTACATGGAATGGGAGGGGCTGCTGTACATGGATGATACACATGGAAGAGGGGGCGGTACATGGAATGGGAGGGGCTGCTGTACATGGATGTTACACATGGAAGAGGGCTGCACATGGAATGGGAGGGGCTGCTGTACATGGATGATACACATGGAAGAGGGGGCTGCACATGGAATGGGAGGGGCTGCTGTACATGGATGATACACATGGAAGAGGGGGCAGTACATGGAATGGGAGGGGCTGCAGTACATGGATGATACACATGGAAAAGGGGGCTGCACATGGAATGGGAGGGGCTGCACTACATGGATAATACACATGGAAGAGGGGGCGGTACATGGAATGGGAGGGGCTGCTGTACATGGATGATACACATGGAAGAGGGGGGCGGTACATGGAATGGGAGGGGCTGCACTACATGGATGATACACATAGAAGAGGGGGCGGCACATGGAATGGGAGGGGCGCTGCTGTACATGGATGATATACATGGAAGAGGAGGCTGCACATGGAATGGGAGGGGCTGCAGTACATGGATGATACACATGGAAGAGGGGGCTGCACATGGAATGGGAGAGGGGCTGCAGTACATGGATGATACACATGTAAGAGGGGGCTGCACATGGAATGGGAGAGGGGCTGCAGTACATGGATGATACACATGGAAGAGGGGGCGGTACATGGAATGGGGGGGGGCTGCTGTACATGGATGATACACATGGAAGAGGGGGCTGCACATGGAATGGGAGAAGGGCTGCAGTACATGGATGTTACACATGGAAGAGGGGGCTGCACATGGAATGGGAGGGGCTGCTGTACATGGATGATACACATGAAAGAGGGGGCTGCACATGGAATGGGAGAATGGCTGCAGTACATGGATGATACACATGTAAGAGGGGGCTGCACATGGAATGGGAGAGGGGCTGCAGTACATGGATGTTACACATGGAAGAGGGGGCGGTACATGGAATGGGAGGGGCTGCAGTACATGAATGATACACATGGAAGAGGGGGCTGCACATGGAATGGGAGGGGGGCTGCAGTACATGGATGATACACATGGAAGAGGGGGCTGCACATGGAATGGGAGGGGGGCTGCAGTACATGGATGATACACATGGAAGAGGGGGCTACACATGGAATGGGAGGGGGGCTGCAGTACATGGATGTTACACATGGAAGGGGGGGGCTGCACATGTAATGGGGGATGAGGGCGCTGCAGCACAAAAAAGGGTAGTTGCAACATATTTGGCCTAGGAGCACACAAAGTATATATCTGACCTTACCCACAACATTATACAGTATATAGAAAGTATGACAGTTCTACCTAGCTAAACCAGCATGGCGGCGTAGTGGATAGCACTCTTGTCTTTGGGTTGACAGTTCGTATCCCAACCAGGGAACTATCTGTAATGAGTTTGTATTTTCTCCCCATGTCTGCTTGGTTTCCTCTGGGCACTCTGGTTTCCTCCCACACCCCAAAAACATACAGATAAGATAAGTTCATTGGCTTCCCCCTAAAATTGGCCGTAGACTACAATAGGCACATGACTATGGTAGGGATTAGATTGTGATCTCTTCTGAGGGACAGTTAGTGATAAAACTGTGTACTCTGTAAAGTGCTGTGTAAGATGTTGACGCTATATAAATACTAAATAATAATAATAATAAACCTTAACATTTCTCATAAGTGGGTTCCTGTATCAAATTAAGGTTATCAACATGATAAAAATGCAACTGCAAAAATGCTAACACAAGGGAGAACTTGTGATCTTGGAACCAAGAGCTCTAAGGAACGAGAGATGAGGGGGAGAGGCTAATTACATTGCATTAGAGGGTAACAGGAGAGTGGAAAAACATTTTGGGGTAACAATTTAGTATTTAATACTGTATACGTGAGAAGGCCATTAGTAATAACTGGGCATTTTATTTCAAATCCACCCCTAGCAGAATGTAAAAGATTCAAATGTAATGTAAAAGATTTTTAAAATACACTGTTCAAAAAATAAAGGGAACACTTAGGGCCCTTTTCCACCTGCAATCGCTAGCGTTCATGCTGAACGCTAGCGATTGCTGAATCGCAAAACCGGCGATTCCCCCGACGTTTGCGGCCGCGATTTTGCTATGCTATGCACTGCATAGCAAAATCGCGGCAATTATCGCTCCGCCGCGCGTTCGCGTTCCCGACAAAAGCGAATCGCGGTAGTGGAAATGACCTACCGCGATTCCTATGTTAAAAAGCAAACCGTAGCGATTGTAAAATCGCTAGCGGTTTGCGGTTTTGCGATTCAGCCAGCGCAAACGCGCTGGTGGAAAAGGGCCCTTAAAGCGGATCCGAGATGAAAAGCTAACTATAACAAGTAACTTGTCTATATATCTTATCGAAAGTTTAGATAGTTTACACAGTATATCTATCTGCAAACAGCTTCAACAGTTTATGATTATGTATTCCTGTGATACAATGAGGGCAGCCATGTTCTGTTTGTCACATTGTCACAGGCTGAGGACTGGAGATGCTATCAGCTTGCCTGTGTGTAAATTCAGTCCCCTCTCCTCCTCCCTCCTCCCCTCTGCCTCTAACATCAATGGCTAGTAACCTCCTCCTGCCCAGACTGAGCTCCCATAAGCCCTTGCTACAGTGCCAAGGCACAAAAGGAGCTGTGGTAGTGGCTTATTTAGTTTATAGGGAATTGGAGTATTAAAACAAAACAAATAAAGTATTTGGCTTGAGGAATGCCCTATAAACTATATGAAAGGAACTCAATTATGCAATGAGTAAAAGTTTATCTAGGATCCACTTTAACCACTTCGCCACTGAGGGGTTTTACCCCCTGACCACCAGAGCAATTTTCACCTTTCAGCGCTCCTTCCATTCATTCGTCTATAACTTTATTATTACTTATCGCAATGAAATGAACTATATCTTGTTTTTTTCGCCACCAATTAGGCTTTCTTTAGGTGGGACATTATGCCAAGAATTATTTTTTTCTAAATGTGTTTTAATGGGAAAATAGGAAAAATGTGGGGAAAAAAATAATTATTTTTCAGTTTTCGGCCATTATAGTTTTTAAATAATGCATGCTACTGTAATTAAAACCCATGAAACGTATTTGCCCTTTTGTCCCGGTTATAAAACCATTTAAATTATGTCCCTATCACAATGTTTGGCGCCAATATTTTATTTGGAAATAAAGGTGCATTTTTTTCAGTTTTGCGTCCATCCCTAATTACAAGCCCATAGTTTATAAAGTAACAGTGTTATACCCTCTTGACATAAATATTTAAAAAGTTCAGTCCCTAAGGTAACTATTTATGTATTTTTTTTAATTGTAAATTTTTTAATTTTTTTTAATTACAAAAAAAAAAAAAAATGGGGAGTGTGGGAGGTAATGAGTTAATTTTATGTGTAAAAGTCATTTATTTGTATGTGAAAAATGTGTAGGGTGTAGTTTACTATTTGGCCACAAGATGGCCACAGTAACTTTTTGTTTTAATGCGACCTCCAAGCTTCCTTCCGGAAGCTTGGAGGAAGAATAAGGAGGCTGGACACGTGAGTTTTTTCTCACAATGATCGCGCTGCCCATAGGAGAGCAGCTGATCATTGCGGGGCTTAGATCAACGAACGGGAATGGATTTTCCCGTTCATTGATCTCTGGGCGAGCGGGCGGCGGCGGTTTTACTAGCGGCGGGCGGCGTGTTTACGAGCGGGAGCGCGGGCAGCGTCGGGAACGCGGAAAGTACGTGTTTCTCCGTCCCTGGTTTTTAAAGGATGGAAAAAGGGGCGGAGAAATACGTACGCGCGGGGGTAAAGTGGTTAAACAACACAATGTAACTCCAAGTCAATCACACTTCTGTGAAATCAAACCGTCCACTTAGGTAGCAACACTGATTGACAATCAATTTCACATGTTGTTGTTCAAATGGAATAGACAACAGGTGGAAATTATAGGCAATTAGCAAGACATCCCCAATAAAGGAGCGGTTCTGCAGGTGGTGACCAGACCACTTCTCTGTTCCTATACTTTCTGGCTGATGTTTTGGTCACTTTTGAATGCTGGCGTGGCTTTCACTCTAGTGGTAGCATGAGAGTCTACAACCCACACAAGTGGCTCAGGTAGTGCAGCTCATCCAGAATGGCACATCAGTGCGAGCTGTGGCAAGGTTTGCCCAGTATGGGGCCAGAAATTTTTGAAAGCGGCTCTGGGGTGACAATATGTGGATGATGGGGGTAGCGTCTGACATGATGGGGGGGGGGGGGGTGACAATATGTGGATGTTGGAGTGACGTGTGACATGGGGGGGGGCAGGTGACAATATGGAGAGAGGTGTATTTGTCATGACATGAAGACTGCTCCAGTGGTTCTCATCCCCCCTCCCGCCCCCACGCTGCTGTGACACATTATTCAGTCTTCATCTTCCTATTGTTTTTCATTTAAATCATCTCTTGTCATTGTGAACTTTGCATCAGCAGTTATGGCATTTGCATTACATCGTCTTTGATTCACTGGCAGCTAAGTTGTGTCATTGTTTCCTCTGCCTCTTTATCACCCCCTGATCCCCCCTCTTCCTGATCCCCCAATCTTCTCTCTCTTCCTTGCCTCCGCTGGTCTCTCTTATCTTCCTGTTGCCCTTTTTCTGTCTCATTTGCTTTACATTACTGCCACTCTGCGCGGACATCGGCATTCCTCCTACTGCTCCCCAGTCACTGTCGTTTCTTCCTTATCTGTGTTACCTACTCTCTTACATAATCACGGATCATTATCTTCATTCTCTATCCATCATTCCAAATCACAGAGGAAATTTCTCTCACTGTGTGTCAGTGTGTGCGTCAGTGTGTGTGTGTGTGTCAGTGTGTGTGTGTCAGTGTGTGTGTGTCAGTGTGTGTGTGTCAGTGTGTGCGGCTGTGCGTGCTGCACTTCGCTCACTCCTCTGCTGTCACCTTCACTGCATGGCTAGCTTACTGCCCCCTTTTTGAACTTTCTTCATTCTACTTCTCCCCTTTTCAGTGTTTCATCTACTTTGTTTATTTGTTGTTTATTTCAGCTTGTCGCTTTCTTTATGGTCTTCTTCTTTTCGCTCTTTTTACATTTTTGAATCTGCTCCTCTGTCGCTGTCAGTTTCTCTGCTGCCTCTTCAGTCGCTCTTTATTACCTGTCTGTCTCCTTTCTCTGTTCTTTGCTCATTTTAAATGTTATTTTGCTTTTATATACACAGATTTGTTTGCTATTTCCTTAAGCTCTTTCTGTACACCTTGTTTTCTTCTCTCTGCTTTGTGTTGGTTGTGATCTTTGAATAGCACTATTTCCTCTTTCTCTGCCTTTGCGCTGCCTAGCTGTCTGTATTAGCTCCTCAATCACAAGGCATTACCGTTTACATTTTATTTCCCTTACCCTCCACATCCACTTTTGTCTCCGCCTTGTCCCACATTTGAGTCTTTCTTCCATTCATCATTGTAGTTGTCACTGCGTTCAGTCGTTTCTCCTCTGGTTATTGCCCTTGTTGCCAGTCTCTTGAGAAAATGCTTTATTTCCAGCTGGTGCTAATGGCTGGTACTGTCATCCTCTCGTACCACTTTGAGTACACAGACACCTTTCCGGTACACTCGCAGGGATTCTTCTGCTACGACACCAGCTTGTCTAAGCCATACCCGGGTCCTGAGAGCGCCAGCCGGGCTCCGCCACGCCTGCTGTACCCTCTGGTCACCGTGCTGCCGGTCCTGACGGTGAGTATGATGCCAGTTGTGTGGAGATTGTAAGAAGGGAGCCTCTTCCATGGCTGTGTACTGTATGCAGGGCAGGCTCACTTGACAGTAATTCAGTTTGGCAGTATGGCAGCAGATGTCGTCCCCTCCTCACACATAGGACTGGGCAGTGGTACTCTGGTATGCTAGTTGTGCACGCGTCTGGATGGCCTAGGGCAGCTGTAGTTCATTTCCCTTGTTCCTAGATGTCTCTGTGTATTAGAGAGCAGACGTCTTTCTCTGTATCCATGCTCCATGCTACTGAGGTGGAACTGCAAAATTCAATCAAATGAAATGTATGGAAAGAAAGCAATGGGCAGTATACCTGTTTCATGGGGCAATGCACTTAGATCTACTCAGTACAGCAGATCCTCATCCTGGTTCTGGGTCAGTCATTTAGAAAGTGTTACCAGCAGCAGATCAGCTCCGCAGCCATTAAAGTGGGATTGTCAACCATAAAATCAAATTCCTATTACCCACTGCTCTGTGTTTATTATGTAGTTTACATCCAGGACCCTACATGGCAAACATTCCAATATAACCATAAATGTGTCTACTGTAATGAATCTTATCTTAGTCAGTCTGGCTCTTTTCTCGTACATTGCCAGGGAGAGGGAAGCTTGTTATCTTCCCTTCTTTCCCTCCCACATTCCTGCTCCTTACTGACTGGCTGAGGGGAGTTCAGTGTGACAAGCTGAGAAGGGAAATAGAAGTTAAATCACCACACCCCTCTGCAGAAGCTGCTGAAATCAGATCTGTGTTCTGCTTACATGTTTACAAAGGAAACTAGATATGGCAGTGCAGTTCTGAATACACCATTTCAGGCAGAGGACTAAGGTAGGAAATGACATCAGGATTGGCTTCAGTCAGAGGCAGTAAATATGGAAAATGCCTGGAACAGTTTTCTCTTTATTTACTATATATACAGTAAAATTCACTGAAATCAAAATGTGGACAGTACAATACATGTGTTATGTAAGTATTTATCTACGTATATATGTTCTGTTTTTCCTGGGATAGTATGGCTGTCCCTGCTGCTTTAAAAAGAAACTCCAATTTGCTAATATATTAGCAATCCCTTCAGTTCTGCTCTATACATTAAATGGTATTAAATGCTAGCACCATATTTAACCTCTTTAAGATCGATTTACGCCAATTGGCGTGGACGTGGCGGCAGCCCCAGGACTGCTCAACGCCAATTGGCGTCAAGTCCTAGGGTGAGGTTTTGAAGGAGATCGCACGCCGATGCATGCGCATCGCTGCTTGAATGACGTAGATCCGCTCCGTCATCAGTCTCCCAGTGGCGATCGCCGCTAGTAGACTGTTAGATGGCGAAACTGCCGTCTATTTACACTGTACAGAGCTGCGATCTATGACAGCGCTATACTGGGGACAGCCATGTGACACGGCTGTCCCCCTGGGAGGCAGGAGAGCGATCGGCTGTCATAGGCTGATTCCTATGACAGCCGATCTCTGTGATTGGCTGGCGGGGGGAGGGAGGGAGGGATGGAAGGAAACATAATTTAAAAAAGGGGTAAATTTATTTAAAAACAAACAAACAAATATATATATATATGTATATATAAAAATAAACAAACATGCAGAAGTCTCTGTTGGTGGGCAGAAAAGGAGCAGGATAACTTTCTAGATTGTAAGGACAGGTCTCTCTCCCCTTTTGTATCCTGTCATTGTTTTATGGGTTGCTAGACAGCTGTCTGTAGTAGTTAATCTTACATTTATGCACCCATGGCCATGATTGTCTGCTACTTTGCGAGATGTTGGTGCTACAGAAACCATTTAAAATAGTAATAATTTCTGTTCCCCTCAGATCCTGCTGGGAGAGGTGTATTCTGTCCTCATTAATCCACGCTGGAGAAGCAGAGAGAAGATCATCTCATGTGGCGACTGCTGCTTCTTCAACCCTCTGCTGCGCCGTGTGGTCCGGATCTTGGGTGAGTATTCTGCGCTGGCTTGTCTGCCTCCCTGCTGTCTCCTCACAAGAAGCTGGAATGTAGCTTACATTATAAGCTAGGACAATGGTCACAGTTTCCTTTTGAATCAATTTTTGTTTTTCTCAATGCTATCTTCTAGAGGCAAATCTATTAAAAAAAGGGGGGGGGGGGTGTAAGCCCGACAATTTAATTGTTCCCCCCCTCCCCGGGTTCCTCCATGTCTCCCTCTCCCCTCCCCCCCCCCCCCTCGCGACTCCTCTTATTCTTACCTTAGCAAGTGAGGTCATCACCCCCCCCCATCTCCCCAACATATGTGTCTGCCATAACCACCACCTCACCCCACAACATGGGTGCTCATCACAATCACTATAACGGCTTTCATGTAAATATAAAGATATAAAGCGGGGGAGGGGGGGAGTCAGATACTCACCTTGAGTGGGAAGGCTATAATCCCATAGAGCCTTCCTGATCCTCTCTCTGTGTCCTCAGTACCTGGTGGAGTTATGCACCTTCGGGACTTCTCAGCAATCTTCAGACGTACTTATGGTACTTCTTCCTGGCATCTCTGTTTTTCGCTTTATTAACTTTACAATACGTCCCACCATCCATCCTGCCGTTCTGTACTGAAAGGGTGCTGAACCACATGGTGCCAAAATCGAACTCCAAGGGGAGTGGTAGGGTAAATACCGCAATGCTGGTAGGGAAAATAAAAATTTTCACAGGTGCGGTAAAAGTTCGGTGAATTACCGAAGCCCATTGACAAAAACCTGTTACTAACAGCAGGAGAGAGCTACAAGCTTGTCCATGTAGTGAGGGCATTACAATAGAAGAGGCATCCCAGACATCCCTTTAGATGTACATGTTTGGTTGTACTGCCTCTGCTTGCTCTGAATCTATTAGTCTTTCTTAATATTCTATTTAATTGCCACAGCTTATATTAACTTCTGTCAAAGGAATTTAGGGTTAATCTTCTTAAGTACTTGAAGATTCCAATTGCCAATGCCAGATGTTGTGATTGTTTTACACGCGTGGAATTCTGATACCAGTTTTACATGAGTAACTTACCCCAAGTTCAACCAATACCAGAATTGAAGAATCTATTGTCTGCGTTGATTATTGTAATGCCTTTGGGTGTGGTCTTTGGGTGCTGTCATCTGACCTGTGTAGAACAATCATCTCATCACATCGTATGCTACTGTCCGCATCCCTTTCTATGGTTCCACCTTTCTGCAGTAGCTTCTTGTCCTATTAAAATATTGGTTTCATTCTTTGCACACGTTTCCCTGTTTGCACTCAGGTTCCCTGTGTGCACACGATTCTTTCTGCAGACATCTTGAGTTTCTGTATGATATCATCATATTGGTATTTCCTGTAAAGATATAAACTTCCAAGAAACTTTACACATGTCATGCTTAAGTTATTTACCACACTAGCTCCTACACATCTTCAAACAGGAACCCAAGAGGTTAAACAGCCACACAGCCTAAGGTATTCAGGGGAAGACTGTTTTGTTCCGATCTTGCTCTGCTGTTGCCTGGGGAGTTTAAAAGCTTGTCACGCCAGCGAAGGCTGCAGGTCCTATCAGGTTCCATCATTCAGACTTGCATGAGAACAGGCGCTGTTTCTATTGGCTCCCTGCTCCTGTCAGTCACAGTTCTCACTGCTTCTGCTTGTGAGTCACGGCTTCCAGCACAGTCTCCTCGCACAGTCTCTGCATTCTTTTCACCACTTCAAAGCAGACAGTATTATTTTTGCCTTTACCGCATGTTGTAGGCTTTATGAATTGACATTTTCTGACATGTGTTGAGGTAATTACCGCACAAGGCGGTATTTTACCTCACTGCTTGGTAATTTCAGCTTTTCATGCGGTAATAGCTTTTATGAATTGACATTTTCCTAAGTGCTCGGTAAAGTCAGCTGTTTTCTGCATTACAAAATGCAGTAATGCTTTATGAATCGACCCCCAACACTAATCTCCGGACTCAGAGAAATGGATCAGTCACCCAGCTGGATAGAGAGAATGTCTGAAGTGGGATTATACTCCCAAAACAAAAATGTAATTAACTACTCTTAGTTACATAAAAGAACATTCAAAAAGCATTCCAGAACATTACCTATATGTAAAATTGTTTATTTCATTGCAGAGAGCAGGAGAAATTTGCTTATCTGTGGTCATCTGCAAATGTAATCATCACTGGCTGAAGCTCTCCGAGGCATGTGTCTTCACTCTGCCCCCTCCCTCTGCTGAATAGACACATCGCCCTGGCAACAGCTGAGTCACTTCAGCGAAAAAGGAGGGGGGCAGAGTGAAGACACCTGCACAGGGAGATTTTTGCCTTTGCCAATGACCAGATCATAAGCAAGCCTGTACTACTCTCCGCAGTGAAAACATTTTTACACACAGAGGATGCTTGGAAATGCATTCAAATGTTCTTCTATGTAACTAAGAGTTGGTACTGAAATTTTAGTTTTGGGAGTATAATCACACTTTAAAACAGCTGTTAACGTCTGAAGAAGGTAAATGACAAAGGTTCCTGTAGTGTGCCCAGCCCAACGATGCTTCAACATGTCCTTTTTACATTTCCTTCAGAGTTCCCCTTTAATAAACGTGCTGCAGTTTCCTCTGCACTTTCAAGGGAAACATTGGGAAATGTGTGTATAAGCAGGAGTAGACATGACCCCATTTTCCTCTCTGTTGTGCAGGACTCTTCTCCTTCGGCCTGTTCTGCACGGTGATCTTTGCCGGAGCTGTCCAAACTGTCACTGGTAACCAAGCTCCTCACTTCCTATCCGTATGCCGCCCTAATTACACTGCACTGGGCTGCACCTCCTACTTACAGTACGTGTCCTCGCCATACGCCTGCAATGGGGACCCCGACATCATCACAGAGGCTCGCAAGGCTTTCCCCTCCAAGCCGGCAGCCCTGGGAGCCTACGCTGCTGTCTACACAACGGTATGTCTTTCTAGGTTTTATGTATGAAAACTCTATGTGTTCTACTCAGTTCTGTACCAGCCAATCAGATTACAGCTATTTTTTTAGTGCCTGAAAAAAGTAAAATATTTGCATCAACTTGGAAGAATTTGCATATCTCTGATCATCCCTAGTGTGGAGGCTGACATATTTATTGCCTGAACAAGGGGTTCTTTCCCATCTCCAGTACCCGGGATAAGGTGAGGGCCTTAAAGGGAACTTGAACCGAATACAATTATTTAAAATAAACACATGATGTACCTGCAAATGAATATTACTTACCTTGCCATCAGTTCCTCTCAGGAGCTCACCATTTTCTTCTAACAATGATTCCCTCCAGTTCTGACAAAATTATGTCAGAAATAAAATATATCAGTTGCTGTTAGTTATATATCAGTTACTGTCAGTTACAACTGAAATGACAATTCATGGGCAAGGTAATGTCCATGGTTTCCTATGGCTCATGAGGGCAATATTGCAGTTTAACAGTCTGCTGACCTGGAAGTTGTTACCGGGTCATCGCCATTTTTAAAATGGAGAACAGAGAATTCCATCGATCACAGTGGACAAACAGGACGCAGGAGAGGAGAAAGAGATAGATGAGTAGACTACACGGGAGGTAAGTATGATGTGTGTATGTTTATTTTGACTTTTAATTTTCGGTTCAGGTTTTCTGTAATGGGGTGGAGGGGAGGGGGGACATGTTGGAATGATTTTGGCCTCCCCAAATCCCTGCTCTCCCTATTTGAAATGGGTATAGGAGTACTAATGTACCCCTTACCTCCCCAAATCCCTGCTCTCCCTATTTGAAATGGGTATAGGAGTACTAATGTACCAAGTTAAATAAAAAAAAGAACAGCAAAAAAAGTCCTTTATCGCTCTTAGTTTTACTGTTCTTAAATACCCATGAATACTTACAGTTATTTAATGATCCCACAGCAGTATCCTCTGAAATGATCCCATGCCGTTATCCTCTGGATGTTGGCTGAAGATCCCCACTTGCACTTTCTATACTAATGTTTAGTTAGCCCTGGCATAAGCATCTTTAAAATATGTTCCCTGTTCCCTGATATGCCTCTGTGTCCTCAGACGTTACTCTCTGCTCCCCCTTCTCTCTGCTGCCTCCACTCCCCCGAATCTACCGACAACAGCTTGTCGGTAGCCTAATAGGGGGAGGGGCATCCTTTGCAGGAAAGACACCCCTACAAAACACCCCCTCTGACAATAGGAACTCCCCTTCCCCTCCCCACAAACGGTGGGCAGATTTTTCCGGCGGACGAACAGAGCAATGTGGGACAGCGACAAGCAGATTGTTGGAGTCGGAGGAGAGCTCTTTCAGGTAGTATGTTGTTTTTTTTTTTTATTTACCTTCCTGCTCAGGTTGTCTCTAAATTTTGCATGAATGTGGCCCTGAACTTTTGCACGGGACATAAGGAGCAATGCACCCTGTGTGTTTTTAGAGAGAAGAGTCTGTCTAATCCCATCTCATCTTTAAGTAATCACAAGTGTAAATTCATTTTTCAGCAGTGTCAGCAAAGAAATTTGGCAGTCCTCGGCAGACACAGCTAATATGTAAACACAGGATGTTGAACTTTTCTCTGCTTCCATGAAAGCAAGAAGTAGAAACACTGCAGATTTATTGCAGTAGTTCTGTATGCTGTAACAAAGAAACATTTTTCTTTAAAAGTTGTTATGCCCTTGTTTATCTTTTAGAGCAGAGAGGAAGTTCTGAGTTCAGGTCCACTTTAAATTTCTTTAAAAAGGGATTATACTCCCAAAACTAAAATGTTGGTAACTACTCTTAGTTATATAAAAGATCATTTGAAAGCATTCCCAAACATTCCCTGTGTGTATACAAACTTAGCTTATCTTGAACCTTTCTCTGCAGTGAAAGTAAATGTTTTTACACACAGGGAAAGCTTGGGAATCCATTTAAATGTTATTTTGTGTAACTAAGTGTAGTTACTGACATTTTAATTTTTGGAGTATATATCCCACTTCAAGCATCTGCCTAAATTGCCTTGTGGATAATCCGGCTGTAATGGGACTGTATTGCTGTAAGCATTCACAATAATATGTTGTAACTTGTCTGCTTTTCTAGATGTATGTCACCCTGGTGCTGAAGATCAAGGGATCCAGGCTGGTAAAGCCTTCCTTATGCCTGGCTCTTCTGTCTCCTTCATGGCTGCTCTGCTTGCTGCGGGTGGCCGAGTACCGCAACCACTGGAGAGATGTTCTTGCTGGTACTGTGGTTGGAGCCGCCATTGCTGTTTTCCTGGTGAGGATCCCTGGCGGGAGAATGCAGAAGACAACAGCAGTGTGGTGCAGCGGCTCCACACTTATGCAGCAGTCATTATTGATTGTGTGTGTTTTTAGTCTGTACGTGATGCGCACAGAGGCGTAGCTATGGGGGGGTCAAGGAGGGACATATGTCCCTGGGCGCAACAGTGTGAGTGCGATCAGCACGGCTGCTGCACCCCCACGTGCGTGAGAGGCAGTTCCCTGGCTGCCCGAAGTGCCCTTGCTTCTCTCCCTCCTTCTGCAGAGGAGTGCAAAAACGTTAACAGCAGTGGAAAAAGCAGGGCACATCTGGCTATTTATATGGGGGCACATCTGGATATCTAACGGGGGGGCATATTTGGCTATTTTAAGTGGACCTGAAGTTAGTAAAAAAAATTAAAAAAAAAAATGTTTCACTTACTTGGGGCTTCTACCAGCCCCCTGTAGCCACCCAGTTCCCCACCACGTTACCAAATGATCCTCCGATCCCCTGGCGCAGCTGTTTCTTTACTGCAAGTTTACAGCCACTGCACCTGTGCGGCCCTGGCCATGCTCGTCCTCACTCCTGCTCACGTTCCCGGGAGAGAGAACCTCGTACTGCGCCTGCAAAGGACACCCCCGACAATACGAGCTGGAGCGAGGACGCATGTGGCCAGGGCCACACAGGTACAGTGGCCCACCGACTCACAAACCAAAAGTGAGTCGCGGCAAGGGAACGTTTTGCCCCAGCACGGGCACAGGACGTCTTCAGGGGGCCGGTAGAAGCCCCACGTAAGTTAAAACGTTTTTTTCAACTGACAGTTTTCTTTTAAAACTTTAAAACATCTGGCTATCTGAACAGTGGAAGGGGGGCACATCTGGTTATCTAAACAGTATTTGTACATTTGACTCCACCCATGACCACGACCACATTCTGATGCATGGCCCAGCAGGTGGGGGAGGGGGAGCAAAAACTGTCTTTGTCCCTGGGTGCTGAAAGCCCTAGCTACACCTCTGGCTGCACACAGTCAGATCCTTCTTATGGTGCCCATACACGGTACAATAAAAAGCGTTCGATCTCCCTGTTTTTTCGCCCAGAACGATGGAATTGAATGACAGTTCAAATCTGTTTTTTTTCGATCATGAAAAACGAACGATTATCCAGTTTTTTCAATAAAAAATTTGATCAGACATGTTGGAAAAATCTTTATATTCGATCTAACAGAATAATCGAACACAATTATCTAATCAGGAAAAAAATAAAAATTGTACCATGTATGGGCAACTTTACTCAGTATAGGCTGCTGTGTTGCTGGGCTAGAAATCTGAGGGTAGGCCCAGGATGCAGCAGGAAACTTTACTCAGTATAAGCTGCTGTGTTGCTGGGATAGAAATCTGAGGGTAGGCCCAGGATGCAGCAGGAAACTTTGGGGATTTTGGTCAGTAAGTAAGGTAATCTAGGTGTTCTGATATATGTAGAGTTAGTTATGTAGACAGGCAGTGCGGAGAGGGCTTTGTGCTGCAGGAGTACTTAGACAATGGTGTCAGCCGTCTTCTGATATCGCCATTTAGAAGTACAATTAGTAACTACTGGTCACAGAGGTGAATTGATAATGATAAATATTGACACAGAAAAGAAGTGTTGGTTTGCACAGATCTAACAATGCTTTTCATGACGGTTTATACCTATATCAGGTGACCTGCGTATTGAATAACTTTGAGAGCTCCGCCCCCAAGGAGAAGGACTTCCCGCAGAAGGAAGTAGAGGATATCCCCATACCCGAGAACCCGCCTCCTCCACCACGAGAAAAGTTAAGTGTGGTACAGGTAAGGGGGAGACCCCACCAATGTAGATGTTTGGGGTACACTAATGGTTCTTATTTGTTGCAGTATCTCCAGGAGATCTCTGGCCCACACACATTTTATTGTGTCTAATAAACGACTTGTTTAAATCTATGGGTATAGCCTACTAACATACACAAAGAATAATAACTGTGCATCCTTTTTGCGTTTTTAAAGTGGGATAAAACTCTAACATAACATTCAATAAAAATGTGTTTTCCCACTTTTTTATTACCCATACAGTTACCATATTTGCTTTTGTGCACAGGTAATATTGTCTGTTTACAAATTACAAATTCCCAAAGTACAGTTTATCTGCTCTGAAAGCTGCCGTTGCAGTTTATTGCATAACTGCTGTATTTATATATTAACATCTATCCAGTAATTACTTCTCAGCTCTTTCTGCTTCTAAGCTGAGTACATATATCTGACAAAGGAATGTTTTCCCCTTTTTGGTTGCAGCCAGAAGTTTTCCACTGAAGAACAAAGCGCTGTGTTTAAAGTGAACCAGAGAGGAAGCACCGTCATGTATTTGACCATATATATCAGTGGGAATATTAGAGAAAGCACCTACCCTGCTCTCTGTTTCATCCTTCGCTGCTCAGCCTGCTTGTTATCAACCCTGATAAAATCCCCGACTGAGCATTCAGTCTGGCTTTGCTCAGGAATCATTATAGCTGAGTCATTATAGCAGAGCCAGAAGTGGGCAGGCTTGGGCCTGAAAAGACATCAGAGAAAACAGACTCAGCTATAATGATTCCAGAGCAAAGCCAGGCTGAATGCTCAGTCTGGGATTTTATCAGGGCTGATAACAAGCAGGCTCAGCAGTGAAGGATGAAACAGAGAGCAGGGTATGTGTTTTCTCTAATGTTCCCACTGATGTATGTGGTAAAATACATGAGGGTGCTTCGTCTCTGGTTCACTTCAGCTGAATGCTTATCTGCTACAATTTTTTATTGTTGCAGTAGATTGTATGCTGCAAATAATCTTTTAGAACAAAAAGGAAATGCTGATTTTCATACCATTTTATAGTAATTTATTGCTACTACAAGGAACTTCTTTAGTCTAAAGAAGTCTAAAGTGAGTCTAAAGCCTACCCCCCCCCCCCCCCCCCAAAAAAAAAAACAGATAGTCACCTATGGAGGAGGATGGCTCTGGGTCCTATAGAGCCTTCCCGTTCCTCCTAAGGTCCCCGCATTCCACCGCTGTCTCCCCCGTTAGTGGTCTCTGACCCATTGTTTTGGAGACTGCTCTCTTCCGCCACTGTGAGAGGCTGCAGCAATCTTCGGGAGTCCAACTGCTCGCGAACACGGCCACTTTGTTCTGCGCATGCGTGAGTGAGTAAAAGTATCACCTAAACAACCTTTTGTTATATCTTCAGAGTAATATCCTAGTGTCTAAATCTATGATATGATGTATATATTTGTGGATGAGCAGTTGTAACAGTCTCTCTCTATCTCCTTCTTTCTTTGTTTCCTACAACAGGTTTGTGGAATTTCACCCCCACATGTCACCTGACCCTCCTCCATGCCTTGTTCCTGTCACACCTGACGTTCTCATACCATCAAACTGTATGACCAGCCAAGTCTAGGGCCCAACAATGCTCACCTGCGGTGGAGGATGCGGGCACAGTTCACACAGTAACTAAGCCAGCAGCGTAAATTCTTTGCACTGAATACCCAATACGCACATCAGAGACAATCTCCACCCTCTACCACCTCCCCGACGTCGGTATTCTAATGTGAGACAATTTCTAGCTTTTGACCCCATTTTTCCAAGAACAAAAAGCGACCTCACCTTGATAGTGTTATCACTAAACCTATTTGCTACTGATATGTAAGCATCCATACTTGTCTGTTAGAACACACCCCTACCCATGCATTTTCTGTTGTGATTATGAACGCCCCTTGCGTTGTAGCAGTTCACCACAAAAAACTTTGGGCCCAATTTAAAAAAAAAACAACAACACATTTTTCCACAGGAATTATCAGTTTCTGTCGTTGCGCCTGTTAATGGAACCACTCAGTGATCTATATTCACTTTTTTCATTATTTTGACAGTGCAAAATGAGTTTGTAGTGAAATTTCCTGAGTTTATAGAGATTTTCCTCTGTACTGTGTATTTCCGCTGTATCTAGCTTTCCTTTATACTTCTCTGCAACCACATACACATTTTTTATGCATTTTTTAGAGCTTAGTAAGAAAAAAAGGTGATAATAGTTTGTGGGAAACAAGTTATTTCATAGACTATGGGCTTGATTCACAAAAGAGTGCTAACTGTTAGCACGGGCGTTTTCACACGAATTGTCGCGTTTGCATGTGATTGCGAATTTTCGTGCGCAATTAAACGGTTTCGTGCGCAAACCCGTTTTTTTTGGTGCGAAATCGGTATTGTTTTTGTGCGCAAACGCGTTTTTTTGCGCGAAAACGTAATGATTTCGCGCCAAAATTCGCGTTTGCGCAAGAAACCGTTTAATTGCGCGTGTAAATTCGCGATCGCGCGCAAACGCGAAAATTCGCACTAAAACGGCCGTGCTAACAGTTAGCACTCTTTTGTGAATCAAGACTTATGTGTCTCTTAAAGTACACCTTGCTCTCATACAAACAGTTTTCAAATAAGAAACCAGACTTAATACACAGGAGTTAAGATCAACGTTCGTCGAGGTCCCGTACAAAAGTAAATGGCTGCAAATGCTAAGGGGTGTAAAGATCACCAAATTATTTTACACAGATTGCTTAAAAAGACAACAAGTGTAGCAAAGCAATTAGCAAAATCCTGCTCACACAAACAGGATTGCAACAAAGCAAATCTGAAGCAAAAGTAAACTCATGAGATAATTAATTGTATGTGTAGTACAGCTAAGAAACAGAACATTAGTAGCAAAGAAAGTAATCTCGTATTATTCTCCAGTACAGGAAGAGTTAAAAAAAACTTCAGTTGTTATCTATGCAAAACAGCTTCTCTAAGCTTTTTGGTCCACTGGGTCGAATACAGTCCTGTGTTTTGAAGCACTTAAAGAGACACTGAAGCGAAAAAAAAATTATGATATTATAATTTGTATGTGTAGTACAGCTAAGAAATAAAACATTAAGATCAGATACATCAGTCTAATTGTTTCCAGTACAGGAAGAGTTGAGAAACTCCAGTTGTTATCTCTATGCAAACAAGCCATTAAGCTCTCCGACTTATGCTTCATACACACTTGAGATAAAAGTCTTTGGAAAAGGCAAGATCACAGACCAATCTTACCACCCTTCATGTAGTATGAGAGCCATACTCTACACAGTCTATTCTATGGAGCTGCACTCCCCAACAAATAAAATCTTTGCAGGATGCTGCACACACAGATGCCCGTACACACTCAAAAGATCATTATCTGCAAAAGATCTGTTCCTGCAAAATATCCATTCCATGCAAAATGCATTATAGTCTATGAGATCTGCAGATCATCATACACACTTGGTTTAACAGACAATCATCTGCAGATCATCTGCAGATCAGATTCAACAGGGTGGATTTTCAGATCTGCAGATGATTGCCAGATATGCAGATGAAGTCTGTTAAACCAAGTGTGTATGATGATCTGCAGATCTCATAGACTATAATGCATTTTGCATGGAATGGATCTTTTGCAGGAACAGATCTTTTGCAGATAATGATCTTTTGAGTGTGTACGGGCATCTTTGTGTGCAGCTTCTTGCAAAGATTTTATCTGATGGGGAGTGCAGCTCCATAGAATAGACTGTGTAGAGTATGGCTCTCATACTACATGGAATGGGGTAAAATTGGTCTGTGATCTTTCATTTTCCAAAGACTGTTATCTCAAGTGTGTATGAAGCATAAGTTAGTTGTGGAGAGGGCTGTTATCTGACTTTTATTATCTCAACTTTAAGTGAACTGTTTAATTTTTCTCTGCTAGAGGAGAGGTCATTACTTCACAGACTGCTCTGAAAGACTCATTTTGAATGCTGAGTGTTGTGTAATCTGCACATATTATAGAATAATGCAATGTTAGAAAAAACACTATATACCTGAAAATAAAAGTATGAGAATATTTTCATTACTGCTAATCTTCTAGTAATTATTCATAGTACACAACCAATTCATTATATCATATTTTTTTTTCGCTTCAGTGTCTCTTTAAACAGCTAAGAAACAGTGAGAGACAGCTTGAGATAAGCTTTAAGGGCTGGTGCACACCAAAACGCAAAACGCTAGCAGATTTTTAAACGCTTTTTTTTATTTTTATGAGGCGTTTTGCTAGCGTTTTGCGGATTGCTGCTGCGGTTTTCAGTATAGTAGATTTCATATATTGTTACAGTAAAGCTGTTACTGGACAGCTTCTGTAACAAAAACGCCTGCAAAACCGCTCTGAAGTGCCGTTTTTCAGAGCGGTTTGCGTTTTTCCTATACTTAACATTGAGGCAGAAACGCATCCGCAATCCAAAAAATGCCTCACCCAGGCATTTTTCGCTTCTGCAAAACGCCTGCCGCTCTGGTGTGCACCACCCCATTGAGATACATTGACCAAGCAGATCCGCAGCCGCAAGCGGATCTGAAAACGCCCAAAAAGCCGCTCGGTGTGCACCAGCCCTTACTCCAGGAAAGTTCAAAGGGTCATTATTTCTGCTTTGTTTTATAGCTTAAAAGACAGTGTGGTTTTAAAACTGCAACTGTGGCAGTCTGATGCAATGTTATAAAAAAAAAGCTGATAACAAAAATATAAGACTCTTTTCTTTACTACTAATGTTCTATTCATTATGCGTACTACACATACAATTTATTATATTATACTTTTTTTTCGCTTCAGGTTAGTTTTAATGAAAGAAAGCATAAATATAATTCACTTAGCAGCTAGCCGTGGAGTGTGATGAGAAGGGCAGATGTGCAAGCAGTTAAAGGGAACCTTAACTGAACGGGGGGTAAAGAGTTTTACTTACCTGGGGCTATTACCAGCCCCCTGCAGCAGTCCTGTGCCCTCGGCGCCGCTCTGGAATCCTCTGGTCCCCCTCTGTCACTTAGTTTCGTTTTTGACGACTCACCAGTCGCCGGCCGCCATGCGTATTATTGGACGAATTCACCAATGCAATTAGCGCTATTGCGGACCGCGTTGCCGCATTCCGCACGCGTAGATATGCGGCAACGCGTATTTTTGTACGCGTTGCAGTCTGCAATAGCGCTAATTGCATTGGTGAATGCGTCCAATAATACGCATGGCAGCCGGCGACTTGTGAGTCGTCAAAAACGAAACTAAGTGACAGCGGGGGACCAGAGGATTCCAGAGCGGCGCCGAGGGCACAGGACTGCTGCAGGGGGCTGGTAATAGCCCCAGGTAAGTAAAACTCTTTACCTCCCGTTCAGTTAAGGTTCCCTTTAAGGATTCCTATGACTTCTATACAGAGGAGCTTTATGTCTTTGGTAGGAATGGCCAAGACGAAAAAGAAAAAATGTGAGCCAGCATCCAATCAAAGATGATCTTCATCCCCATAACTAATGAGGCTGGACTTTCTTGGGTTTCAAGGTAAAGGAAACTGAGCTGTCTTATTGTTCTGTTTCACCAGTTTAGTGATCAAGCTTGATTCTAGGGCAGCTCTGTGGGCAATGACCGCCATACAGACATGTTGCTCATGCTCAGGTATAGCCATGCAGGGGGCACTACTTGTATGGAGAGCAGCAAGGGGTCACATGAAGGAGTGGCTTCCAGTGGGCAGGATAAGCGCTCATCTGTGTTGTTTAGAGATCTCTAAATGACCTTGGGGGACACCTATACACATAATAGATTCTCAGATGAGATGGCCCCAAACGGCTGCCTTGGGTGACTTCAATCTAGCGTGTGTACGAGGCATTATACTGGCTGACACAAATGAATTGTTACCAGTCCTGTGGTCTGGAGCATTTCTGCCCATTGACGGTCCCATCTGCGCACGCACCATGACCGCACTCCCATGGCTGGAAGCATTTTGTGCATGCATGATTCATTCTTTTGAGAACTGCCCAGGGACAGGAGTGTGATCATGGAGTGTGCATGGACAAGACTGCACACGCACAGTCGGCGCAACTGGAGCTTGAGTTGGAGGGTTTTCAAAGCTGCCAGTGGGAGGACAGAGGGGACCCAAAGGACGTTGAGGGACCTGCTGGACTATTGGGAGCTGGAATAAGCTTCAGGTAAGTTAAAATTCCCAGATTTAGTCCCAGGTCAGGTGTGCTTTAAAATCCTGTGTATTCTCCCTGGTTGATGCTTGGTACTGCCATCGCTAACAACATGGCAGCTCCCATGCAGGCAAAGTTACAGGAAGCAGTAATCAGCTAGGGAAAAGTAACAGGGAAACAGAGGCGGGACAAGGTCCTCCAGCACCCAAGGCTGAGACACCAAAGTGCGCCCCTCCATCCCACCCACCCCAGCCGTCACACACTGATTGCTATTAGACTAAGAGGTGCCACAGGGCCCACAACCTCCCCAACACCTTAATATCTAGTTATCTGGCTTGCAGTCACTGCTATGTATCCCCTTTTCTTATTTCTTTCTGCTTCAAACACAATTAGGAATGACAGCTGAATGGATTGTGCGCCCCCTCCTACACTGCGCCCTGAGGCTGGAGCCTCTCCAGCCTATGCCTCGGCCCGGCCCTGCAGGGAAAGCATACTGTGGCAGGCATGATTGTTACCTTGAAGTATGTCATGTTAAGTGAAGATTTGCTGTAATTTGGGAAATGTTAGTTCCAAGGAGAGAGCGTAAGTAGCATATGCTCACATTTTTAGGTTTGATGTAGAAACCTAGGCAAAAAATTTATATTACCTTTCAAGTATGGATGTAACGTGTGTGTATTATTGGAACTGATTGTCAGCAGTATTCTTTGCAGGACTGTTATGCATCTTTTGTTGAGTCTCAGACAGCCCCTTGTAGGCTTGTGAAGCTGGGCACAGGGTGATGATGTCATCACATCTCCCCTCCTCCACACCTCCTGCAGTTGCATTGGGAAGGCCCTGGTTTACAGAGAGTTTAAGGCAGTGGAGGCATTTTTACTTTAACCTCTTGAGGACTGCAGTATTGAACCCCCCCTAAAAACCAGGCAATTTTTTGAGAAATTGGCCACTGCAGCTTTAAGGCCAAGCTGCAGGGCCACACGACACAGCACACTAGTGATCCCCTTCCCCCTTTTCTCCCCACCAACAGAGCTCTCTGTTGGTGGGCTCTGATCGCCCCCCAGATGTTTGTTTATTTGTGTGTATTTTTTTATAAAAAAGTGTGTGTTTTTTAATTTATGTATTCCCCCCGCCAGCCAATCCCCGTGATGAGCTGTCATAGGCTTCAGCCTATGACAGCCAATCACCCCTGTGCCTCTGGAGGGGCAGCCGTGTCACACGGCTGTCCCCAGTACAGAGCTGCTGCTGATCGCAGCGCTGTACCAGTGATTAGACGGCGGTTTCGCCTAACAGTCTCCCACCAAGCAGGAGATGCCCGTGCAGCCTGCGTGCGATCTCCTGCAAAACAGAGCCCCAGGACTTTATGCTGATCGGTGTTAGACTGTCCTGGGGCTGCCGCCGCGGCCACGCCTATCGGCGTGATGCGGTCGGCTACAGGTTAAGTCTTAAAAATAGGTAGAGCCCAATCCAATTCAAGTTTTTTTCCTTAGGTGACGTTTTCACATTTTATCGCTAAAATTACTTTGAAGTCCCCAGCAAGCAAGCAAATACTCAGAATAATTTTAACAGCACCTTTTCACCTACCTTTTGGTACTTTTTCAATTGCAGAATGCTGAAAAGTTATTTTAAACAGAAGATGAAAAATTATCTCCTAGGAGAAAGCTTAGGAGAAAAACTGATTTGGATCAGGCCCATAGTGTCTAAATGGAATGTTCGGTGTATATGTTACGGCCAGAACCCGAAGTGTGGCCACTTCGGGTTCTGGCCGGCCAATGTGCTGAGCGGCCGCAGCGCAGCGGACAATGTTAGAAATGTTATGTTTACGCCGTCTCGCTGCAGCCAAATTTATGACAACTTGCTTAATTTAATGAAATATAGCCGGCGGCAATGTGATAGGTGAAGCCGCCGGCTTTCACACTGCCTCTCTCCTCTCCCCCCCCCCCCCTCTCTCTCTCCTCTCCCCGCCTCCCATACAATAAGTAGCAGCCGGGGCTCTGCTGCCCCTGCCGCGACGAACGACTCTCCGGCTGCATGTCCCCGCCGGCTGCTACTTATTGTATGGGAGGCGGGGAGAGGAGAGAGGCGGGGGGAGGAGAGAGGCAGTGCGAAAGCCGGCGGCTTCATCTATTACATTGCCGCCGACTATATTTCATTCAATTAAGCAAGTTGTCATAAATAAACATAACATTTCTAACATTGGCGCTGCGCTGCGGCCACTTCGCACATTGGCCGGCCAGAACCCGAAGTGGCCGGCCAGAACGCGAAGTGGCCACGCTACGTGTTCTGGCCGTAACATATACAATTTTTTTACCTGTAAACCTGAGATTCTATATATTACATCATAATACATGCCCAAGAGTGGTCTACAGTTGCATATGCAAGTTATCTTCTGCATGCAGAACAACGCAACTCCAGTTTCTGAGCAGTGCATCATTGGGCTGCGTGGGCGGAGCTTAGTGAAGCCTGTTTATCTCGCACACCTATGAGATGGACGTCCCTGGGTCTACTTGATTGAAGATACAGTCTTCTGTTGGTTGCATGTGCCTGCACTGCACTGCACTTCCTGTGTTGCTTTGTGCTAAGGCCTTTCAATCTATTTAGTTAACTGATTACAAATAGTCCACCACGGAACTGCAAACCGGAAGTGATACTTATGGGCGTAACTACAATCATGTAGACCCTGCGACGGCCATTTTGCACGCATACCTGCAGTCACCTCTGCCCACATGGCAGTGGATGGAGTTCTACTTTAATACTGAAGTGAGAGATCATAACACCCCCATAGGCAGATGAAAGCATCCCCTTGAGTGAGTGCAGCTCTATTACATCACATCCCTCCTTCTAGTGATGGGTCGTTCGCGAACGAGCCGGCTCTAAGAGCCGGCTCTTTGCTGCGAACGACAAGAGCCGGCTCTCAGTTTTGAAAGAGCCGATGCCTCAGCCGCCCCACACAGCTCTGCTTTGCTGTGTAATAAAGGGCGCTGAGGCATGCTGGGAGATGTAGTCCTCCTCGTGCAGCTTGTAGGCGTGTATGGGGCGGAGCAGAGCAGTAGCAAGGGGGATTGCCGGAGCCAGAGAAGCAGTCTGGAGTTGTCATGGAGACGGGGGCGGGGCTTTTACTCCGATTCTGAGTGGCATCTAGTGAAATTTAATGAAGAGCCGATTGAGAGCCGTAAGAGCCGGCTCTTTAATGGGAGCCGATTCAGAAGAGCCGATTCTCCAAGAAGAGCCGGAATTCCCATCACTACCTCCTTCCCCATGGTAATGTCAGGGCTGATACCACTCACTACTGTCAGTATAGCTGCATCCATCACAGAACAGGAGCAACTGTATATTTTGCCCATAAACCATGTAATGGCCTATTCACCTCCAGACATAGTGGAGCCGGGTTCCTTCCCCAAGGAACAGCATGGAGAAGGTGTATATAATGACATGTAAATACTAATGTCCAAGCTGGGTAGAGGGGGCAGGACTGAGTTCTTCACCGGGGCTTTATGGATGTTCCATCACCCAAAGTATATAAGGTGACCCTGACTTCTCAGCCACACATCTCACACATTCCATTTAAAGCAAAGCTGAAGAAGACATAAATGAAGCATGTGCTCTGATGCAGCTTATCCATCAGTAGATTTATCTCTAGAATGACACGTTGATCTCAGAAGAGGACTGCAGCCACCTTAATCTGACATTTCCTGGATAACAAAACTGACTTCAGCCCACTATGTGAGATGAGTGACGGAGGTTCTCAGGGCCTTCATTCTACAAAAAGGTGGTGAAATTGCATAAGGCTGCACAATCAACATTGTATGGTGTATGGCCAGCTTGGCATATCACTGAAGATCTAGAGAGGGGAGATCTCGGACAAGAGGCAATAGCCTATCATTCCCAGAGCTGGATGTTATCATTGCTGTGCTAGAATTGTTTCCTTGGGTTGAGTCATGGAAGACGCCAGTCCTGGATGGGTGTCTGGGGCAGATAACAGCCGTCCTGGAAGGCTCAGTCCTGGAGTGAACCACTAGGGGGCAGCCAAGGACAAGCAGTCTGCGATCTCAGAGCGGATGCGGAAGCTCAATGAGAGGTCTTGGAAATGACTGACATGGACTTTGCAGTGAGCCACTGATGGAGATAGATAAGGGTTCTATTGCTGTTATACCCGCCTCCCAGGGCCGTAACTATAGGGGAGTAGTCACTGCAACTGCAGGGGGCCCAGAGCTGTGGGGGGCCCAACTTCTCACCTTCCTTTCTCTGATACTTCAGATCAGGTGTTTTTGTGGCTACACTTGTTATGGGTGTGAAGATCCTGATGGCCACAGTTGTTTTATGAGCCTTGTAAGATGGGCCCCAGGCTGTGAGGGTCACCAAGGAGAGGCAGAGGAAGGGTTGTGAACATTAAGGGCCTATCATATTTTTGCTGGGGATGGCCCCATGATTTGCAGTTCCGCCCCTGCCGCCTCCCCCTCCTAGGTCCTCCCCTCTCTACTTGTATCCAGGTGGAGTCGCACTGATACTTCAACCACTCTGTGTTGTGGCATGGTGCAGCTATGTACACGGATTTATCCTAGTTGGGTCTCTTTCTATTCCTGTGATTTCTATGATTTGTACATTTTTGTATGTGCTCCACGCAATGGTGGCTTCTATTAAATCTGATAATGTCTTCTAACCATTCAGACTTGGAGTTATTATTGTGGATGCATGAAAAACACTTCTACATAAGTCTATGCACGGGGTGAGCTTAATGCAATTGTGTGAGTTAAAGAGGGACTGTAGTGGAAAAAAAAATAATGGCTTCAATTCACAAAGGGCTGTTCGATGAAAAAAATCAGGTCTATAAAATACTGCATTCGGTATTTTAGACTTTTTGGGCAATTCATGGCTTCAATTCACAAAGACCTGTTCGGTAATGATGGCATACAAGGCCGGCTTAAGGGGCTCCGGGGCCCTGGGGCAAATTAAATGGGGGGGCCCCTACCCGAACACCCACTACCTCCCCCCCCCCCTTTCCCGGCGATTACCTCTGCTGCTCCCCGGGGCTCTTGCTAACAACCTGCAGCAGCAATTACCTCTTCAGGCGGACAGCACAGTCCTGACACTCTTGCCATGTTGTCCTCCACCTCCTCTATGATCCGGCGCGCGTTATTTGTATACACGCGCCGGGTCATAGAGGAGGTGGAGGACAACATGGCAAGAGTGCCCGGACTGTGCCGCCCCCCGGAGGAGGTGAGAAATTGCTGCTGCAGCTTGTTAGCAAGGACCCCGGGAAGCAGAGCGAGGGAGCAGGCAGCATTAAGCAGGGCCGGCAGCATGGGGCCTCTGCAGAGGTCGGGGGCCCTAGGGCAAATGCCCTCATTGCCTCTATGGGAGCGACGGCCCTGATGGCATAACAATAGTAAAAGGCATCCACGACATCCCTTTATCTGTTCATGTTTGTTCTATGTCTATTAGTCTTTATTAACATGTTATTTAACAGCTAGAGTTTAGGTGAACTTCCAAGAAACAGAGGACTGACCATGCTTAGATGATTTCCCCACTAGCTCCTCCGCATCTTCAGACATGA
Organism: Hyperolius riggenbachi; assembly: GCF_040937935.1. Lineage (NCBI taxonomy): Eukaryota > Metazoa > Chordata > Amphibia > Anura > Hyperoliidae > Hyperolius > Hyperolius riggenbachi. The sequence continues at coordinate 64,931,156 of NC_090648.1, forward strand.
CCCTAAAGGGTTAAATTTCTGAAAGGCTGCAGGAGAAATCTGAGCCCCCCCTTCCTCCTAGTAATGCTTAGCTATGTGGAATCCCCCCTTCCCTGGGCATTCTAGGAGACCACCAGTCATTATTTTCATTGGTTTCAGAATTATTGGAAACAAACATTCCGCAGAGCTGCACCTGACAGGACTAAAGATAACCTGTGATAAATTGATACATTTCAGAATGTAAATCTGGATGAGGAAAGATATTACAGTGGGCAAACAGTTGCTCGTTAAATTACTTGGCATTTATAAAGATAACATTTTTAACATATATATAAAGATATTTTGATAACTGTTTTTTAATAAAGGGGTGTGAAAATGGGCTTTATGAATGACATTAGTTCATGGCTCTACTGTACATGTATTTTAACACAAGATTAACCCCATCAAGTAAGCTATATATAGCTTATTTGATGGAGTTAATCTTGTGTCTAATTAATTATGTAGAAATTGTGTACATGTACACAGGTAACAAAGGAAACTAGCAATGCATCTCCTGTATTCCTTTCCTCCCATTCAGTTCCACACAGTGCCATCTGCTAACCAGTGGTGTCTCTTTTTTTTTTTGGGGGGGGAGGGGGGGCACAAAGGGGGCATGATGGCTGGCTCGTGGGGCCCATTAGGGTGATCAAAATGTATGGGGAGCTCTAGATATTATTTCCTAACTCAGGTGATAAAATTAAGGCTAACTAGTTTAGGAACCAAATGTAACCATCACAAACAGAACTAGAAGCTTTTGAGCAGAACAGATTGTCCAAATGATGGTGCTATTATGGAAGAAAGGTTGCCTACAGATGTACTTGGCTAGTTTGCTGGCGTGCTATAATCTTTATTTGCTAGTAAGCTGCTCCTGTGTGGACAGATCACAGACAAATCATTTCAGCCCCAGCCTGTGTCTCACGACTCTACAAGCAAGGGGAGGGGGAAGAGCCATGAGGGAGAGAAACACTGTGTGTTTAATTCCTTAACTTAGTAGCTAAACACTGCTGGAGACTAGAGCTTGCTTTCAGCTAGTAAGCCTTCTTCAGACTCTAATCCTGATGACTGACAATATTAGAACATGCAATCAGAAGGAGGTAGAGAGATCTTTTTGCAAATATAAGTGGCATACAGATACATTAATTACAAGGGATCTTGCAAGGATTGTGAGGTAATTATGGCAAATAGATAAAACACTTTTACAGACCCTATCCTGTTCACTGTACCCTTGGTTGTGCCAGGGTCTCTCATGCCATGTGGTGACTCTCTGTGTACGATAGTGCTTGAATCCAGAATAATCTACTACCCTCCCCCCCCCCCCCCCCTCCACACACACAAACACACACATACATGAATTAAATCTCACACTGATATCAAAAAAAGAGTTTAATTTTTTTTTTTTAAGTTATAAAACAGACTGTACAAAAGTATAAAAGAGGGACTGTAAACAAAAAATGTTAATTTTTCAACAGAGAAGATTTTATTTCTGTCTTGATCTCTTATTGGTGAGGTTATTCAGTGACCACTGCCACTGAGAAGAGAGGAAACTTTAAGAAAATCAGAGACAGAAATAAAACCACATTTTTTTAAAGTACATTTTTAATGAGTTAAAACTTCTCTCAGGTTGTTCAACCTGTCTGGGTCCTCAGTTGAAAGAATCCACTACTTCCTGCTACAGTGACCGCTGTCACAAAAAATGGGAGGTGCAGAAGCCTCTATAATGAGAGCCCAAACAGCAAGAAAAACTTGGGATGGTTAGTAACCTTAAAGTGAATCTGAACCATTTCCTAACAAAAAAACAAAAATCAAGCCAGATACTTACCTAAGGAGAGAGAAGGCTCTGGGTCCTATAGAGCATCCCCGCTTCTCTTCCGGTCCCCTCGTTCCACTACAAGATCCTCCGTTCAAATCCCTCGCCCTGGGAGGCTTCGGAGGTCTTCAGGAGCCTCAGTGTTCCTGAAGACGGGCGGCTCCGTACTCCGCATGCGTTAGTGCGTGAGAGAGAGTGCTCACCCATGCGCAGTACGGAGCAGCCCATCTTCAGAACTCGGGCTCCCGAAGCTTCCTGCAGCGGCAGAGAGCAGTCTCCGACCCATCGATCGGAGACTGCTAGCGGGAAAGCCAGCGGTGGAACGTGTGGATCAAGAGACGAACAGGAAGGCTCTAGGACCCAGGACCTTCCTTCTCCTTGAGTATCTGCTTTTCTTATGGCCCATACTCACGGGCTACAAATGTTGCCGCAACACGCCCGTCACTCGTCGCTGATGTCGCCGGGCGATTGAACCGCTCAATCGCCTGGCGACAGTCGCCGCCGCAACTCCGCCGGAACTGTCGCTAGTCCGCGTGAGTACGCGGACTAGCGACAGCAACAAGATACAAGATGCATTGGGCTTCCGGCGGGGGGAGGAACAACAGCGACAGCTTCCGCCGCATCAGTTGCCAGGTCCCTCCGCCGTGTGTATGCGGAGGGACCTGGCGACGAGCTGTCGCCGGCCTGTCGCGCACACGCTCACGTGTGCTGGCGACAGGCCAAAAAGTTGCCCGTGAGTATGGGCCATAAGGAAACGCTTCAGACTCACTCACTGTCAAAGGCAAAAATAATGATTTGACTGGCATTCTGCTACATGAAGGTATAAAAAGTATCATGTAATTGGGAGAAGGAGCAAAATGAAGCCATGTGGGAAATATTTACACCATAGGACTCTATGTACAGGAAAAATGTGTGGTCAGTTCCAAAATACAGAATAGAGATGTGTCTGAACTGACTTCCACCTTCTATCTGTGTTATAGGATCTACTCACAGCTGGCCTTAAAGTGGACCTGAACTCTTGCACAGGACAGAAGGAAAACAGAGAGAAATACACCCTCTATGTATTTAGAGAGTTTAGCCTGTCTAATTCCCCCTCATCTGTGACTAATCACCACTGTAATTTGATCTCTTAGCAGTGTCAGCTGACTACCTTGGCAGAGCAGCTAACTTGTAAGCACAGGATGTTAACCCTATGGCTGAATACATGAAAGCAGGAAGTAGACACACTGCGGGTTTATTGCAAAATTTGAATCAGCTGTAACAAATAAATGTTTTTCTTTAAAGGTTATTATGCTGTTTCTTACCTTTTAGAGCAGTGCGGAAGTTTTGAGTTCAGGTCCGCTTTAACCAATGAAATTTTTTTCAGAGTAGATTTATCATTAGAACCAGTACAAATATTGGCATTTGTTGAGGGTAATCGAGAACAGTTTGGCAACTGTACCGGCATGGAGGGGGCGGCGGCGGCAGAGAGGGATAAGTTACTTCCGCTGTGACACAGGAAGTGCCTAAAAGATGGAGGCAGTGTTGCAGATACAACTCTCTCTGCCATGCCCCCCAGCACACACGGGTATAAGTTTTGCTTCTCGCTCATCCTTCGCCCTTAGTTAACTTTGATGATTTGTTCATAACCTCCTATGCTCACTGACCACCTTGGTTAATTACAGAAAAATCTGTCCATATCGGCCGTTGCTATGATACAGTGCTAATGTATTTACAGTTCGTAATACCAGTAATGCTCCACAGTGTGCCAAAAAGGCCAAGTCCACCAAACAAAAATATTTGTGTCAGTTATGGGTGGAAACTGATTGACTGAACCATCTGCGGATGTTTTGTATTTCTGAAACCTCCTTGCACATCCTATATAATAAAACTGCAGGAGTCTGCGTGTGGTTCAGTCAGTAAAATCGCTGCAAAATTGCTGTTGTACAGAGATTGAAAAGCAACTTTGCAGCGTTCTTATCTTTTGTATTGGAGCGCAATCGCTCCAAAAATGTTCCAAGACCTACGATTGCCATTTCCTCTTATCACAATCGCTCCTGTTGGTTTGGCTCCGTTGCCTTTCACTAGCATAGTGCTATTGGCATTGCCAGTGATCACAAAATGTTGCTAAAATCACTCTAGTGGCCCATAGCCCTAGCTTAGCTGTATGCAGAGCCGGTTCATCCAAAAAGGAAATTCTAGGCAGCTGCCTAGGGCCTAGAGAGAGTATAGGGGCCTAGTGGACGCTAGCTCCCCCCAAATCTTACTAAGAAAGCCAGGTGACCATCAGCGGTGGGCAAAATGTGCAATCTTGTCTCGGGCTCCATTTCATCTTAATTATTTTCTGGCTGTATGCCAAATAGAATAGTATATATGGCTTGATTAACCCATATAAATATGGAGCTCACAATAGGATACTGACTGGACACTGACCTCCAGATATTTAGTGTACAGTTCAGCAATATAAATACCTGTGACAACCAACAAATAAAGATACCATGAATGAAAGCAAGCCTGAAGGGGTAAACAATGATGAGATAAACAATCGTATCTATAGTCCTAAATGAGACTTTCCTGAAATCCCATAGACTTATTTTATATTTAAAGGTTATCATTTAAGTTTTAAATGTCTCAGGCACGTGGTGGTAGTTTTTGAAAATGTTCCACAGCTCCCACACAGATGAACCTTTAGCTGATGAACTTGTCGTCTGTTCCCTGCTCTCAGATGTGTTTCCCAGCAACACAGGAGTTTTACAGCCTCTAATTAGTTATCAGTGAGAATTATACCCCAGCAGAAAAAGTGTCCTTTACAGCCCCGGATTATTAACCCTTACAGTGAGAAAAAAAGAAAAGGGAACACAGCCTAGTTCTAAACAGGTTTGGGACCGTACATGCACATTTATCTCATCACGTCACCTCAGGAACACTTTACTGTAACTAAAAAATTACACATTTTCAAAAAGTTATTTTGAACAAGTAAGGACTGTCACGGGCGCAGTGTTAACTGAGAATGTTGAGTGTGAAATTATTCAGTCACACCAGGCTCTCTTGCACCTCATATAAATGCTTATGGGTTCAGGGCTTAACCCCTATAGGAATGCAAGCCTGCCAGAGTTTCCATGTAAGAAGTCAAAGTATGATTTGTGCAGCCAGAACCCAGCCAGAACTGAAATGGTAACTCAGAGTGGTTGTTCTGTCCTAAGTAGTCCTCTGCCATGTCTCCCTTTTCCTCCAGGTGACCTTTTCCTCCTAAAATAGTCTGTGCTTGGGCCACCTATCATTGTTTTCCATATGGTCTATGTCTTCTGCTTCGATCTTGGAGCTGGTTAGCACTGTGAGTAGATGGGAACTGGGAATTGGCCACATAGGCTGTTTTGGTAAATGTTAGGAGATGGAGGAGGACTTTCCTCCCCATTGTCAGACATAAGAAGGTAAGCATACTTCAGGGGCTGCCGAGGAGGAATTGACCGTGTTCTTGGGGAGAGAAGCCCGTCGCAAGTCTCTAAAACTGTGTAATCAAAGCTGGATGCAGGGCTTTGTTTTCCCTCCTCGGAATTCAGTGAGTCCTCTCTCAAGATGGTCGTACAACCCGGCAGACCATTAAGAGATGTTACCCCAATGTTATCTACAGGTGGCTCCTCTCCAGTGGTAAGCTCCTTGACCTCCAAAGATGCTTGTGAACTTCCCTCTGTATCCTGAAGTCCTCCTTCTCTGCTTGCAGTCTTCTCCTCAGGTGGCCCATCTGCTGGACCAGACTGATCCCTCTGTAAACCGGCTTGCCTTGGTGGTATCATCCATGCTGGGAATTGTGGCAGAATATTCTCATCCAGAATAACATAGCTGTCTTTGGACAGTAATGGCACTGGAGGCATGAATGATGGGTTGGCATTAGGAAGTTCAGACAACACTTCCAGCGTTGTAATGGGACCTTCATGAAATATGTTTCTCGAGATCCACATGAGGTAAGAATCAGTGTGGCCCAACCACATCTGCAAATAATGGAGTAAATAGTTGGTTAGTTTTTGTACTCAGAATTTGTCTCTAGAAAGAACTGACTTTATTGTATAAATTCTATGGGCGTAGAAGAGTCATTTGGCAAGAGGCCCTGGGCTTTCAGGAGGACCCATGTTCTCGCAGAACATGTAGCTAGTATATGGCTCTCTGCCCCCAAGCCATGTCCTCCCCTCCCAACCAAAACTGCAGAACTTTTATTGCGCAAAGTATGTTATGCAGACAAGCACAATGTTTTGGGCAGGGAGCCCTTTTTCAAGTGTTTGTTGGCCTTTGGGCTGACAGGCACTTGAGATGGGGCTCCTACCCAAAATGTCATACTTCTCTGCATTATGTTTTTTGCACATTGCTCCACAATTGTGGTTGAGCTCGGGTCATCTTTGCTTTTACTGTTCTTGACAGGGGTGGTGTACTTCCCCGAGAGACCCTGGTGCTCCCCTACACTCCATACACTCAGTTGCCGTAGCCTGCAGGGGAATCAGGAAATTTGGGTGCCTGGGGGTAATTGACTATTTGGGCACCCCATAGGCGCTAATGCAAAATATCGGCTATTGGGCACCAAATAAGAAATTTGGGCGCCTGATAAATAGCAGACCCGTCCAACTAAAATTTTTCATTTTAAGAATTAGTGTTTTGAAAAATATTGTTTGAAATTCCTTTTGACAATTATCGTTTTGTAAATTATAGATTTTTACTTTTTTTTTGTTATCATTTTGAGAATTATAATTTTGTAAATTATAGTTTTGAAATGTTTTATCTTAGAAATGTTTTGCTTTTTGTATTAACGTTATTTGCAGTGTAGGGGGATCTTAGGGTTAGGCACCAATGGGAAGGGGTTTAGGTATCAGGAAGGGTTTTTCTTTCTGGGTTAGGCCCCACCAGGGGGAGTCTTAGGGTTAGGCACCACTAGGACGGTTTTAGGGTTAGGCACCACCAGGGGAGGTCTTAGGGTTAGGCACACTGGGGAGGGGGGTTTAAGGTTAGGCATCAGGAAGGGGGGTTTTAGGGTTAGGCACCATCGGGGGGTTCTTAGGATTAGGCACCACCAGGGGCATCTTAGGGTTAGGCACCACCAGGGGGGATTTAAGGTTAGGCACCACTAGGACGGTTTTAGGGTTAGGCACCGCCAGGGGAGGTCTTAGGGTTAGGAACACTGGGGGTTTAAGTTTAGGGTTAGGCATCAGAAAGGGGGGGGGGTTTAGGGTTAGGCACCACCGGTGGGCTCTTAGGATCAGGCACCACCAGGGGCATCTTAGGGTTAGGCACCACCAGGGGGGTTTTAGGGTTAGGAACCAGCAGATAAGTATTAGGGTTAGGCACCACCGGGGGAGGGGGGGGGTCTTCAGGTTAGGCATCGGTAGAAGAAGGGTTCCGTGTGAGTAGGTTTAGCCATAGTAAAATATCTGCAATATTTATCAATGTTTTACTGTGCTTATTATGACTGTGAATATATTTTCATTTTCATTGTTATAGACCAGGGATGTGGAACTCAAGTCCTCAAGAGCTGGATATGCACTGGCATGGATATGGCCCTTGAGGACTGGAATTCGACACCTGTGTTATAGATGATATTTTGCAATTTCAGCTTCACCCGCACCCTTTTTATTTCTGTTATTTTAACATATTAATTATTATACCTCAGATAAAGATGAAGAAACGATAGAAATATTGTTATAGACAATATTTTTACATTTTGGCTATTCCCCTTATTTGATGAATGCACCTGCAGGACCATTGCACTTTTGGGCTCTTGGTATAAGCTCATAACACTCTACCCAATAAGTACCTTGAAGTCCCCTTTATGAGTGGTGTAGAGTTCCTTAAAGTGATGCTCCGGTGTTGGGATATCTGGCCAAACTTTTCTTTTGAGGAATCTATAAAGACAGACGGCTCTGTGAGAGGATGTCCAACAGGCACGTATCATTACTGATTAGCACAAATTTCGCATTGTCATCATTTTGCATTGTAATACACAATTAGGATACAAAAATTTAATAGGCAATTTCGGGAAAATTTATAATACATTTTGCATGTAAATGTAATCCATCCATAATTTTGCGTAATGTAGAGAAATTTCGGGTAATTTTGTGCTGAATTGGGCAGGTAATAGCAAAGCTAACATCACCAAAATTGCTATGTATGTTAAGGCAGTGGCGTAGCTAAGGAGCTGTGGGCCCCGATGCAAGTTTTACAATAGGGGCCCCCAAGAACTCTATACATAACAATGGATACGGCAAAACCTGCCAATGGCAACTGCAGTGTCAGAGGTGCAAGAAGGGGATGGGGAACAGTTTGTTAATAATTACCACTGTTCACAGTATCTATAGAAGTGATTATTATGAGCACAGGACCAATAGAGAGCTAAAACTGTAATTGAGGAATGGCCCTTCGGGGCCCCTCTGGCCCAACGGCCTCTCTGGCTCAAGGGCCCCTATGCGATCGCAACCTCTGCAACCCCTATAACTACGCCCCTGTGTTAAGGGGAATACAGGAAACATGTATGTATGGGGTCTTTGCTATTCACTTCTAAATTCGGCACAAAATTATGCGAAATATTTACCCGAAATTACGAATGTGTATACCAAATCACTTGAATTTACAAATTGCAATTACAGTGTATGTATAGGTGTAATTGTAAAAATTTACAGGAAATTTGGCATAAGCGTAATTAGCTGATTTGGATCATCATCACTACTTATGGTAACGGCTCACTTCAATGGCTTTACTGACCTTGCTTGAAAGACGGCCAGCAAACAGACGACAATGAGGCCCGCGATGCCCGCAAACACAAACAGAATGATGTGAGTCTCATCAATCCCTAGAAGAACAACACATGCTTAACAGATGGGTGTCCTGACAACACGAAAACCATATTTGCAGATTTTTAGGGCTGTCAAGCAAATCAGTCATTTACAAGTTTTTAGTTAATGTTAGTAGTCTTTTTTCCTGGCCTCTACTGCTAACAGAAGTCTAAGGTAGTTACCCATATGCTGTGAGCCGCATTATTAAAGGCATACATGTCAAATCTGACCCTCAGAGCCATTAAATTTGGCCCTCAAGTGGTTTCCCCACTTTGCATTATGTTTGGCCCACTCTAGACCACCAGGGAAGCTATAGTGGAGGTGAAGCCCTAGAACACCAGGGAAGCCATATTGGGAGGTTGGGGAAAGCACTAAACACTGTGGAACTGTATAGGGGAGGGTGGGGCCACTAAGCACCAGGGAACTGTATGGGGGGACCACTAGACACCAGGGTATTGTATAGGGGTTGGAGGGGGGCTATTAGATACCAGGGAACTTAATAAGGTAGCCAGTAGACATTGTGGTTGGCCCGCGACTTGGTCCCAGTGTTCAATTTCGGCCCACTTTGTGTTTGACTGAGTTTGGCAACCATGATTAAAGGGAATCTGAAGTGAAAATAAACCTATGATATTATGAATTGTATGTGTAGTACAGCTAGGACATAGAACATTAGTAGCAAAGAATAGAGTCTGACATTATTTCCAGTACAGGATGAGTTAAGAAACTTCAGCTGTTATCTATGCAAAAGAGCTTCTCTGAGCTCCACGACCCAACTTGGTTTCAGAATCCTTTTTTCTGAAGCACTTATACATCAAAAAAACAGTAAGAGACAGCTTGAGATAAGGTTTCACTGCAGGAAAGTTCAAAGGGTCACTAGCTCTGCTCTGTTTCATAGTTTAAAATACAGTGTGTGGTTTGTAATTGCAAATATGACTGAATAATGCAATATTATAAAAAAGAAAAGCTATAGAACTGAAAATAAAAATATGAGACTCTTTTCTTTGCTATTAATGTTATATTAATTATCCGTATTACACATACAATTAATTGTATCATAAGGGGTTTTTTTTTTATTCAGTTTCACTTTAAAGAGGAGCTGTTAGGTAAGGGGTCTCAGAGAAAATAAACACATATATCAGTAGCTAAAGATTGGCTGTACTTACATTACATATGCATTTCACTGTGTCCACGTTTGGATTTTACAGAATTTTTATATAGTATATGCAGAGATTGATGCTCCTGACAGCTCATGGCAGGTTCCATGTTTGTCTGTGGTCCTATGAAGCCAAATGTGTCGTCATGTCCTCCCTGCTTCCTGATCACAGAAAAGCTCGTACTGAATAACACAGTGTGCAGTGAATATTAATTAGCCATGTGGCTAGGAACAATAGCGGACTCCTGCAGTGTACTCTGCCCGGAGATTTATCAGTGCTACGCGCTGGACTGATTACAAGCTGCTGAAACTCTATCCTGTAACGTCTCAATAGCAGCCGAGGGGAGGGCCCCAGAATGCTTTGCAGTATGGTATGCGGCTTGCGTCCTGCTTGGGTCTAACAGCTTTGCTGATAAGCACACATCAAAGGTAAGAGAGATTTTTATCTTCAGTATTGCATTTTTGGCTTCCTTCTAAACTGTTTAACACAGGAGAATAGAGGTTTAAATTAGCTTCTGCAGCCTGACAGTTACTCTTTAAGGCGTGCAAGACAAAACTATTTGCATTTCATTAACCATCTCTTATTGGTGCGTGATAATAAGCCTGGGTGTGGCTTTTTAACAAGGAAGTAGGCTTGTCATATAGTGCATAGATACATCACATCTAGTGATGAGCAGAAACTAAAATGCCAGAGTGTTGCCAATAGGGCTGCTCAAATCCACATTCAGGTGAAACCCGGATAGTAGCTATCCGGATTTCACCCTGCTAATTACAATCAGCTGTGCCGGCTGGGCGGGAGGGTCAATCTTACCTCTCTGACGTCTTCTTTGGTCCGTCCCTCGGCGCCTCCCACGATGCGGTCCACGCGGCGGTCACGTGAGTACAAACACTTCCTCCTTCCGGGTTGAAGGAGGAAGTGAATAGTCAAGGGACGCCGGATTGGACCGCATCATGGGAGGCGCCGAGGGACGGACCGTCAGAGAGGTAAGATTGACCCCCCGCCCAGCCCGCCCAGCTGATTGTAATTAGCAGGGTGAAATCCGGATAGCTACTGTCCGGGTTTCACCCGAATTCGGATTTGAGCAAGCCTGGTTGCCAATATTTTAACAAGCAGCTGATTAAATGGTTGTTACTTTTGCTTCGGCATTTGTTTGATTAATCAGCTACTGGTTAACTAACTGCAGCTTCCTACATCTAATCAGCTAGCAGGGGTGTAACAATAGACCTTGCAAGGGATGCAGTCACAGGGTGGTCCAGGAGCCACAGGGGGCCCCATGGGGGGAGAAGTTTCTTTTCCGTGTCCTGAGAGACTGAAAACTAAGGGCATGGAGAGAAAAAGCTTTCTGCTCTCTGCACAACTGTTCTAATGACTGCATCTGCTCAGCCACTGATGAGGAATTATACAAAGTTTTGCAGACAAAGATTTGTAGACAGTCCATATTCACTGTTCAGCAAGGTCTTTTGTAGAGTGCTGCTCTACCCCCAGCCTTTCTACCCCTCCCCAAGTGCTGTGTACTGCAGTGATGCTTGAGGAGTCTGGGAGATAAAAAGCTTTCTGCTCTCTGAACAATTGTTCTAATGACTGCATTTGCTCAGCTACTGATAACGAATGGTTGGGGGCGTGCTTGGGGAGGGGGCCCTATCCAAAGTTTCACAGGGGGCCCTGTGATTTCTAGTTACGCCCCTGTCAGCTAGTTCGGCCTCTACAAATGCTCTTCAAATGCTGATCATCCATATCTACTTGTTGAAGGAAACCTACAGAAATCTCAGCGGTCATACTGTAGCAGAGATGGATTAAGATGTAATGGGACTCTAGGCAAGGTGGTAGATCTGGGCCCCTCTTGTAGTCCTTTTAGTAAGCTGAAGTAAAGAAAGGTCAAAGAAGGTGGCAGGTGTGCTTCTTGACAACCACTAGGCCCCAAGCACCTGCCTACGTTGCCTGGTGGATGATCCAGCTCTGTACTATAGCTCTGTGTTATATGAGATGCAGCACTATCCAATGTCTTATGTTGTTTCTACCCTGTCATTCGGAGGATCTTATGTGACTCCTCCTTTTCCCGACACCCAACCCTAATATCCCCTTTAAGGTTAACCATTTTCTGACCAGATCCTCTTTGTTTAACAGCTCTTGTGATTCAAATCTCTTCTACTTTACTCAGCTAGTCTTGTGTTTCAGATAACTCTTATACTTTACCCAGCTAGTATTGTGATTCAGATAACTCTTCTAATTTACCCAGCTAGTCTTATGATCAGATCACTCTTCTACTTTACCCAGCTAGTCTTGTGTTTCAGATCACTCTTATACTTTACCCAGCTAGTCTTGTGATTCAGATAACTCTTCTACTTTACCCAGCTAGTCTTATGATCAGATCACTCTTCTACTTTACCCAGCTAGTCTTGTGTTTCAGATAACTCTTATACTTTACCCAGCTAGTATTGTGATTCAGATAACTCTTCTACTTTACCCAGCTAGTCTTATGATCAGATCACTCTTCTACTTTACCCAGCTAGTCTTGTGTTTCAGATCACTCTTATACTTTACCCAGCTAGTCTTGTGATTCAGATAACTCTTCTACTTTACCCAGCTAGTCTTGGGATTCAGATAACTCTTCTACTTTACCCAGCTAGTCTTGGGATTCAGATAACTCTTCTACTTTACCCCGCTAGTCTTGTGATTCAATTAACTCTTCTACTTTACCCAGCTAGTCTTATGATCAGATCACTCTTCTACTTTACCCAGCTAGTCTTGTGATTCAGATAACTCACTACTTTACCCAGCTAGTCTAGTGATTCAGATAACTCACTACTTTACCCAGCTAGTCTTGGGATTCAGATAACTCTGCTACTTTACCCAGCTAGTCTTGTGATTCAGGTAACTCACTACTTTACCCAACTAGTCTTGTGATTCAGATAACTCACTACTTTACCCCGCTAGTCTTGTGATTCAATTAACTCTTCTACTTTACCCAGCTAGTTTTATGATTCAGATCACTCTTCTTCTTTGTACAGTCGGCCAGGTGACATTATGATTCTAGCTATTCAGCCTCATGTTTTAAAATCCCCTCAATAACTATTAACAGTTACATGTCGGCATCATCATACTAGACCAGTATTACCGGTAATGGAGTGTAATGATGTGCTGTTGTAACATAGAGAAGGGGATTATGGGAAAGCGTTCATGTGTCTGGGCAGCAGTCACTCACCTTTGGACATATAGAAAGTAGTGACGGGCCACTCACTCCAGTATCCATCGAATGGAGTATCAGGCTTCTGTCTCACATGGATGATGTATTCAGCATCTCTTGTGAGGTTATGAAAGAAGAGCTTGACATGACCACCCTCTGTGTTCACCTGATAGGAAGAAATACGTTAATTATATGTATTTGACAGTGTGCACTCAAGAGTAGAGATGGGCCGAACGGTTCGCCGGCGAACGGTTCCACGCGAACTTCGGTGGTTCGCGTTCGCGTCCCGCTGGCGAACCTTTGCGGAAGTTCGGTTCGCCCCATAATGCACCTTGAGGGTCAACTTTGACCCTCTACATCACAGTCAGCAGGCCCAGTGTAGCCAATTAGGCTACACTAGCCCCTGGAGCCACTCCCCCCCTTATATAAGGCAGGCAGCGGCGGCCATTACGGTCACTCGTGTGCTGCCTGCGTTAGTGAGAGTAGGGCGAGCTGCTGCAGACTGTCTCTCAGGGAAAGATTAGTTAGGCTTAACTTGTTCCTGTCTGGCTGCATACCTGTTCTGTGAACCCACCACTGCATACCTGTGCTGTGAACCCACCACTGCATACCTGTGCTGTGAACCCACCACTGCATACCTGTTCTGTGAACCCACCACTGCATACCTGTGCTGTGAACCCACCACTGCATACCTGTTCAGTGAACCCACCACTGCATACCTGTGCTGTGAACCCACCACTGCATACCTGTTCAGTGAACCCACCACTGCATACCTGTGCTGTGAACCCACCACTGCATACCTGTTCAGTGAACCCACCACTGCATACCTGTGCTGTGAACCCACCACTGCATACCTGTTCAGTGAACCCACCACTGCATACCTGTGCTGTGAACCCACCACTGCATACCTGTTCTGTGAACCCACCACTGCATACCTGTGCTGTGAACCCACCACTGCATACTTGTTCTGTGAACCCACCACTGCATACCTGTTCTGTGAACCCACCACTGCATACCTGTTCTGTGAACCCACCACTGCATACCTGTTCAGTGAACCCGCCACTGCATACCTGTTCTGTTCAGTGGACCCGCCACTGTATACCTGTTTAGTGAACCCGCCACTGCATACCTGTTGTGTTCAGTGAACCTGCCACTGCATACCTGTTCTGTGAACCCACCACTGCATACCTGTTCTGTGAACCCACCACTGCATACCTGTTCAGTGAACCCGCCACTGCATACCTGTTCTGTTCAGTGGACCCGCCACTGTATACCTGTTTAGTGAACCCGCCACTGCATACCTGTTGTGTTCAGTGAACCTGCCACTGCATACCTGTTCTGTGAACCCGCCACTGTATACCTGTTCTGTTCAGTGAACCCGCCACTGTATACCTGTTCAGTGAACCCGCCACTGCATACCTGTTGTGTTCAGTGAACCCGCCACTGTATACCTGTACTGTTCAGTGAACCCGCCACTGCATACCTGTTCTGTTCAGTGAACCTGCCACTGTATACCTGTACTGTTCAGTGAACCCGCCACTGCATACCTGTTCTGTGAACCCACCACTGCATACCTGTTCAGTGAACCCACCACTGCATACCTGTTGTGTTCAGTGAACCCGCCACTGCATACCTGTTCTGTTCAGTGGACCCGCCACTGTATACCTGTTTAGTGAACCCGCCACTGCATACCTGTTCAGTGAACCCGCCACTGCATACCTGTTGTGTTCAGTGAACCCGCCACTGTATACCTGTACTGTTCAGATACGCATAGATGAGTGTCTCGGGGGGCACACAAAAGATAATAAGGTCGTTGCTTCATTGTGGTCAGACCAAATTTGATCAGCTGGACAGTCACTGTTCTGTCATTTAGCTACATCAGCCAGGCGACCATATGGGCTGTAAAGCCACCAAAACATGCACTCTCGCCATGGTGCGCACCAGTCCAGCACGGCCGTCACTACACAAACAGCTGTTTGCGGTGCGTTACACGGTGAGTTTGTTGTGTCAGTGTGAAGCAGTACCTTAATTACACTACCTGATTGATGTATACACATGCAAGATGTTTTAAAGCACTTTAGGCCTGTCATTTAGCATTCAATGTGATTTCTGCCCTTAAAACGCTGCTTTGCGTCAAATCCAGATTTTTCCTGGGGACTTTTGGCGTGTATCCCACTCCGCCATGCCCCCCTCCAGGTGTTAGACCCCTTGAAACATCTTTTCCATCACTTTTGTGGCCAGCATAATTATTTTTTTTTTTCAAAGTTCGCATTCCCATTGAAGTCTATTGCGGTTCGCGAACTTTAACGCGAACCGAACCTTCCGCGGAAGTTCGCGAACCTAAAATCGGAGGTTCGGCCCAACTCTACTCAAGAGTCTGCTCCAGCAATTAATACGCTGTTCTAATTTAAATAATGTTCACGTTTGTATAGATCTTTTCCGGGGAGTGCTTTTGTAAGGATAAAGGAAATATTGAGAATCCCCCATGAAGAGATGAACTAGTCCAAAACCTGTCAGAATTCTTGATGAGTACAAATTTTGCATTATCATAATTTTGTATCCTAATTCGCAATTGAGATGCAAAATCATAATGCGAAATTTCTGGAAAAATCGTAATTCATTTTATTTGTAAATAGAATCTGGAACCACAATTTTTTGTATTTCGCTAAATTTTCGTGTAATATTATGCCAGCTTTAGTGTTACATATGGTAAAGGACACCAGAGTCGAAAGAACCTAGAGAAACGGGGGGATGGGGGGGGGGGGGTGTAGGGAGGGGAGCAGGCATATACTGTGACCGGACCTGCAGGGCCGGCGCTACCATAGAGGCAAAGGGGGCAATTGCCCCAGGGCCCCAGAGCCTGTAGGGTCCCCCCATCCTATACGTACCTGCAGAGAATGAGGAAAAGAGGGGTTGGTTGGGAGAAGTCCAGGACACGGTCCTGCCTGGATTATGTAAGACTCCGCTGTGTGTAAAAGCTGAATTTGTAAGGGAAAGAAGGGGAATAATGAGGACCCAACAATGCATTTGGGGACATATCATGGACACCTAATGATTTTGTGTGGCAGGGAGGGTGGTGGGATGGGTCCTGGGAGTCAGCTTGGGGCTGCCGGGGGTGTTGCTAGGGCCCCTCAAGTTACTTTTGCCCTGGGGCCCCATTGTAGCTAGAACCGGCCCTGCGGACCTGATGCCTATGGCTCCCCCGTTCTCTCTTCTGCCCCCGCATCCTACCTAAATGCCCCTCCATCAGCCTCTACTGGGTCACTGGGCAATACTGTGCAGGCGCTGTCCAGGCTGTGCTGGACCTGCAGCGTGCCTAGAGCCAAGAGCAATCTGCGCATGCGTATGACGTCACTACTCCACGGGTGCGCGCTGTAGGACGCACGCAGCTCGGCCAGTGCCTGCGCAGTGGTGCCCGACTTTGGCGAGCCGGAAGAGGCTGCCAGAGGGGCATTTAGGTAGGATGCAGGGGCAGAAAAGAGAACGGCGGTAGGAATCGGGTCAGGTCACAGTTTATGCCTGTCCCCCCATTTCTCTAAGTTATTTTGGCTCTGGTATCATTTAAAGCGTAATTGTCGGGCATAAATCAAAAGTCAAGTCTTTATTTTATATCTGGTAAACCAGTAGTAAGGATGCTAACCAGGCAAGTTAAAATCTCTGTTACTTTTCTTGTTGCTAAATGATCATTCCCGAGTTTCCATGGCTCTTATTTGGTACATCTGCCGCACAAAGGAAGTTGCAGGGCATGCTGGATTGTCTTTTTTTTTGCTTCTTTACTGTCCCATCAGACTTAACTGATGCAACCTGATTGGCTGAAGCCTCTTTCCCTCCTGTTTTGCCCTCCCACACCTCTGTTCCTCTCTGGCCAATATTTCTCATGCTTTTCAAGCTACACACAATGACAATGCACTTTCTATTGCAAAGCTGGGTAGGAGTGTCTGAAGACTGTCTGTGTTTGCATTGGCCACCCTCCTCCCAGAGTAAGGGGGGAAATGACATCAGTATTGGCTTCAGTCAGAGGGAATTAAGATGGCAAATGCCTGAAACAGAATTATCTTTATTTACGATATAAAATTCACTGACAAAAAAACATGGACAGTGCAGTACATATGTTATGTAAGTAGAGCAAGTATTTATCTACTTATATATGTGTTGGGTTTCTTTTGAGATTGTATAGCTGACAGTTCTGCTTTAAAGAGAATAGTGGAAACAAGTCAAAAAAAAGATTTTGTTCAAAAATGACCTTGAAGTTTATGTGAAAAAAAAAAAAAAAAGGGAAGAATGTTTTTTTTTAACTCAGAAAAAATACCTGTATAAAACCATTTTTGCTTTGAATTTTTAAAAGGAATTTTTTTTACTTGGTTCCACTATCTGCCATACATATGTAGCAATTTTGGTGACGATGTACTGGGGTTTCTGCTATTAACTGTTACAGTCGGCACAAAATTACACAAATTACACTAAATCAATTGAATATCCAAATCATAATCAGTGGTGCTCAACAGAGCTCGAATATTCGAGTAGCTCGAATATTCAAGCTCTTTTTCAGCTATTCGAGCTCCGAATAGCTGCAGCTATTCGAATGGGCTATTCGAGTAAACTCGAATAGCCCATTCACTATTCGCGCTGTTCGAGCAAACAGCGCTATTCGAGCTCGAATACCGAGCTCGAATAGCGTCATAGCCCAGATTGATGTCCTTAGAGCCAATCAGAGGGCTCCCAGGCCCTCTGACGGCAGCCAGTCACAGAGGGGGACCCTGGCCAGCCCCTACCCTATAAATAGCGGCCGCCATGTTCCGTTTTTCCGTCCTTGCCTGACTTTGTACAGAGAGAGATCTGCTCCTTTGTGCTTTGGCTTAGCAAGAGCTTTATTGTGGTCAATCACCTAGCGTTTTTGCTCACATACACCTCCTATATACACCTATATTGTTGTTAGTTAGATAGACATTGTATTTTAGTTAGTAGCTTGTGTGTTACTAGAGACAGCCAGCTGCTGCAGGCAAGCTTACAGCTTTAGGCCTCAGGGCCTTGCCTGTGTGGGCAGCTGTCCTCCTGTCCTCTGTTAGTTTATTTCTCATCTTATCTATACCAGTGTTTCTGCTGTCCTTTACTACTGAGTGATTGTATTTTGTAGTTGTTATTATACTGTAACTGTACTAGGACACTCACTGTCACTGTTTGTTCATAGCTCCTGCGTGTGTGTGCGTGCACAGTACACACTCTATTTCCTTCTGATTACTACTGATTATTGTAATTTCTAGTTGTACAGTACTTACTGTTACTACTTACTACTAGGGACACTCAGTCACTGTTCATAGGCTAGCTCCTGCGTGTGTGTGTGTGTGTGTGTGCGTGCACTGTCTGTAGTGTACACACACTATTTCCTTCTGATTACTACTGATTATTGTAATTTCTAGTTGTACTTACTGTTACTACTTACTACTAGGGACACTCAGTCACTGTTCATAGGCTAGCTCCTGCGTGTGTGTGTGCGTGCACTGTCTGTAGTGTACACACACTCTATTTCCTTCTGATTACTACTGATTATTGTAATTTCTAGTTGTACTAACTGACTGTTACTACTTACTGTACTAGTAGGGACACTCAGTCACTGTTCATAGGCTAGCTCCTGCGTGTGTGTGTGCGTGCACTCACTGTCTGTAGTGTACACACACTCTATTTCCTTCTGATTACTACTGATTATTGTAATTTCTAGTTGTACTTACTGACTGTTACTACTTACTGTACTAGGGACACTCAGTCACTGTTCATAGGCTAGCTCCTGCGTGTGTGTATGCGTGCACTCACTGTCTGTAGTGTACACACACTCTTCTTCCTTCTGATTACTACTGATTATTGTAATTTCTAGTTGTACTTACTGACTGTTACTACTTACTGTACTAGTAGGGACACTCAGTCACTGTTCATAGGCTAGCTCCTGTGTGTGTGTGTGCGTGCACTCACTGTCTGTAGTGTAGTGTACACACACTCTATTTCCTTCTACTGAATCTGATTACAACTGATTATTGTATTTTCTAATTAGTGTACTATTGGAAACACTCACTGTGTTCACTGTTCACACTTACTGATTACCAATACCGATTATTGTATTTTGTATTTGTACTGTACTAATCACTTAGCGATCTAATCACTTAGTGATTAGTGTCACCTCACCCACCAACCCACTCCATTAAAGTACCCCACTTTTTCACCCGCCCTTTTAAAAAACTTTTGTGTTTACGCCCAAAACATCTAAGATGTCTGGAAGTGGCAGCCAGCGCGGTTTGGGCAAGGGGAAGGGCAGCAAGGGAATCAGGAGGAGAGGGAGCAGCATTGTGGCAAGCCGCGGCCGCGCCACCATGCACAGTTCCGCAGCAGCTGCGTCAGTGGCTAACATTCCTCCTATAGCCACTGACCTTGGACGCCTTGGGTGCCCAGCAGGAGCATCTGCAACTCACGCTGCAGAGACACAGCAGCAGCAGCGTGTAGCACCTGCTCCTATTTTCCTCCAGCCGGGTCGGAAACGTCCCATTGAGGAAAAGGATGCAGCCACTGTGGTGCAACTGATGACGGAGGATGAGCAGCCCGCCATCAGCTCTGCATCCGAGGCCTCCACCCTCACCACCACCACCACCACCCCTGTTCGCAGCAGCCGCCCAGCAGGGCCTGGGGAGGAGGCCAGTTCACCGTCAGTCGCCGATCTGTCACTCAGCAGTCTTTTGACCCCAGGCACCATCAGGGTATTGTCTGCTGTTGTTGGCGATTTTGAGGAGGAGATGCTGATGGGCACTTTGGGGGAGGAGGGATTGGACAGCAAGACTGTGGCGACAGTCAAGCAGCCCATCCATGCATCAGGAGAGGAGTTTGGGGGGTCATCATCCCAGCAGGACATGTTTCAGGAGGGGGAGGATGATGATGACACGGTGACAGACAAAGACTGGGTGCCACCAGCTCCAGGGGATGTCGTCATCAGCAGCTCTGAGGAGGAGGAGGAGGATGCGCTTGTGGGCCTTGCAAGGAGGCGCATCATTGCAAGCATTGGCAGCAGTAGGCAGGTCCCACAGCCTGCTGGTGTCTCAGGCTCAGCAGCAGCAGCAGCAGCATCTGCCAGTACCACCACCAGCCGCACCCAAGCCCCCCCCCCCCCCCAACCACCACAGGGAGACAGGCAGCAGTGGCTCCAGGCCGTAGGGGGTTGTTTTTGTCACCAATCTGGCGATTTTTCACCATGCCCACAGTGTACAGCAAGTACGCCACTTGCAACCACTGTCAGCGGAAGTTGAGCAGAGGTGCAGACCCCTTAAAGTTCAGCACCAGCTCGCTCATCAACCACCTTGCTGCTAAACATTTCCACCAGCATGAGGAGTTCCAGAGGCTGAAGGCATCTGGTGCTGGCAGTGGCACCACACCCATCACTGCACAGCCTTCAGCAGCAGCAGCAGCAACAGCAGCCACCCGCCCTCCTGCTCCTCCAGCAGCACCAGCAGGAGTGCGGAAAAACGCACTGCTCCTCCCCCCTCTGCAACTCCTGCCGCCGACACTGAGGCCTGTTCTGGCAGCCAGTCCTCAGTGGCCTCCTCTGCTGTGTCCGCTGATTCCCGTGCTAGCAAAAGGCCACGCCAGAGCCTTTTGAGCGAGTCCTTCCAGTGGGTGGTTAGGGCTCTGCCTCCCAGCAGCCGTCGCGTGTGGCAGCTGAACGGCTTGCTGGCACGGGCCATGTGCTCCCAACTCCTGCCATACACGCTCGTGCAGGAGGGGAGCGACATGCGTGCGCTGCTTGCTTGTGCAGCCCCAGACTGGCAGCTCCCCAGCAGACACTTTTTCGCCAGCAAGGCCATTCCTGCACTGCACCGCTTTGTGATGGCCAATGTGGAGCGAGGGCTGGAGCACGCGGTTGGTGAAAGGGTCCACGTCACCATGGACTCCTGGAGCAGCCGCTTCGGGACAGGCCGCTACCTGTCCTTCACTGTCCACTGGGTCAGCTTGGTGGAAGGGGGTGAGGATGGGAGAGCAGCAGCGGGCACAGCAGCAGCAGCAACACAGTGGGTGGTG
This sequence comes from Hyperolius riggenbachi, assembly GCF_040937935.1. NCBI lineage: Eukaryota > Metazoa > Chordata > Amphibia > Anura > Hyperoliidae > Hyperolius > Hyperolius riggenbachi. The sequence continues at coordinate 64,952,162 of NC_090648.1, forward strand.
CCACCCCGCAGGGTCAGGGGAACTGCAGCAGGTTCCTCCGATCCTCTGCCATCCTCCGGCACACCTGGCCAAACCCCCCGCCTCAGCAGCAGCGTGAAGGCCCGCCACTGCCAAGCGCTGCTGCAGTTGGTCAGCCTTGGGAAGACCAAACTGACGGCAACCCATGTGTTGGCCAAACTCCAGGAGCAGGAGAGGATTTGGCTGACCCCCAGAGGCCTCAGAATCGGAGAGGTGGTGGCCGACAATGGGGCCAATCTGGTTGCCGCAATTGACAGGGGAAACCTGATCCACATCCCCTGTCTTGCCCACGTGCTGAACCTTGTGGTGCAGAAGTTCTTGCGCACCTACCAGGGGATGGGCGAACTGCTGGAAACGGCAAGGAACGTTGTGCGTCACTTCCGGCGCTCGGCTGCAGCCTGTGCGAGCCTGGAAGATGTGCAAAAGGAGCTGGAGCTGCCACGCCATCGGCTGATCATTGACGTTCCAACTCGCTGGAACTCCACCCTGGCGATGTTGGAGCGTCTGGTTGAACAGAAGCACGCTGTCAACCAGTACCTTGCCCTGGCCACTGTTTCCGCCGCTCAGAGAAGGGACAAGACCAGCAACATCCCGTCCATCGTCCCCGATGATGACTGGAGGCACATGCAGCAGGTGTGCTTAGTGCTGGCTCCCTTTCTGCAGGCCACTAACATGGTGAGCAGGGACCATGCTATGGTCTGCGAGTGGGTGCCCCTGGTTTGTCTGCTGAACAGGGCCCTCGATGCTTTGCTGGAACAGGGAGCGGCAGCCTTGGACCAGCAGGAGCGGCATGCAGCTGCACAGTCCACCTCTGAGGGGGAGGAGGAGGAGGACTTGGTGGAGGTTCTGACCTTGCTGCTGATGAGGGGGATCAGCACAGCGCAGCTGAGTTGGTGCGGGGGTGGAGAGAGGATGAGGCTGAGGAGGCAGAGGAGGAGGATGAGGACAGCACTGCCGTCGATGTGCCAGCACACGTGGCCCGCCTCTTCCCAATGGCAGCGCACATGCTGACGTGCCTGCGCAAGGACCCCAGGGTGATCCAGATGAAGCAGAGGGAGGACATCTGGATCAGCATGATGTTGGACCCACGCCTCAAGGGGAAGTTGAGCCAGTTCCTGCCGCCTGCAGGAGGAGACCCAGCGCAACAAATAAGGAGCTTGCAGCAGGCCCTTGTTGAGTGCTTGGAGGAAGCCTTCCCCCAGCCTTCCACCCCTACTGTCCAGCCAGCACAGAGGCAGCAGCAGGTGCCTGCATCCAGCAGCAAGCGCCCCACAGACCTGCTGTCTCTCAGCAACGAGCTCTACAGGACTGTAGAGGCTCCGGCAGCAGTGACTAGAGAGAAGGTGCATGCAGCAGCATCCTCCTCCGGTCACAGCCAGCGCCTGACCCGCATGGTGGCTGACTACATGGGGTTCTACAGCGGGCTTGACAGCGATGCCCCTGTTGATCCCATGGAGTATTGGGTCAAGCGCCTGGAGATCTGGAGCGAGCTGGCGCAGTACGCCCTGGAAGTGCTGTCCTGTCCCCCTTCCAGCGTGCTGTCCGAGCGCTGCTTCAGTGCAGCTGGTGGCGTGGTCACCGAGAAACGCTCACGTCTGTCTCACAAGTCTGTGGACAGACTGACGTTTCTCAAGATGAACCAGGCGTGGGTGGAAGGCGAGTTCCTGGCCCCTGTTGTCGGCGAGAGGGGGACATGAACTGGCTACCGGAAGAACCATCGTTAATGTGCCTTACCACCCTTTACCACCTCCTGGCTCCTGCTCACTAAGCCAGCCTGGTTCACTTTGACTATTACGTCGCCTGCAGCCACACATTTAACACCTACAGTGGGCTGCTGTGTACTGCCCTTCTGCTGTCTGTCTGTGTTTCCCACTGCCAGGGTACACAGCTTTACCTTCTGCTGCCACTCTGCCACCAGCTATTACGTCAAACAATAGCTATATCTGTCTGTGTAATTTGCTGTAAAAAAAAAAAAAAAAAAAAACATAAAAAAAAAAAGGTTTAATTTTTCTGAGGTGCCCGGGTTGAAAACTGTTGTCCCAGTTGTGTATTGGACACGATGTGGGCTGCACGACCGCTGTCTGGGACCTCCTGTTGTGTTTATTTACGCCCTGGTATCACCGCTAGGTACCAGGGCTATTATGTCACGCTGCCTGCCTGCTGCCACACTCACACTACTCCTCCATTCCTCCTGCTGCTGCTGTCTGTCTGTGTTTCCCACTGCCAGGGTACACAGAATTACCTTCTGCTGCCAGTCTGCCACCAGCTATTACGTCAAACAATAGCTGTTCACATTACTCCTCCATTCCTCCTGCTGCTGCTGCTGTCTGTCTGTGTTTCCCACTTCCAGGGTACACAGATTTACCTTCTGCTGCCACTCTGCCACTAGCTATTACGTCAAACAATAGCTATATCTGTGTAATTTGTTGTAAAAACAAAACAAAAAAAACCATTAAAAAAAAAAAAAGGAAAACTGTGTTGTCCCAGTTGTGTATTGGACATGATGTGGGCTGCACGACCGCTGTCTGGGACCTCCTGCTGTGTTTATTTACGCCCTGGTATCACCGCTAGGTACAAGGGCTATTATGTCACGCTGCCTGCCTCATTGACTGCCTGCTGCCACACACTCATCCTCCTCCTCCTGCTGCTGAATTTACCTCCTGCTGTCTGTGTGTTTCCACTGCCAGGGAGCACATACAATGGCGCTTTCAACATGCGTGCGTGCGCCACCAGCTATTTGTTACGCTCAAAAATAGCTGCATTTCTTTAAAAAAACAAAAAAAATATATATACTTTTTATTAATACTGTGTGATATTATTTTTAGAGGTGTCCGGGTTGAAAACTGTGTTGTCCCAGTTGTGTATTGGACATGATGTGGGCTTCACGACCGCTGTCTGGAACCTCATGCTGTGTATTTACGGCCTGGTACCACCGCTAGGTACCACACAGCCTATTATGTCTCGCTGCCTGCCTCATTGACTGCCTGCTGCCACACAATCATCCTCCTCCTCCTGCTGCTGCTGCTGCTGAATTTACCTCCTGCTGTCTGTGTGTTTCCACTGCCAGGGAGCACATACAATGGCGCTTCCAACATGCGTGTGCCACCAGCTATTTATTACGCTCAAAAATAGCTGCATTTCTTTAAAAAAAAAATACAAAAGAGAAATAAGTGAAGAAGAAAAAGACGATATAGAAGAAGAAGAAGATATAGAAAAAGAAGAAGAAGGAGAAGAAGAAGAAGGAGAAGAAGAAGAAGATATAGAAAAAGAAGATATAGAAAAAGAAGATATAGAAAAAGAAGATATAGAAAAAGAAGATGAAGAAGAAGAAGAAGAAGAAGATGAAGAAGATGAAGAAGATGAAGATGAAGAAGAAGATGAAGAAGATGAAGATGAAGAAGAAGATGAAGATGAAGAAGATGAAGAAGAAGATCAAGTTGAAGATGAAGAAGATGAAGAAGATGAAGAAGAAGAAGAAGAAGATGAAGAAGAAGAAGAAGACGATATAGAAGAAGAAGAAGATATAGAAGAAGAAGATATAGAAGAAGAAGATGAAGAAGAAGAAGAAGATATAGAAGATAAAGAAGAAGAAGTATATACAGTACTGAACAAATTTTTGGACACAACTTCTCTTTCAACCTTTTTTTTTTTTAAAGGATCATCCCCACATAATCACTTGCTGTTGTTACTTGGAAAAAAAGATGTTTCTTGCATCATTCACCCTCAAAACAAGTGTTGGAAGCTATTTAAGGCCAATTCGAATAGTCAGCTCGAATAATGAGCTCGAATACCGACTCGAATAGTGAGCTCGAAGTCCGAGGTCGAATCGAATAGTAAAAAATATCCGACTCGAATATTCGACCGAACGCGAATAATTTACTATTCGAATTCGACCAAACTTGAATTATAAAAAGGGGTATCCGAGCACCACTGATCATAATTATGTATGGCCGTATTTATAAAAAATAATGTGAAATTTTGCAAACCGTAATTAGCAGATTACGATCATACCAGAAATAGTGCGTTTAATCCTAGCTGAATTACTGGTACACCTTATAAGTATGTGGACTGGTGTATTTTACATTTTACAATGTTTTGCAACAGTGGTCCTTTACCAAAGTCTTCCAACATTGTGTATGCAAGTTGTAATAGAAGTTGGAAGGCATGGGGGCGGAGTCCAGACAGCTAAGGGCCGGTCACTTGGACGCTTGGCGGCGTTTACCGCCAACGTTTGGAACTCGTCGGTAAACTCTCCCATTCAAGTGAATTAGAGCGTTTGTATCGGGCGGTGTGTATCGTTTACTAACATCTGCGCAAATGCGGCATTCCAATCCCGATTTTCCCCGTCATTCTAGGCAACCCTTGATTACCACCGTGTTTTCAAACGCAGATCACGACAGGAAGCCGCTAAAAGCCCACGCAAGCTCCCGAACAAGACGCCGCAGAACTGGACGCCGCTAGAAGCCCATCTGAACAGGCCCTAAGTGGTGCTCAAAGGAAAGGTACCTATGGAGGTTGGGGAGGTCATTATTCAGTTTGTTAGGCGATGGAGAGTAAGTACACAAACAAGTCCTTGAACTGCTATTTATGCAACTTGGTTACCTCATTCTTGGAAAAAGTCCTTGATTTCTCCTCTTTTTCGCTTGTATAATGAACTTGGTACATAAAATTATCTTTTAGAATGGAGTCCTTCTCTTCGCCCTTCAGGGTGATCAGCAGTCCCTGAGGATAACTCTGTTCTGTCACTTTGATTTTTTCCACAGGATCTCTGTAGACTGAAAGGAAAGCAGTGAGTGAGATCTCTGGCTCGCTCGTAGCTCAGCTGCTATGAGGTAAGCAGAGTTGGTTATGTCATCTTTCTGCAGTGATGTCAGGGCAACATAGGCGATTACCTAGTAAGCTGATCTTAGTTAGGGTGTAATGAGCTGCTGAGTGTTCAAGAAAGGAAAGAGCTTTATTATTACTTACCGATATGCTCTACACGGAACTCTCGTCTGTACAGAGTGGTGTTGGTGTGTCTGTCCTGAACCACAATGACAAAGGGATCAAAACCAAAGATACTGACATCTTCCTCAGGAAACTGACATATGTACCACCACGATTCCCTCGAGGTTCTGAGCATTGTCACGTTGCATGTCTTCCTAGTGAGAGAACGGCATTCTTAGTGTCAGGAAGCAGGTTTACTAGCTCATGGCAAATATTAAAGGGATCCAAGCAGCTTTCCTTTTCTGCAGTTTGTCCTGGTTTCTAATAGCTGTAGGAGCTGCCATTTCCCCACCCCTTCCCTGCCCTTATTTATCCATCGGAAGGTGTGAATGTAATCAGGTGAGACTCTCTAAACTCTTTGAAGTACAATGTCCTATCTCCCTCACCCCACCGCTGATGGAAGCTTTTGTGTGCTCATTGCTACTGCTACAGTCCTTATCTGCCTACTCTTTTTGTGGATGGCAAGCCATTGAAGTACAGCAATGAATGCCTCTAACAAACATTCAAATTGAAAAAAGAGGTAAACAGGGTTTTTTTTATTAGGAATGAGCCACATTGTTAATATATATTTTAATGTGCTATTGAGATGCCCTGGGTGCTAAAAATGGTGCTCGGTTCACTTTAACTACTTTAGCCTTTTGGATGTATCCGATACGTCCAAAAGGCTGCAGCCGCGCTGCTGTGCGCTCCCATGGCCGATTGTGCGCATGCCTGCACAATCGCGTGCCACCGCCTGTTAGCCTGGAGATCAATGAATGGGAACTTAGTTCCCATTCATTGATCTAAGTCCCCGTTAGAAAGACCAACGGCTTCTATCAGAAGCCGCAGTCTTTCTAAAGAAAAAAAAATGCTTCACGTCCTCTTTATACTTTCTGGAAGGGAAAGCACTCGCTTACAGGAAGAAAAAAAAAATTGACTGAGGCCATCTTGTGGCTAAATAGTAAGACTACATCTACATACATTTTAAAAAAAATAAGTAAAATCACAAACAATTACATTTAAAATTAACTGTTTACCTTCCACACTACAAAAAATACCTAAATAAAATGTTTAAATAAAAAAAAAATAACAATAAAAAAAACAAAAAAACAAAACATAAATAGTTACCTAAGGGTCTGAAGTTTTTTTTAATATGCATGTTAAGAGGTTATATTACTAATGTTTTTTAAATTACAGTATAAGCTTGTAAACTTAAAAAATGCACCTTTGTTTCCAAATAAAATATTGGCGCCATACATTGTGATAGGGACATACCGTAATTTAAATGGTGTAATAACCGGGTCAAATGGGCAAATAAAATATGTGGGTTTTAATTATGGTTAATAATTCTTAGCAAAATGTACCACCCAAAGAAAGCCTAATTGGTGGTGGAAAAAACAAGATATAGATCAATTCATTGTGATAAGTAGTGATAAAGTTATTGGCGAAAGAATGGAAGGTGAAAATTAATCGGATGCATAAAGTGAAAAACAACTGAAGGCTTAACCAGTTCATCCCCAAGGGTTTTTATCCTAACGGACCAGAGCAATTTTCAGTTGTCAGCGCTCCTCCCTTTTATTCCCTAATAACTTTATTACTACTTATCACAAGAAAATGATCTATACCTCGTTTTTTTCGCCACCAATTAGGCTTTCTGTGGATAGTACATTTTGCTAAGAATTTTTTTATTCTAAATGCATTTTAATGAGAAAAACAGAAAAAAAAAGAAAAAAAATCATTATTTCTCAGTGTTCAGCCTTTATAGTTTTAAAATTAAACATTCTCCTGTGGATAAAACAAACACGTTTTATTTGCCCAGTGGTCCCGATAATTAAACCGTTTAGATTATGTCCCTACCACAATGTATGGCGACAGTATATTATTTTGAAATATAAGTGGTTATTTTTCTGTTTGTTCTGGCCATAATTACAAGCCCCTATGTAATAAATTAAAATTAATTTTCCCCCATAAAATATAGAATAAAAAAAGCTGAGTCCCTAAGGCAACTATTTATTTTTTTTTTTAAGCTGATTTTTTTTTTTTACAAGTGTTTTTTTTGGGGGGGAGGGTTGGAAGTGTAATTTTATTAATGATGTGTATATACTTGAAAATGTATGTATTTTGTAGGTGTAATATACTTTTTGGCCACAAGATGGCGCTGGTGAACACTCATAGGACGTGTTCACTTTTTTTTTTTTTTTTTTTTACACACTTTATTAAACTGTTACATTTCCTGTTTATGTGAATGGACGTAGCCGCTGTTCGCGGTCACGTCCATTCACTCCAGGCACTGCGATTGGGTAGAGGACTGTTCAGTCCTCTTCCCCAATCGCCCAGCACGGGATCCCGACGGTAATGGCGGCGGTAGCGGCGGACACACGGCGGTAGCAGCGGCGGGAATGCGCGACGTATTAAAACGTCATGTTGCTGTTAATAGCGGTAAGCATGACGTTTTAATACGTTAGGATGGCGGTAAATGGTTAAAGGGAACCAGAGAGGAATGGAGCCTGGAAAATGAACAAAGCTTTTATACATACCTGGGGCTTCTTTCAGCCCCATAAGCCTGGATCGCTCCCACGCCGCCATCCTCTGCTTCCTGGAACCGCCGTTACCAGGCCCGTCACTTCCGGCGGACGCGGACAATTGTCCGCATCACAGGGGCTCCCACCATACCTGTACACATGCGGCTGCGCGGTAGGCAGCCTCATGCGTACTTGTATAGAGGGAGCTCCGCGTGATGCGGAGAATCAGGCGCGTCCGCCGGCCGACTGGCCGACTCGCGGCAATGACGGGACCCGGTGGCGGCGGATCCAGGCAGCAGAGGACGGCAGCGTGGGAGCGATCCGTGTGTATGGGGCTGGAGGAAACCCCAGGTATGTATAAAACCTTTTTTTAATCCTCTCTGGTTCCCTTTAAGTGGTTAATGTAGTATTACTTCGGACAGAAAGGGGCCTGTGTTTAAAGGATACCTGACTTGAGGCAAGGCTACCTAAGGTAAGTACTAGGCCCAGATTTACTTTACTGGAGCCTATAGGCACAGATGTCCTGGCACTTTAGACTTCGCCCTCCATGGAACAACAAACCCCCACCGAACTGCACCCTAAGTGTGCTGGCTGGCCCAGCTGTCACTTCTCCCCTACTTCCCCTGCCTTGTGTACGTAGCTACAGATGCCCCTTAGAGTAGCCAGAGGTACCCTCTGTATTAAGTAGCAAGAGGTGTCCCCGACTGAAGGGAGATCTCATCAGTGTAATGCTGTTAGCCAGGGGAGAAACCTCTCATTGTCTGCTCAGAACTAAATCTGGCCCTAAGTAAGCACAGAGGTGTGTCCATGCTGGATTCACATACCTCTGTATGTTGTCCGTTCCTCTTCTCCCCTGTCCCTGTAAACACTCCTTGAAAAGTGAAAACGTACTGAAACATAGTTTAAAGAGTACTATCAACGTTATTTTGAGTGTTTTCTAGTTTGTTGGTCGTTTAGAATACATTTTATTGACAATTTTGGAAATATCTCCTAGGAGAAAACTCAGGAGAAAACGTTTATTGCACATGGGCTTTAGTATTGGCATGAATGTCACACTCACGCTGGAGGATTGTAGGAGACAGTGAATCTTGACACGTCGGACGTGTTGCTCTCCCAGAAGCAAGTGATGTCAAATGTGCTTACTGTGAAGCAATAAGGGACCTCAGTCCTGTTTTCGATGACGTTGCTCACTGAAAAAAAAAAATAGATAATTGTTGAGGACGTTTTTACCTCACTTTTTAAAAATGTGCACAGATGCTCTAGCGTCAACCGTGCATCGAAAACGTCACTTCCGCCACATGGGGGATGTAGATTCCATGTCCTAAAACCTACAGTAGCACTTATTAGGATGTAGAATCAGTGATGGGCTTCCGAGTAATTTCGAGTAGCAAGCTGCTCGGTATTGAAATGGTAATGAGCTGCTGATTAAACAGCTGCTGTTTAAATTACCCAGAAGTCTGGGGTCCGATTCCGCATCATAAAAAAAAAAAAAAACTCACAAAATCCAGGCTCCTCACCTCGAGCTAGGACATTTAAACACTTGCAGATGTAATAGGGACACAAAACAGCTGAGCGGCTTAGAAAAGAGCATGTAACCCGAAACAGCGGGCTGTAGCTGCTACACAGCATTTTATGGATCTTCAATAAACCTGATTTATACTTGGATGTGGTGCGGACCGTTATCTTCAACCTGGGCTACCTCTACACGGTGTATGAGACTACGCAAGAGATTTTATTCTTGTAACAAAGATTCCAGCTTTTAACTTAGCTGTAGGGACAGCATTGATTGCTGCATGATTTTTGTAAATGGATTCGCATGAGGATTTGCATGAGTGTGCAGAAGTTCATTTTGACTTTGCCATTCTGCATCATAGACGAACTGTAAGCCGCGTTCCACGACTCACTACCGCGCTTCCTCCTTCAAGCAGGAAGGATGAAGGACGATAGTGAGTCGTGGAAATCGGCTTACAGTTCGTCTATGATGCAGAATGGACCGCACACTATCCTGCAGACTTCTGGGTAATTTAACCCCCCGTCACCCGCGGTTACAGCTGTTTAATCAGCGGTTCATTACTATTTTAATTCCGAGTAGCTTGCTACTCAAAGTTGCTCGGAAGCCCTTTGCTGCGTAGACTCTTTTTGTCCTGGTAGGAGAACGATAAGGTCTCAGATTCAATAAACTTTCTCATGAGTTATTATCTCACAGGAGATGCTTTTTAGCACCTGATCGCTATAACTGATTTTCAGCTCCCAGTATGTAACTCAGCCAGGGCCGGGCCGAGGCATAGGCTGGAGAGGCTCCAGCCTCAGGGTGCAGTGTAGGAGGGGGCGCATAATTCATTCAGCTGTCATTCCTAATTGTGTTTGAAGCAGAAAGGAATAAGAAAAGGGGATGCATGGCAGTGACTGCAAGCCAGATAACTAGATATTAAGGTGTTGGGGAGGTTGTGGGCCCTGTGGTGCCCCTTAGTCTAATAGCAATCACAATCAGTGTGTGATGGCTGGGGTGGGAAGGATGGAGGGGCGCACTTTGGTGTCTCAGCCTTGGGTGCTGGAGGACCTTGTCCCGGCTCTGAACTCAGCACAGTACTCTAGATTGACTGTCCCCTAGTCAACTTTTCTAACCTTTTTCACTTGCTACTGCTGGATGCTTAAAATGCATTTTGAAAATATCTTCTGAGTGAAAAGTCAGGGAAAAGTTTATTGAATTAGTGAGATAACTCATGAGTGTTGGGATGTTGAGATTCATGTCTGCTCCACTTACAGTGACATAAGGCCCGGTTCACATTAGCGGCTGCTATCCGGAATCGCCATGCCGGAGCCGTGCCGGAGCCGGACCGCATGCGGACCGGACGAAACGGACGCACGGCATAGCAATGAAAGTCTATGCGACCGTTCACATGCGTCCGTTTCGTCCGGACCGGAGCCGGACCGGATCCGGACTCCGGCGTCCGTTCCAACATGCGCTATTTTTTGGTCCGGCTGGTCCGGCTGACGTATCCGGACCGGAGCCGGAATGTTGCATCCGGCCAATGGAAACCAATGAGAACCGGAGAGCGCACAACACACTGGCTATAAAAACCGGATGTTGTACCACACTTCCTATGCTGACTCTATGGTATGGTGGCCATTTTGGATGGGGACCACATGGCACCAGCGTTCACAGAGTGGAGCAGCAGTGACTTCATGCTGGAGCTCTTTGGCAGCAATATGGAGCAGGATCTGTCTGATAGCGAGGGGGTGAGGCCCTACACATCAGAAGACCTCATCCTACAGGTGCAGCAGGTACCAGCCCTGTGGGACAAGGGGGATGCGGACCACAGCAACATCAAAAAATGCAGAGGCCTGTGGAAAAAAATTGCCAAGCTGTATGTGGAGGACTTTGAGAACTTGAGCAAGAGACAGCAAGGCACAGAGGGTATGTTGACTAGAAGTTTTTTGGGGGGGGCTTGTGGTTTAAGCTTGTGATGTATTCAACTTTTGCTATGGATTTGTGTCACCCACGTGTTGCCCACCCACCTGTTCCCCACCCACCTGTACCCCACCTGTGATGTATCCCACCCACCTGTGATGTATCACACCCACCTGTACCCCACCTGTGATGTATCCCACCTGTGATGTATCCCACCCACCAGTACCCCACCTGTGATGTATCCCACCCACCTCTACCCCACCTGTGATGTATCCCACCCACCTGTACCCCACCTGTGATGTATCCCACCTGTGATGTATCCCACCCACCTGTACCCCACCTGTGCTGTATCCCACCCACCTGTGATGTATCACACCCACCTGTACCCCACCTGTGATGTATCCCACCTGTGATGTATCCCACCCACCAGTACCCCACCTGTGATGTATCCCACCCACCTCTACCCCACCTGTGATGTATCCCACCCACCTGTACCCCACCTGTGATGTATCCCACCTGTGATGTATCCCACCCACCTGTACCCCACCTGTGCTGTATCCCACCCACCTGTGATGTATCACACCCACCTGTACCCCACCTGTGATGTATCCCACCTGTGATGTATCCCACCCACCAGTACCCCACCTGTGATGTATCCCACCCACCTCTACCCCACCTGTGATGTATCCCACCCACCTGTACCCCACCTGTGATGTATCCCACCTGTGATGTATCCCACCTGTGATGTATCCCACCTGTGATGTATCCCACCTGTGATGTATCCCACCCACCTGTGATGTATCCCACCCACCGGTACCCCACCTGTGATGTATCCCACCCACCTGTACCCCACCTGTGATGTATCCCACCCACCTGTACCCCACCTGTGATGTATCCCACCCACCTCTACCCCACCTGTGATGTATCCCACCCACCTCTACCCCACCTGTGATGTATCCCACCCACCTCTACCCCACCTGTGATGTATCCCACCTGTGATGTATCCCACCCACCTGTACCCCACCTGTGCTGTATCCCACCCACCTGTGCTGTATCCCACCCACCTGTGATGTATCCCACCCACCTGCGATGTACCCCACCTGTGCACATAAAACATACACAATGACCAATTATTATACATCAATTTATTGTAAAAAATTAATACATTTAAAATCACTCAAACTTGAAACTCCAAAATAAACACATTTCAACAAAACATATTAAAAACCAAACATTCACCCTCGTCCAGGTGGTGTGGTAAAATAAAGTCTCAGTTGGTCCCTGTTCCGCAGTGACACTACCCTTGGCCTGGTTGCATACCTCCGCAGGGGCATTAGTGGAAGCACATTCGGGGGTTCCGGAGTCTCTCTTTCCTCCTGCCGCACAAAGTTGTGGAGGATGCATGCTGCCTTCACCACGACAACTGCGTTGCCCGGTTTCAGCAGCATGGGCGTGTGGAACACCCTCCACTTTGACACCAGGATCCCAAATGTGCACTCCACCATTCTCCTTGCACGGCTCAACCGAGCATTGAAGTGTAGCTGGCTGGCATCAAGTCCCCTGTCTGGGTACGGACGCATTACATGGTCGGACAGGGCGAAGGCCTCGTCCCCCACAAACACATAGGGGTAGGCCGGTGCCCTTGTCCCAGGCCAGGGTCTGTCACGGGGGAGACGCAGTCTGCCTTCCTCCATCAGCCGGCAAAGGGTCGTACGCTGGAAAATTCCAGAGTCATTGGAACTACCGTACGACCCCACATCCACGTACACAAACTTGTAGTCCGCATCTGCCACTGCCATTAGAACAATGCTGAAGTATTTTTTATAGTTGAAATAATGGCTGCCACTCCCCACGGGTTTCTGAATCCGGATGTGTTTCCCATCCAGTGCGCCAACACAATTAGGAAACTTGCACTCGGTCCAGAAGCCCTGGGCGATCTCCTCCCATTTCGTGGTGTCCGGCACAGGCATGTATCTGGCCCTCAGTCGCGTCCAAAGGATCCTCGAAGTCCTCACGACGATGCCTGCCACCGTGCTCTTCCCAATACGAAATGTGACATGTAGCGATGTATATGTTTGTCCAGTTGCGATGTACCTACAAGAGAAATAATCGAAATCAATTTTTCATGTCGTTACAGGAGAAAGGTACAAGACAAGGTGGCGCAATATACGGGATGCATATGTGAAATGGCTACAGAAGAAAAAACTTGCCGAACGAAGTGGCAGTGGCGGGGGAAGGCGACAAAAAGACTACCAATTTGCCAAGCAATTGTCTTTCATCAATGCAAGCCTGGAACCTAGACTGTAAGTACCACTACTGTGGGCAGGAACTGAGAGCTCATTTACCATGACTTCGGCCATGTATTGCTATGGCCTCAATTCCCATGGCTAGCGAACTTTTCTCACAAGCTTTATCAAATGTTGGGTAGAAATGGGTGATAAAGTGATTGCTAGTGTTTGCTAGCTCTGTGAATTGACGCCACATGCTGTTTGGCACACCAATAAATATTTTTTTTATCTACAGGACTGAAGACAATTTGGAGCAAGAGGAACCGACCCAGGAGGCACGGTTCAGCAGTGAGGAGAGCTTGGTGGATGATGACGTCGCCGATGTAACCTATTGCCCCGAGGCGAGGAGTAGGAGGAGGGAGTCCTTAATCACAACTCCGTCCTTTGATGATGACTTGGCAGAAGAGAGCTTGGATGTTGAGGTTGCAGGACCGAGTGTGGAAGAAGCTGAACCTCCACAATCGACCGCTATGGAAGCTCCAGGGGAACAAGAACAAAGTGAGGAGCACCGAGAGACTGCAGCACAACCAGCGCGCAGGGCAACCCCGACACAGGCCAGAGGACGGGAAGATGCTGCCACACCACCAGTGAGGACCACCACACCAGTGAGGCGTCGAGGTACCCTCCCCCCAACAAGGAGAGAGACAGAGTCCGAGATGTCCGGGGCTGTCTCCGGACTTCTCGGGATTCTTCAGAGCCACCAAACTCTCATAACCCGGCAGTTGCAAGATGAGGACAGGGGCCATATCATGGAGCAGTACAAGTCCCACATCACTACACTGCAATGTGAGCTCGACGATGTACATGGGCACTACAGGGACGAGCTTAAAATGATGCATGAGATGCACAGAGGAGAAATCGACCAACTGCGTGCGCAGCATCATCAGTCGGTGGGCCAGCTGCAGAACATGATGCAGCAAATGCATCAACAAAGCAAGGAACTACTGAAATTGCAGGCACACCCGTGTTTTCACACTGTGATGTCTCTAATACCATATCTTGAAAAGGTGCCTTCACAAAACCTGATGGCGTGCCATTCCAATTTGCTGGAGGTGATTAAACAGCACATGGACACGCCATTATTGCAACCACCAATTTTTAGACCCCCACAACCAACAGCGGTGCCCACCTGGCAATCATCACAGATGTACACCGGCTACAGAGGCAGTCAATATGGGCCACCGCTGTCAGGGTCCAGCTCATCCACGACCAGCACCCAAGAGAGTCCAGATTTCCAGGCAGCAACTCCCACCTTTTCTAGTAGTGGTGCCGATACAATTTGAAAAAAAAAGTCAAATTGTTCCTGGACATGCTCCTCTGAATACCTCCGATCCTCGGAGGAAGGATACCATCACAGGGCTTTTTAACTTTTGGTTTTGCTGGACTTGAACTTTAGGGCCTGGTGTCCCCGAAAGACACTACCTGGGTCACAACCTTGTGCCTGTTGCACTGCACCTGTAGTCCTGCACCTGTGCCTTTGATTCCTCTTGTTCCTTACTTTGTTGATCCTAATCACTTGCACAAGACCCTTGGAGCCATGGGTGAAGGACACCTTCACTGGTCGGTGAGAGGCCTAGCCTTTTCACTGACCTGTGTCCTTCATCCATGGCTCAGAGGGTCCTGTGCCAGTCGTTAGGTTTTAGAAGCACTAATAATTTAGGGCCTGGTGTCCCCGAAAGACACTACCTGGGTCACAACCTTGTGCCTGTTGCACTGCACCTGTAGTCCTGCACCTGTGCCTTTGATTCCTCTTGTTCCTTACTTTGTTGATCCTAATCACTTGCACAAGACCCTTGGAGCCATGGGTGAAGGACACCTTGACTGGTCGGTGAGAGGCCTAGCCTTTTCACTGACCTGTGTCCTTCATCCATGGCTCAGAGGGTCATGTGCCAGTGGTTAGGTTTTTGAAGCACTTCAATTTTAGGGCCTGGTGTCCCCGAAAGACACTACCTGGGTCACAACCTTGTGCCTGTTGCACTGCACCTGTAGTCATGCACCTCTGCCATCGGTTCCTCTTGCTCCTCACTTTGTTCTTGTTCCTAACCACTTGCACAAGACCCTTGGAGCCATGGATGAAGGACACCTTGACTGGTCGGTGAGAGGCCTAGCCTTTTCACTGACCTGTGTCCTTCATCCATGGCTCAGAGGGTCATGTGCCAGTGGTTAGGTTTTTGAAGCACTTAAATTTTAGGGCCTGGTGTCCCCGAAAGACACTACCTGGGTCACAACCTTGTGCCTGTTGCACTGCACCTGTAGTCATGCACCTCTGCCATCGGTTCCTCTTGCTCCTCACTTTGTTCTTGTTCCTAACCACTTGCACAAGACCCTTGGAGCCATGGATGAAGGACACCTTGACTGGTCGGTGAGAGGCCTAGCCTTTTCACTGACCTGTGTCCTTCATCCATGGCTCAGAGGGTCATGTGCCAGTGGTTAGGTTTTTGAAGCACTTAAATTTTAGGGCCTGGTGTCCCCGAAAGACACTACCTGGGTCACAACCTTGTGCCTGTTGCACTGCACCTGTAGTCATGCACCTCTGCCATCGGTTCCTCTTGCTCCTCACTTTGTTCTTGTTCCTAACCACTTGCACAAGACCCTTGGAGCCATGGATGAAGGACACCTTGACTGGTCGGTGAGAGGCCTAGCCTTTTCACTGACCTGTGTCCTTCATCCATGGCTCAGAGGGTCCTGTGCCAGTGGTTAGGTTTTAGAAGCACTTTAATATTAGGGACTGGTGTCCCCGAAAGACACTTGGGCAGCTATGCCCTGCAACTCTTCCAGCACAAAGTTGGTGGTTGGTGTTCCTTAAAACTGACCGGGCTATACCATAGATATGTTATTTTTTGTCTTCCATGTTGGAAGAATGTTTCCATGTTGGAAAGTGGTTGTTTTTGCAATAAAAAAATTTGTTTTTACATACCTCAGTGTGATGAGTAGTTGTTCTTGTGGTGTGACTGCTCTCCTGAACGTGGTATCCTTCTTCCTAAGGTCATCCTTCACCATCTCCAAAAGGGTATCAAACCTGTCAGGAGATGGAAAGGAAGAAGCTGTAAATTATGTTGTGAGACAAGGTGTTGGGTGGAGGATGGGGGAGGTGTGTTTACAGAGGTTTGGGAGTGTTGTGGAGGGTGGGGGTGTAGTGTATAGCTAGGTATACAGGGGTGTGGGGGTCAGGGTGGTGTGTTTAGCTAGGTATACAGGGATGAGGTGTTGTGGGGGTGAGGGTGGGGTGTTTAGGGATGGTGGGGGTTGGTGTATTTAGGCCTAGATACTTACAGGGGAATAGACATCCGAGTGTAGCTGTAGAACTTCTGTGGGTGTCGTCTGAGGTCCCGGTAGAGGGCCTGGAACTCTCCCTTCCTCTGCCTCCTGGCTAGTAGAGGGTGCACCCACCATCTCCTGCGAGGAGCACGCCTTCTCCCCACATAGTAGTAGGTAAACAACAGGAAGGAGAGAATTCCCAGGTAATAAGCGTAAAAAATGACTGGATCCATGGTCCCAACTGCTGTCTCTGTATCCAAGGATGGTCTCCACACGTCCAGCTGTCTCCAACAATGACCCCAGAGCTTCTGCTGACCTCCCAGAACCCCAGGTATTTATACAGGTTGTTATCTCTTTAAGAATCCGGATCCGGACCGGAACCGTGTTCATACCGCACGGAAACCGTATGCAACCGGACCGGATCCGGACCGGATCCGGACAGGAACCGTACGGTTCAGGTCCGATCCGGCTCCGGTGCGGTCCGGACATCCGGTGCGGTTTTTGCAAAACCGCAAGTGTGAACGGAGTTCTGCATTCTAAGTACTGCATTCTAGCTGTGTGTTAATGTTGTGTCTTAATAAAGCTGTTGTTGTTCTACTACTGACCATGAGGCTGTTAAGACAATAAGTATTGTACATCAGGTCCTCTAACTTTACTGTTATGCACCCCCCCAAAAAAAATTCACAATTACCGCTCACCACAAATATTCTCTTTGCACAGCAAACACCGGCAACTATAACACCATATATGTCCATGTACTTCCGGTACATTCTGTACATAAACAATAACTAGGCTCCTCCCACTCTCCCCCCACTGCACATCTGGTCAGGCTGATAAGAGACAGAGTGACGAAATGGAGCCGAGAGCGGTCTCTCACCAGGATATTCACGTCTCCACAGCATAAATATGTTTTCCTGTTCAAATGTTATTTGTTTTTGTTTTCCTTTCTTTTCACATTCCAGCTTAAAGGGAACCGGAGGTGTGAGACCGATGGAAGCTGCCGTATTTATTTACTTTTAAACAATACCAGTTGCCTGGCAGTCCTGCTGATCTTTCTGATCAGTAGTGTCTGAATCACACACCTAAAACAAGCATGCAGTTAATCTTGTCAGATTTGACATAGACATCTGATCTGCTGAATGCTTGTTCAGGGTTAATGGCTTAAAGAAAACCTGTAACGAAGAAAACCTCCCCTGGGGGGCACTCACCTCGGGTGGAGGAAGCCTCCGGATCCTATTGAGGCTTCCCCTGTCCTCCTCGGTCCTGCGGCAGTGGCAAAAATCCTCCCGGAACGGCGGCGATGTAAATATTTACCTCCCCGGCTCCAGCGCACGCGCAGTATCGGCTCTCCGCCTCGGAGATAGGTGAAAATAGCCGATCGCTGTCGGGCCGCTCTACTGCGCAGGCGTAAGTCTCCTGCGCTTGCGCAGTAGAGCGGCACCAACAGAGATCGGCTATTTCCGCCTATCTACGTGCTGAGAGCCGCAGCAGCGCCCCCGCTGGAGCCAGGAAAGGTAAATAAATCAGCGCTTGTCAGGCTTGTCGAGGGAAAATTCCGGAACACTTCGGAGGAGCCAGCGCTGGACTGCCTGCAGCTACAGGGCAGGCGCGGAGCTAGGGGGGGTCGGGGTAGGACAAGTGCCCCGGGGCGCCGGGTCCCCAAGGGCGCCCAGCTGAGCTTCAGGTTTTTTTGTTGTTGCGGGGCTGAGGCTGAGGGGAGCAGCGCAGAGAAGAGAGAGAGCTGTGCGGACGGTGGGGAAGGGGGGCCGTCTCCCCCCTCCTTCCCTCACCTTAGGTGCTCTCTCTCTCCCTCGCTGTCCCCTCCAATGTCTGTCCGGTGGCTGGCAGCGGCGGGCGGAACTCACCTCCGTCACGCTCCAGCGCCGCGTCGGAACACCGGCCGGAAGTTCGGGTGCGCAGCCGCTGCTCTGGTCTGGACCAGACCAGAGTAGCGGCAGATCCATCTGGCGCTGCGACGAGACGGAGGTAAGTTCCGCCCGCCGCTGCCAGACACCGGACAGACATTGGAGGGGACAGCGAGGGAGAGAGAGAGCAGCTCTTCTCTGCGCTGCTCCCCTCCTGCTGGGGAGGGGGACACCTGGCTACCTACTCTGGGCACCTATACCTCTGGCTACCTACTCTGGGCACATATACCCCTGGCTACTGGCTACCTACTCTGGGCACATATACCCCTGGCGACCTACTCTGGGCACATATACCCTTGGCTACCTACTCTGGGCACATATACCCCTGCCTACATATATTGGGCACATATACCCCTAACTACATATACTGGGCATATACCCCTGGCTACCTACTCTGGCCACATATAACCCTGGCTACCTACTCTGGGCACATATACCCCTGCCTACATATAATGGGCACATATACCCCTAACTACATATACTGGGCATATACCCCTGGCTACCTACTCTGGGCACATATACCCCTGGCTACCTACTCTGGGCACATATACCCCTGCCTACATATATTGGGCACATATACCCCTAACTACATATACTGGGCATATACCCCTGGCTACCTACCCTGGGCACCTATACCCCTGGCTACCTACTCTGGGCACCTATACCCCTGGCTACCTACTCTGGGCACATATACCCCTGGCTACCTACTCTGGGCACATATACCCCTGGCTACCTACTCTGGGCACATATACCTCTGGCTACCTACTCTGGGCACATATACCCCTGGCTACCTACTCTGGGCACATATACCCCTGGCTACCTACTCTGGGCACATATACCGCTGGCTACCTACTCTGGGCACATATACCCCTGCCTACATATACTGGGCATATATACCCCTGGCTACATATACTGGGCATATATACCCCTGGCTACATATACTGGGCATATATACCCCCTGGCTACGTGGACTGAGCATATATACCCCCTGGCTACATATACTGGGCATATATACCCCTGGCTACATATACTGGGCATATATACCCCCCGGCTACATATACTTGGCATATATACCCCTGGCTACATATACTGGGCATATATACCCCCTGGCTACATATACTTGGCATATATACCCCTGGCTACATATACTGGGCATATATACCCCTGCCTATATATACTGGGCATATATACCCCCTGCCTACATATATTGGGCATATATACCCCTGGCTACATATACTGGGCATATATACCCCCTGGCTACGTGGACTGGGCATATATACCCCCTGGCTACATATACTTGGCATATATACCCCTGGCTACATATACTGGGCATATATACCCCTGCCTATATATACTGGGCATATATACCCCCTGCCTACATATATTGGGCATATATACCCCTGGCTACATATACTGGGCATATATACCCCCTGGCTACGTGGACTGGGCATATATACCCCCTGGCTACATATACTGGGCATATATACCCCTGGCTACATATACTGGGCACATATACACCTGACTATATATACTGGGCACATATTATTCTCCTGGCTACATATACTGGGCACATATTATTCTCCTGGCTACATATACTGGGCATATATACCACTGGCTACATATACTGGGCACATATACCTCTGGCTACATATACTGGGCACATATACCCCTGGCTAACTGTTCTGTGGACATCTCTACCCCTGGCTACCTGTTCTGGGGACATCTATACCGCTGGCCACCTATTCTGGGGACATCTATACTGCTGGCCACCTATTCTGGGGACAACTATAGACCTGGGGCTACCTATTTTTGGGGAACCACGTCAGATTGAGTGGATTTTGGAGAACTGCTGCCAGGTGAGAGGTGTCTACCATATTAAGGGGGCATTCTACCTATTTATGTGAAATGCTGTCTATTTATGTGACTCATGACTGCTGAATTTGCCTTTTTGGGGGCCTCATGGTTACTGAATTTGTCTTGTTGGGGGCCTCATGATTTGTTGGGGGCCTCAAGATCGCTGAATTTGTCTTGTTGGGGGCCTCATGATTGCTAAATTTGTCTTGTTGGGGGCCTCATGATTGCTGAGTTGGTTATGTTGGGGGCCTCATGATTGCTGAATTTGTCTTGATGGGGGGGGGCTCATGATTGCTGAATTTGTCTTGGAACATGCTGGAAGGTACATACTGAGGGAGGGTGGGTGAGCGTGAGCCTGCTAACCTCCATATACATTTGGCTCCACCCATAACCACGCCCACATTTATTATGTGACCACGCCCCTTTTTGGCAACCTTACCTTTGGGGGGGGGGGGGGGGCGCATTCATAGTCTTTGTCCCCGGGCGCTGAAAATCCTAGCTACGCCTCTGCTACAGGGGAGGGGGGAGCCTCATTGGGACCCCGAGGCTTCCCCCTCCCAAGGTGATTACCCCCCAGGGGAACTTTTTTTTGGTACAGGGTCTCTCTAAAGTATTAGAGACAGAGGATCAGCAGGACAGCCAGGCAATGTGCATTATTTAAAAGAAAACAATCATGTCAGTCTCCATATCCCTCTCACCTCGGGTTCCCTGGAAGCTGGGTGCACACATAGCAGAAACACTAGCGTTGCGTAAACCGCTGCGTTTTTGCCGCTAATGGAAGTCTATGGGCTGCAAGAAAAAAACGCATATAAAAAAAGCATATGCGTTTTCTATGCGTTTTTACAGCTGCCAAAACGCACATAATGGTAGTCAATGGTAGTCAATGATATGCATTTTTCATACGTTTTTCTATGCGTTTTTTGCTTTAAAAAATTGTTTAGTGATGCATTTTCACTTCCTGTTTTCTTCCTAGTGATTTGCATAAAACGCAAATGAAAAACCCAATAAAAAATGCATACAAATTGTATTTGCGAACCGTAAACGCATTAAAACGCACGTAAAATGCTTGAAAAACGCATCGCAAACGCACAAAAAACACACATAGCATTAAGGACTCTTTTCTATTAGCGAAAGTGATGCGATGCAGCTACGCATCACTTCCGCTGGCGTCTCCGTCCCTTCCGCATTGGTAGATGCAGAAGTGTATGGAGGGGACGGCGGGCGGGTGATCTGCAGCATGCTGAAAATTCTCGGATCGCTCTGCACACAATGCACAGTGGAAACAGTTCCATTGCCAAGCATTGGGCTCAGGACACCCGCGGTGCGATGACGCTATGTAGCCGCATCGCACCGCTTCTAATGGTAACAGGCCCTGACATAAAACACAGCCTTTCACGCTATGTCATATGTGAACCCAGCCTTAATGCTTATTATGACCCATTTTCTTAAAGTGCTAAAATTCTATATATATACTAAACAATATAAAGACCCAAAAACTAAGAAAAAAAATATAAAAAACTAAAGTATCGATTTGCCCTGGATTCCCAGGATTCGAACACTCTGATTTATATCTGCCAAAATCCTACAGCACAACAGGCCACATCGATGGTAATTTTGGTCAAATTGCTGCAAAAAATTGATGGAACATTTTGGTTGACGAATGGGGGAGCAATAGTAGATCGATGACCAATAGCGTTGCAGTGTATCAAACAGTGCATTGCTTGAAACCTATTGAAAATCTGTGCGCTGTGTATGAGGGGATTGGACCCCCCTCCCCTCTAATTAGATTCAGGACTCGATCAGTTTGCCCTATTGGGCAGCAATCTAATTTGTAAATGAGTACCTTAAAGTGAACCTGAGATGTCTTTCATGCGACGGGGGAGTGCACCTGGCAAGGCCACACATGCGTGACGAAGGGTGACTCGGCCAGGCTACCGGGCCATACTGCGGGGGACAGGAGCCACGCAGGGAGACGGCGAGGGACGAGCAGCCTCAAGGGGGCTTAACCTCCTTGCCGGTTATCCCGAGCTCAGCTCGGGGTAACCTGCATAGGAGGATTTCTAAGGCCCCGCTGGGCCGATTTTCAAAAAAAAAAAATGTCCTGCACGCAGCTAGCACTTTGCTAGCTGCGTGCACTTTCCGATCGCTGCCGATTCGCCGCTACCCGCCACACCGCCCCCGCCCTCCAGACCCCTTGCGCAGCCTGGCCAATCAGTGCCAGGCAGCGCTGAGGGGTGGATCGGGATTCCCTCTGACGTCCCGACGTCCATGACATCGGTGATGTCATCCCGGCCGGTTGCCATGGCGACCGGGGAAGCCCAGCAGGAAATCCCGTTCTGAACGGGATTTCCTGCTTACTCAGAGTGGATAGGGGGATGCCGCTTGTCAGCGGCTATCATGTAGCGAGCCCTGGGCTCGCTACATGATTTAAAAAAAAAAAAATTAAAAAAGAGTGCTGCGCTTCCCCCTTGCCGCAGGAATTGTAAGGGCAAGGGGGTTAAGGAAGCCCCAGGTAAGTATGGTACCCGAGTTTTCTTTCATCTCAGGTACACTTTAAGATTAGAGAAAATTATTGTACAAAAGGAATGTGTTGCCTTATTTTGATGTTGCACTATATGCAGCACCGCACAGAGAGAGAATGCTGCTGGGCTAGTTTAGGAAGGAAAGCTGATGCAAGAGTGCAGCAGATGCTAAAACCAAGGATTCTGATTGGTTGCCTTGAACAACTGCTCTATTTTTTAACCTATTTTGCTCAAATTTGACTTGTACTGGTCTTGATAAATCTGCCACATTGACTCAAGTTCATTACTTACCAAATCCCCTAAAACATGATTAAACCTTTCCAATACTATGGCGGACTATGTCTGACATTGGCATTTCCTCCTATAGCACTCCATTTGGGAATTTCTCCTAGGGAAATGTGGCTGTCGCTAGATGGCTCTTGCTGCTAAAATCTGGCACAGTGTCATCCTGCGAGACAGGTAAAAAGGATGCCAGACATTTCATAGACTGTAATGTGAATTATGGCCTTACAGCAGGGTTAGGGAACCTATGGCTCGGGAGCCAGATGATGGCTGCATCTGGCTCACATACAAATTAGTAGGGGTGGATTCACTAAGCTATACTGCTCAAGCAGCGCGGCTTACTGTGGCAGCGCAAGTAAAATTTTCAAAGTAGGCGCACTACTCAGTGGCGTAGCTAAGGAGCTGTGGGCCCTGGTGCAGGTTTTACATGGGGCCCCCCCAAGAACTTTATACATAGCAATTGATACAGCGCACCAAAACTTGCCAAGGACAACCACAGTGTCAGAGGTGCAAGAAGGGGATTGGGAACAGTGTGTTAAGGATTACTACTATTCAAAGCATCTATAGAAGTGATTATTACCAGCACAGGACCAATAGAGAGCGAATACTGTGATAGAGGGTGAACCCTTCGGGGCCCCTCTGGCCCAAGGGCCCCGGTGCGGTCGCTACCTCTGCACCCCCTATTGCTACGCCCCTGGCGCTACTGCTGTAGCATGCACTACTAACTTACTCACACTTCCCCCATAACTAAAAACCACTCCAATTGTCCCACCCTGGATCCTGTCAGGTCCAGTGACTTTATAGAACGAGATCCCTGCACTTTGATTGGCGCAATAGGCTGCCCTTCACTTGACAGGCACCCTATTGGACCAAAGTGCGGACTGCAGAGATCTCATCCTACAAAGTGAATAAACTCCCAAGTCAGTTAGCTAATTGTACAAGCTGTTAGTCGTTATTTTTCCTGTCTGGCTCTCTGGGAAATTGCTGATGTTGCTGAAACCCAAGAGAAGTTGAAGATGTGTCTGACACTTCCGCTGCCCGGAGGATCAACTGTGTACACATAACCATGGCAACAGGGATGTGCCTTCTCTGCTGCGCATGCACACTGTGCCAGTTTGAAACATATGGCTCTCACAGAATTACATTTTAAAATATGTGGCGTTTAGTGCAGATTCTTGCTGCTACCACATTGTCCTGAATAGCTAAGCCCTTCTTAGGGCTGATACATTGCTTCTCTTGCTATTGTATTGCGGTTCTGTATCCAGTGCACAAGTTAGCTGTTGGAGATAGGTCTGCTGGTCCTAGTGGTGCACGACCATAACCCAATAATCCTTTACAACCACTACTGGCATCTAGTATCCACTACTGCCCCCTGTATAAGGCCTCAGTGCAAAATCAGTGTTTTTTGGTCACTATGGGCTGGGGCACACCGAGCGGGTTTTCAGGCGTTTTTGCAGCCGCGGATACGCTTGGTTAATGTATTTCAATGGGGTGGGTCACACCAAAGCGGGAGGCGTTTTGCTGAAACGCATACTCCCGGGCTGAGGCATTTTTGGATTGCGGAGGCGTTTCTGCCTCCAATGTAAAGTATAGGAAAAACGCAAACCGCTCAGAAAAACGGCAGTTCAGAGCGGTTTTGCAGGCGTTTTTGTTACAGAAGCTGTTCAGTAACAGCTTTACTGTAACAATATATTAAATCTACTACACCAAAAACGCTTCACAAAACCGCAAAATGCTAGCTGAAACGCTACAGAAAAAAAACAAAAAGCGTTTCAAAATCTGCTAGCATTTTGCAGATCTGCTAGCGGGTTTTGGTGTGCACCAGGCCTTCAAGAGACTCTGAAGCAAAAAAAAAATTATGATATAATGAATTGGTTGTGTAGTACGGATAATTACTAGAACATTAGTAGCAAAGAAAATATTCTCATATTTTTATTTTCAGTTATATAGTGTTTTTTATAACATTGCATCATTCTCTAATATTTGCAGTTTACACACTACTCAGCATTCTAAATGATTTTACAGAGCAGGTCAGTGAACTTTTGAACTATCCTCTGGAGAGAAAAAGAAAATAGTGACTGACAGTTGAGATAACAAGCTTCAGAAGACTGAGCTCTCTGCGACTCTTTTGCATAGATAAAAACTGGAGTTTCTTAACTCTTCCTCTACTGGAAACAATATTAAACTTATGTCTCTGCTCCTAATGTTTTATTTCTTAGCTGTACTACACATACAAATCATTATATCAATTTTTTTTCGCTTTAGTGTCTCTTTAACTGTCAATGAAATACCTCCGCTTGACCATAGAGGTTGGAAAACCGTGATCGGCTGCACTCCCACGAATGTGTGCACAAGCACTGCGGCCACTACACAAAGATTTCCGCTGAGAGGACTAACATTTATGTCCTGGAGGTGTTACTACCTGATGGATGTGTACACGCGCCGGATGTTTTGAAGCACTTAGGCTACTTACACACCAAGACGTTGCGTTAGGTGCACGTTAAGGTCGCATAACGTGCACCTAACGCAACGCATGGTGGTGCGGGAGAGGACGGTAGAGTAAGCCGCGTTAGGCGGCTCTATCTGTATAAGATCTCCCAGAGTGGCGCTGATTGGCCGGCGGGACCACGTGATGCGGAGCGAGACACTCCGCATCACGTGGTCCCGCCGGCCAATCAGCGGCCGCCAGTGCAGTGAATATTAAGTAGCCATGTGCGCGGCTACTGTAGCTGGCTCTCCCCGCCTCCTCTCCGCCCCCCACTGAGCATGTGCAAACAGTCTAACGCGGCTATAGCCGCTCTAACGCCGTAGCATGCTGCACTTTCACAACAACGTGCAGCGTTACATGTAACGCAACGTGGGCAGTGTGAACAGCCCACTTGTGTTACATTGCTGTGCGTTGGGGGAGCGTTACAGGCGCACTAACGTGCGCCTGTAACGTCTTAGTGTGTAAGCAGCCTTAAAGGGAACCTTAACTGAGAGGGATATGGATGTTTCCTTTTAAACAATACCAGTTGCAGTTTCTTGTCAGTCCTGCTGATCTCTTTGGCTGCAGTAGTGGCTGAATCACACACCTGAAACAAGCATGCAGCTAATCCAGTCTGACTTCAGTCAGAGCGTCTGATCTGAATGCCTGTTGAGGGGCTGTGTCTAAAAGTATTAGACACAGGATCAGCAGGAGAGTCAGGCAACTGGTATTATTTTAAAAGGAAAAATCCATATCCTTCTCGGTTTAGGTTCCCCTTAATTCCACAAATTTAGGTATGTACTGTGATTTCTGCCCTTTAGAGATTAAAACACGACCCTGCATCAACTATGTCAATTTTGTCCAGGTGTCCCCCTTGAAACAACTTTTCCAACTTTTCACTTTTGTGGCCAGAAACAGTCCCTATAGGTTTTAAAATTCGCCTGTCCATTGAAGTCTATGTCGGTTTGCCAGATTCGCATGTTAGCAAACTTTTGCGGAAATTCACGTTCGAACGGATGTTCAGGCCATCACTAAGGGAGAATAGTAATCTATGCCACCGGGAATTTTGCAATAACAGAGTGAGACATTTTTCGGCCTGTGCCCAAATTTCCCGGCGCCCTCTTTAAATGTATAGTCCTGCGAGATCAAACTGTTGGACTATGGACAATCGTTCTGTTTCCGGATCTGGCCTGGCATCGCGTCTCTCTATGTGCATCTCCTTTGCGTTTTCTGCATTTCATATTTAAAAAAAAAATGCATGCAAGAACGCAGTCTTCTGCACCTCCATTGAGATACATTATGTGCGTTTTACATGCGTTTTTGAACATTATGCAGCAAGTTTTGCATTTTCAGCAATGCACATATGTGTGTTTTTACATGCAGCCCATAGACTTTGAGTACACGAAGCACTACGCAGAAAATCTGCTGGGTTTTTTTTTTCTTTTTTTGTGGTGGCTTTGTATGTGTTTGCTTTGCGTTTTGCATGTGAATTTTTCATGCGTGGTGCGTTTCACATTTTTATTAATTTACCTAATCACTGGAATAAAATACAGTAACATATAAAAATGTACAACAGAGTAACCAAGCAGCTCGGAGTGACCCAAACCACTAGGAATGTATAGGGGGATAAAAGAGACCGAAAAGCCCTCCTACTAAAAAAGCAATGCTTGGTTAAATTTGCCTTCTTAAAGAGACTCTGAAGCGAGAATAAATCTCGCTTCAGAGCTCATAAATAGCAGGGGCACGTGTGCCCCTGCTAAAACGCCGCTATCCCGCGGCTAAACGGGGGTCCCTTCACCCCCAACCCACCCCCCGCAAAAGTGTGTCGTAGAAAAAGTCGGTGGCTGTCTCTTCCTGGAGGCAGGGCTAACGGCTGCAGCCCTGCCTCCAGTCGCGTCTGTCAGCGGCGCATCGCCGCCTCTCCCCCGCCCCTCTCAGTGAAGGAAGACTGAGAGGGGCGGGGGAGAGGCGGAGATACGCGCTGACAGACGCGCGTGGGGCAGGGCTGCGGCGGTTAGCCCTGCCCCAACCAGGAAGCGCTCCCCCGGTGTATCGAGGGGGATTTGGGGGTGAAGGGACCCCCGTTAAGCCGCGCTATAGCGGCGTTTTAGCAGGGGCACACATGCCCCTGCTATTTATGAGGTCTGAAGCGAGATTTATTCTCGCTTCAGACTCTCTTTAAAGGGATACTGTAGGGGGGTCGGGGGAAAATGAGCTGAACTTACCCGGGGCTTCTAATGGTCCCCCGCAGACACCCTGTGTTGGCGCATCCACTCACCGATGCTCCGGCCCCGCCTCCAGTTCACTTCTGGAATTTCTGACTTTAAAGTCAGAAAACCACTGCGCCTGCGTTGCCGTGTCCTCGCTCCCGCCAATGTCACCAGGAGTGTATAGCAGAAGCCCAGTATGGTCTGTGTCTGTGCAGTATGCTCCTGGTGCCATCAGCGGGATCGAGGACACGGCAACGCAGGCGGAGTGGTTTTCTGACTTTAAAGTCAGAAATTCCAGAAGTGAACCGGAGGCGGGGCCGGAGCATCGGGGAGTGGCTGCGCCAACACAGGATGTCTGCGGGGGACCATTAGAAGCCCCGGGTAAGTTCAGCTCATTTTCCCCCGACCCCCCTACAGTATCCCTTTAAAACAGAAGGAAATTTGCAATAATTCAGCTATAAGTGAACATTTGTGGTTACCCACAATGCACCACTACTGAATATGCAAATTATCCTTTTTCACCCTTATAAGCCAGGCAAGCATCCAGAACCGCTGGATATAGCAAGCAGCCACACCAACCCCAGAAGGCAAATTTCACCGAGCATATAAAAATGTAAAACGCACATATACAGTATGTTTGTTTACATGCCTCCAATAGACTTTCATTAGTGACAAAATGCTCGTGTTTCTCCCTAGTGTGTTTCTAGCCCCAATCTGAGCAATAATCACAAACAAATCTCACGGTTAAAGTGTACCTGAGATGGGGGATGTACAAAACTTATACACACCTGGGGCTTTCTCCAGCCCCCTTCAGGCTGATCGTATGCTCGCCATCCTCCTGCGCCTCCTGGATCCTCCGCTATTCGGCCTGTAAAGTCCTTCAGCCGGGGCCAGTTGGAGCATGCACAGTCCGGCTGCACGCTCCCGCTCCCCCCATTGTGCTCCCGTCACTGCAATGGGGGCATGTGTGCCAGGGCCATGCTTTCACAGTATGCCCCAGATTGAAGTACATTATGCATAGCCCCAAACTGTCCCTCTTTTGGAGGGACAGTCCCTCTTTGGGAGCCATGTCCCTCTTTTCTCCTCATTTGTCCCTCTTTCAGGACTTTTTATGTAAATATATATATTTCTCTACTAAAAATATGTGTTTCATTGACTCTAAACTTCATTTCACATCCTTTAAATCGATGTATTACTAATTCTAAAATGTTAATATGAAGGAAAATGAACCAGGATAGAAAGGACCAGTGTGGTTTGAATTATAAATCATATTTTTCTTATGAAATCTTTATGGTATGCGGGACTAGGGGTGTGACAGGGGTGTGTTCAGGGGCGTGGCTTAAGTGTCCTTCTTTCTCGTCTCAAAAAGTTGGGAGGATTATGGACCAAATAGCGGAGGATCCAGGAGGCGCGGAAGGACAGTGAGGGAGCGATCAGACTGGAGGGGGCTGGAGGAAGACCCAGGTATGTATACATTTTTTTTTATTGCCCGTCTCAGGTTTCCTTTAATGGGCACCTATCTGATCTAAGAAATCCTCTATGAAGGAGAACTGAGGGGCAAGGATCGGGCATGGAGTATGTCTGCCAGGGGCGGAACTATAAATCTAGCCCCCCCCCCACCAGAAAAACTTTGATGGGGCCCCCCAATAGTCACACCCCTTCCCTTGACTCCTATTGGTGCCCTTCATGGTCTTGTGACCCACCTCACACGGGTCATAAACAGTGGTGCTCTCACGAATGGTCGTGATCACGGGTACGCGTGATTCACGGCCATTTTTCCGCATCACGAAGGCCGTGATCCGGATGCCGTGATCCGCATGGATCACGACATCGCGTCAAATCCGGATCACGGCATGCGTACAAAAAGACCTTCATGCGGCCGTGATACGGATTTTTCCCAATACATGTCACTGGGCCAATCAGAGGCCCCTGACGCAGGCTAGAGTGACCAATCACAGGAGGGGAGGCTACATGCGGATTTTTTTACGTTTACGTTTTACGTAACTTTACGTTAAGGGTAACGTGAAATGTCTAAAGGTGGAAGCACGTGGATGTCCTCGTGAGGAGTGTGGTGGTGCTGAGGAGTCCATGGACCACTTTTTGCTTCACTGCCCCTTTAATGTGGAAGTATGTAAACAGGTGGGTGGGAGCCTAGGTATTCCTTTCCTGGCGCATCTGAGTTATGCTGAGTGGGCATACGGAGCATTCAAACGTCGCCAGGGTTTTGATTTGTGCACTTTGTATTTAGTTAGTTTAGCTGTCAGACATCACACATGGTTAGCACGGTGTCAGCTCTGCATTAGGCAGAAATTCCTCCCTGTTCAGGTGGTGGTGAACAGTATTCTGGGTGAGGTTTCTAGGATTCGGTGCTTGGAGAGGCGTAGGATGGGCAGAGGTGCCTGGGTTCTTGCCTGGCAGAACATCAGGCCTCCTTAACCTATTGACGTCTCTTCTGGGTGAGCTTTCTATTTCTCATCACAGACTACTTAGATTTTGAATCTTTTTCTACATTTTTTGTAAATGACTGGCCGCAGACATACTGGAGGTGTTTTCCTTTCAGCTTATTCTTATTGTATTGGAGATGAGGGTTTTTGTTTTTTTTTTGGCTTGTGCAGGTTTTTGATTATTTATCGTCGTATGTGTACACTTGCCCTTTTCCTGAATATGTGGTAGTTTGATTGTAAGTGTTGGTGCATTTATTTTGTATGATTGTTGTCAGGTGATGTCAGGTATTGTGTGGTGTTGGTTATTGTTTTGTTGCATACGTTCAGGTGATGGGTCTGTGTTGTTTAGTCATGTCTCGTTGTTTGAATCGGTGGTATGTTTGAGCATTCTTCTGCTCAGGTCTTCATAACAGATTAATATTGTATTATAATGTTATGTTGATTTTGTTGTTTTTGGACATAGAAGTCCTGCTTTTGTTTGTGCATATATATGCAGAATTGATTGTTTTTTCTTGTTTCTTTGATCTTGTTTTTTGTTACAGTTGGTATGATTAATTGATCAAATTATTTTATTTATTTATTTGTATTATAATTGTAAATAATATTTTTCTAATAAAAATCTACATGCGGATTTTTATGTCCGCATTGCCTACTGATACGCATGCGCAGTTAGTCAGTACGGGTACCCACTGATACGCATTGAACAATATGACACGTACATACATGCGGATTTTTATGTCCGCATTCACTACTGATACGCTTGCGCATGCGCAATCTCAGCTATTCAACACGTACATTTGTACGCATGGCGGCATGGCGATACGCATGAAACATTACGGGTTACGACTGCCCACGACACGACATTGCGGATTTCTACAATGCTAAACACGGGTCGAGCCGGTTGCGGAAAAAAATACGGCACGCGATCACGGGTAGATACGGATGTGGCTCCAATAATCACGGCCGCATGCGGATCCGTGATTGGGGGGTATCCGAGCATCACTGGTCATAAAACAAGTGTGGCCATCAGGATCTTCACACCCATAACAAGTGTAGCCACAAAACCACCTGATCTGAAGTATAGTCCCCTGTATAGGAGGAAGGGAAGGTTAGTAGTTGCCCCCACCCTATAATTGCAGGGGCTGCTCCCCTCTAGTTACACCCCTGATGTCTGCAGTTGCTGAGTTTGTACCTTATCATTATGTAATGCCCTGCCCAAACTTGCAGCTCAGTAATTGTGTACCTTAAAGGGATACTGTAGGGGGGTTGGGGGAAAATGAGTTGAAGTTACCCGGGACTTCTAATGGTCCCCCGCAGACATCCTGTGCCCGCGCAGCCACTCACCGATGCTCCGGCCCCGCCGCCGGTTCACTTCTGGAATTTCAGAGTCTGAAAACCACTCCGCCTGCGTTGCCGTGTCCTCGCTCCCACTGATGTCACCAGGAGCGCAAGGCGCAGGCACAGACCATACTGGGTACGCTCCTGGTGAATTCAGCGGGAGCGAGGACATGGCAACGCAGGCGCAGTGGTTTTCAGACTTTAAAGTCACAAATTCCAGGAGTGAACCGGAGGCGGGGCCGGAGCATCAGTGAGTGGCTGCATGGGCACAGGATGTCTGCGGGGGACCATTAGAAGCCCCGGGTAACTTCAACTCATTTTCCCGTGACCCCCTACAGTGTCCCTTTGGACAACTGTAGTGAGAGGTATATGGAGGCTGCCATATTTTTTTCCTTTTAAGCAATACCCCTTGCCTGGCTGTCCTGCTGATCTATTTGGCTGCAGTAGTGTCTGCATTACACCAGAAACAAGCATGCAGCTAATCTAGTCAGATCTAACAATAATGTCAGAAACACTTGATCTGCTGCATGATTGTTCAGGGCCTATGGCTTAAAGTATTAGAGGCAGAGGATCAGCAGGGCTGCCAGGCAACTAGTATTGCTTAAAAGGAAATAAATATGGCAGCCTCCATATTCCTCTCGCTTCACTTGTCCTTTAAAAGGACACTGAACACCTTTTAAAAACACAATTTGTACTTACCTTCCTCCAGCTTGCGAGGTCCCCTGGTGTCCTCCTGGCTCCTCTCCCGGTCCTGCTGGTGGCTCCGTTAATCGGCAACTTCGGCCTGAAGTCGCCAGTAGGAATCCCCGCCGCACACGTTACGCATCATCACGCTGACCCTACGTGAGAGTCCTGCGCATGTGCGGTACTCTAACTCTTAAACGCGCATGCGCAGGACTCTCCTGCGTGATGTCGCTTGCGGCCGACATGATGACACGTAGCATGCGTGGTGGGGACGCATACTGGCGACTTCAGGCCAAAATGGAGCCACCTGCAGGACTGGGAGAGGAGCCAGGAGGATACCGGGGACCTCGCAGGCTAGAGGGGGGGGGGGGGGGGGAGGGGGGGAATGGAGGAAAGCCCAGATAAGTACAAATTGTGTTTTTAATAGGTGCTTAGTGTAAAGGCTACTAGAGGTGAACTCGCCTGTAGAAATGGAGGCTCCGTGGTACAAAGTAGGAAACAAATATGGGGTATGTAATAATACAGATGGTATATATACCAATATACAAAATGCAGAATTGGTACAAAACAGGGGCGTAGGCGTAGCAATAGGGGTTGCAGAGCTTGCAACCGCATTGGGGCCCTCCCTCAACTACAGTGTTAGCTCTCTATTGGTCCTGTGCTCATAATAGTCACTTCTATAGATGCTTTGAACAGTGGTAATCATTAACAAGCTGCTCCCCATCCCCTTCTTGCATCACTGACACTGTAGTTGCCATTGGCAGGTTTTGGTGCGCCGTATCAATTGTTATATATAAAGTGCTTGGGGGGGCCCATGTAAAACATGCATCGGGGCCCACAGCTCCTTAGCTATGCCACTAGTACAAAATACAGAATTGGTAATTACAGTGACAAAAGTAACATGAAAAAAATGTGTAACAAATTCCAAGACACAAAAGGGTGAGAGAGCTCTGCCCAAAATCTTGTCAGAACTGGAAGGATTCGTTGTTAGAAGAAAATGGTGAACTTCTGAGAGGAACTGATGGCGAGGTAAGGATGTAATATTCATTTGCAGGTACATACCTTATTTATTTAAATAATTTTACTCGGTTTAGGTTCATTTTAAGTTCCATACACATGATCCACAAAAGTTGCCGCAAAAAAATGACCAATGTTGCGCAAACTAACTGACAGGCGCCAAGGACAACCAGTCTTTCCAACCACATCGCTTGCACCCTGATATTGCAAACGGCAAACTCATTTAAATACTGTGCACACAAGTGGAAGTGTCATTTTGTACGACATCTATGCATTCTGTAGAACTATGGGCAATGCGCGTAACTAAGGAAGGCACTCTCCTTACGTGGCAACGAGCGCTGTTATGTAAGGTGTGCATAGCGCACACTAGCTGCACTGCTTTAGCAACGCAGCTTGAGGAATCAAGCCCTATGTCTTTTAAACGGCATTGTACACACGTGGCCGATTGCACGATGTCTGCCCAGTCATCTGTTCCTCCGTCGAATGGATCAGGATATCAGTCGCTTGTCATTAAACTACACATTTTTTCACACAATTGTAGTCAGATATGACAAAACCTGTTGTTTGTTGGATGTTTGAAATGACTTTTGGTGAGCTTGTGGTCATAGCTTAAAGGACAACTGAAGCGAGAGGGATATGGAGGCTGCCATATTTACTTCCTTATAAACAATACCAGTTGCCTGGCAGCCCTGCTGATCTATTTGGCTACAGTAGTCTCTGAATCACACACCTGAAACCAGCATGCAGCTAGGTGGTGGCTGGATAGTGTAATAGTTACGTGCTCTGCCTCTGACACAGGAGACCAGCGTTCGAATCTCGGCTCTGCCTGTTCAGTAAGCCAGCACCTATTCAGTAGGAGACCTTAGGCAAGTCTCCCCAACACTGCTACTGCCTATAGAGCGCGTCCTAGTCGCTGCAGCTCTGGTGCTTTGAGTCCACCAGGAGAAAAGCGCAATGTAAATGTTATTTGTCTTGTCTAATCTCATCAGATCTGACAATAATATCAGAAACACCTGATCTGCAAATGCTTGTTCAGGGTCTATGGCGGGTAAGAGGATCAGCAGAATAGCCAGGAAACTAGTATTGCTTAAAAGGAAATAAATTTGGCAGCCTCCATAGCTTTCTCACTTCAGTTATCCTTTAAGTGCGATTGTTTTATCAACTAGGAGAGATGGGAAATATTGATCCAATCAAATACATCGTTTTAGAACATTCAAATGATCATTTTATATTATTTTGTGATAGTTTCAGAATCTACATGTGTGGGGCCAACAATAGGAGATCGAAGCAAACGAGACCCAGGAAAGAATCAAGACAGACGTAACAAAAAAAAAGAAGCACTTACCTCTGTCTAGGTATTCTGAAGTTATCTGAGGCGTCTTGCCCGCTCCAGTTATCTGAGGCGTCTTGCTTACTCCTCTGCTCAGCACCAGACTCAGGAGTAGCAATACAGACCCACAACGAGGGGCCCTGCAGGATCTGGGCGATGAGCTCCTCATGGTACGGGATGAGCCCTCCCAGCCTGGAATCCTCTTCTGTCTTTATATCCCGAGTCTCCTATGTGCAGGTAAGTATATCCAGCATGTGTGGTACCTCCAGAAGCTGGGACAGTCTTCTCTAGCTGCTCTGTGTCCCTCCCTCTATCAGTGACTGGCCAGGCTCCCTCTGCTCTATCTGAGGCCAGTACTGTATGCTGAGGTATCTACTCTCTCTGGCTTCTGCGACGTCAGATAAGACATTCTGGCTAACAGATGCGTTTGTGGCATTGGCATGGGGAAAAGGACAGTTTTGTCGGTTCGCTAACTGGAATAGGAGAGATGCAGGAATCACTGAAGAGGAACCATAATGACATATTTTAGAATGCAGTAAATTATTCAGGATACCCACTTTTATGGTAAATATTCTGCATCAAAAACACTTACTGTATCTATATATTGCTGTATATAGATATGTAGCTCTGCCCTCCCAGTTTGTTCTACTTGCTTTAGAACTCTTAGTAAAGGAACATTCCACAGAGATCATCTGCCAGTACTAGAAATGTTACTGCCTTAATAAAATTTTCCCTTAAAAAAAAATGCTCCTGCCACGGAGGATGGCAACATTTAAGAATATATAATAATAATAAATGTCAGAAAGTAATGGGCAAACACGGACTAGATCATTTATAAATTAATATTGTAAGAAAAAAAATTAGCAATTGTATTCATTATGGTATTTAGACTCAGTTCCACTTGAGTATAAGCCGATCCCCCAACTTTTAGGCTGCTTTCACAGTGGGACGTTACAGGCGCACGTTAGAGCAGCCTGTAACGCACCCCACCGCACAGCAATGAAAAATCAATGGGCTGTTCACAGTGCCCACGTTGCGTTACTTAGTAACGCTGCGCCATAAGACAACGTACTGCATGCAGTACTTTATAAGCGGCAGAGCCGCGTTAGACTGTTTGCACATGCTCAGTAATGTTGGGGAGGAGCGGAGAGCGGCCAGGCACATGGCTAATTAATATTCACTGCACTCAGTGACGTGCAGTGTTTACTTCCTGGAGCGGCCGCTCTGTGCGGCGATTGGCCGGGCGGGACCACGTGATGCCGCATGCATCCAAGAGTATGCATCACGGACGCCAGAGTGAGCTGCACAACGCGGCTCACTCTGACGTCCACATCAGAGAGCACCAGGTGTTGCGTTAGGGGCACGTTATGCGATCATAACGTCCCCTAAAATGCAACGTCCTACTGTGAAACCAGCCTTACCTTAAAAAACTGGGAAAAAATTTGATCCGAGTATAAGCCAGGGTGGCAAAAATCACAACACGACTCACAGCCATTACTGGCCACAACCATATATTAGGAAAGTTGCATAAATTCAGCAGATTGCAATAATAAGCCAGAACCTAGGCCTACAATGGAGATGGACATGCAAAGAACTGTTTTAAAGTTTAAGCTGGCATAAAGATAAAGCAAGAAATGCAGAGCCACAGTCATGTATCTAAAACTTGATATAGGAATGCAGGATTCTCACTACTCAGTATACACTGTACCTGTATGCCTTCCAAGGCTACAACTCAAGATGAGGTTAGCTGGGGACCTCCCATGGAAATGTCAAGTGTGTGGTCTCCCTCAGATGAGGCACCACTGTGCATATAGTGGGGGCACTGTGGGGGTTACTCAGTGAGTAGTGACTTGAGTATAAGCCGCCACTTTTTGGGGGGCCCAAAAATTAGGCTTATATTCGAGTATATACAGTATATGTATGCTTTTTTTGGTACGTGGGAGGAAACCAGAGTCTCGGAGGAAACCTACATAGACATGGGGAGAACATACAAACTCCATGCAGCTAGTACCCTGGCTGGGATTGGAACTAGGGACCAATGGAAGGCAAGAGTGCTTTCCATTACAGCACTGTGCTACCCTGTAGAATTCAGTGTTTCTCAACATTTTATTGGCATGTACCCTTTTTAAAACCCTGTACTCACCAAGTACCCCCTAGCATAGTAAACATTATCACTAGTACCCTTTGACAAAAATATATTTAATTGTAGTACATGATAATTGGTTCTAAACAATTTCTAAGCACTTACGATTGGTTTTAATTATCTAAAATACTAATTTAGTGTTGTTTAAATAAGATTTATAATTCTCTAAAAATCTCAATAATTTTTATTCTTGGTTAAGTATATCAAGCCTGAGTACCCCCTGGAACCATCAGAAGTACCCCCTGGGGTACGCGTACCACACGTTGAGAACCTAGGTGCTAGATCACGTTAATGCAAATAATTAATGAGTATATATGCTTTCAAAACTTTGTTCCCATACATAATTTTAAATGGTAAAATTAGGAAATGATCATAGACATCATATACCCTGTAGAGTGGTCATTAGGAATTAAATATATTCGCAAAAGTTCATTTTTGCATCAAAATATGCAGTTTCCCTTGAAAATATAATGCCATTTTCACAATATATACATTTTGGTGAAAATAAGGGCTTGCGTGAAAAGCTGTTTTCAACTTTTCACGATTTGGACAGCACCAAATGACAGTATGCTTGTGGCAATTTTATTATGAAACTGGATTCTCCATTAAAGAGACACTGAAGTCACTTTAAAAACTTGATTTTACCTGTTATAATATTTATATGGCCGTTGCTAAAACACTGCATTCCCGTGGCAGAACAAGGGTTTTATACCCCCCAAATCCCAGGGCAAAAATCCACGGATTTCAAAGTTGTGGTTTTTGCTGCCCGGGAAGGCAGAGCTCAATGCTGTAGCTCTGCCTCCAGTAGCGCCAATCACTGCTGGTCGCCGCCTCTCTCCGCCCCCTCTCAGTGAAAGAAGACTGAGAGGGGCGGGGAGAGGCGGCGATCAGCAGGGATTGACTCCAGTAGAGGCAGAGCTACAGCGCTAAGCTCTGCCTCTACAAGGAAGCGCTCCCCAGTTTTTGCCACAGGGATTTGGGGGTTATAAAACCCTCATTCTGCCACGGGAATGCAGCGTTTTAGCACTGGCCATATTCCTTAAGCTAAAAAACGGGTCAAATCAAGTTTTTAAAGTGGCTTCAGTGTCTCTTTAAAATATAGAGTCTGTCTCCAGGTGAGTGGCAGGCAGAGATGGGGGTGATTTATGTTACAGGACATTGTGGAGTGAATGGACTGGGGTATCTCCGTGTATTCATGCGCTGCACAGTAGTACAAGCAGAGGTCTGGGTGACGATAACTAACAAGCACATTATGTTCTTGCCTCTTATCTATCAGCACAGACGCCACCTCTGTACAGCCAGTGGACAGCGAGAACCAGACACTGTTCCCACCACTAAACAGCCAGATGTTAACCCTGTCCATGGCTTAGCGGGTTTCACTGCTGTAACAAATGCAGAATTAGGGCTGGTGCACACCTGAAGAGCTTTTCTGAGCGCTTTGTGATTTTAAAAGCTCCCGCTAATGTTATCCTATGTGTGTGTGTTCACACTGGAGCAATGTGATTTTGTAAAAATCCCCCATAGCATTGCATTAGTAAGAGGTTTTAAAATCACTAGCGTTTAAAAAGCTCTTGTAGTGTGCACTAGCCCTCATTCAGAGCAGCTTACGTGGATTTTCAGGAATTATATACACTGTGTCATTTCTCTGCAACCAATGTTAAATTTCACTTTTGGTGAGAAAAATCCTCTCAGATTGTGTAATTAGAGGCCTGCGCAGATCTAATTTTTCAGGCCCGCAACTCGCTTTCTGGTAAATCTGGTACCAGCACCCACCCTGCACCTGCAGACCCGCTACCCGCAGCCCAATGGAATCAAAACGAGTACCTCAAGCCAACCAGCATTTCAGGTAACCCGCGGGTACCCAACCTGATGCCCTGTGCAAGTCTAATTTTTCAGAACCGCACCCGACCCGCACACACGTGTGTGTGTGTGTACACACACAAACATCACTTCCTGGTTAGTCCCCCTGTGTTTTGTTTATAAACACTGCCTAAAACTGGTGATTAACCACTTCACCACTGAGGGGGTTTACCCCCTGACCAATTTTCACCTTTCAG
This sequence comes from Hyperolius riggenbachi, assembly GCF_040937935.1. Taxonomy (NCBI): domain Eukaryota; kingdom Metazoa; phylum Chordata; class Amphibia; order Anura; family Hyperoliidae; genus Hyperolius; species Hyperolius riggenbachi. The sequence goes on from NC_090648.1 coordinate 64,990,898, forward strand.
CGCTCCTTCCATTAATTCGTCTATAACTTTATCATTACTTATCACAATTAAACAATCTATATCTTGTTTTTTCCCCCACCAATTAGGCTTTCTTTAGGTGGGACAGTATGCCAAGAATTATTTTATTCTAAATGTGTTTTAATGGGAAAATAGGAAAAATGTGGGAAAAAAATTAATTATTTTTCAGTTTTCGGCCATTATAGTTTTTAAATAATGCATGCTACTGTAATTAAAACCCATGAAATGTATTTGCCCTTTTGTCCCGGTTATAAAACCATTTAAATTATGTTCCTATCACAATGTTTGGCGCCAATATTTTATTTGGAAATAAAGGTGCATTTTTTTCAGTTTTGCGTCCATCCCTAATTACAAGCCCATAGTTTATAAAGTAATAGTGTTGTACCCTCCTGACATAAATATTTAAAAAGTTCAGTCCCTAAGGTAACTATTTATGTATTTTTTTTTATTGTACATTTTTTAATTTTTTTTTTATTACAAAAAAAATAAAATTGGGAGTGTGGGAGGTAATGAGTTAATTTTTTCTGTAAAAGTAATTTATTTGTATGTGAAAAATGTGTAGGGTGTAGTTTTACTATTTGGCCACAAGATGGCCACAGTAACTTTTTGTTTTAATGCGACCTCCAAGCGTCCTTCCGGAAGCTTGGAGGAAGTACTTGGAGGCTGGGTAAGTTTGTATCTTTTCACAATGATCGCGCTGCCCATCGGAGAGCAGCGGATCATTGCGGGGCTTAGATCAACGAACGGGAATGGATTTTCCCGTTCATTGATCTCCGGGCGAGCGGGCGGCGGCGTGTTCACTAGCGGCGGGCGACGTGTTTACGAGCGGGAGCGCGGGCAGCGGCGGGAGTGCGCAAAGTACGGATTTCTCCGTCCCTGGGGGTTAAAGGATGGAAAAAGGGACGGAGAAATCCATACGGGCGGGGGTAAAGTGGTTAACCACTTCGGGACTGGCCACCTAACCTCCCTTAAGGACCAAGGCATTTTGCGGTGGAGGGGGGTTCGCGCGTTTGGGGGGTTGGGCGGCCAGATCCCCTCTGTGGCTGACTGGGCAGTGTCCCCCCATGGTGGCAAGTGTCCCTGCTGTAGCTGGCAGCCATCACTTACCTTCCAGGCTCCAGCGATGAGCCGCAGAAGCCACCTCTTCTCCGGTCGGCATCTCCGCTCCAAATGACGCTCAGGTAGGGTCGCGGCTTGATGACTTCATCAAGCCGGGACCCGGCGCTGACGTCAGACGGAGCAGAGATGCCGGCCAGAGCAGAGGAGGGCGCCGATCGTCGCTAGAACAGCAGGGAGATGAGTAGATCCTCTTCTTTTCCCCCCTGCCGCCGCCGCCGCTGTCAGAGTGATCACTACGATCCGACGGCGATCGTAGTGATCACGTGATCAGCAGCCATACGCGATGGCTGCTGATCACTGAGGGGAGATGCCAGCTGTCATATGACAGCTTAATCTCCCCATCCGGATGCGCACGATTGCGTCGGGAGCGGTTCTTAAGCGCGGACGTTGAATCAACGTCCGGTCAGAATGGTACCACCACCAGCCGGACGTTGATTCAACCTGCGGCGGTCCCCAATAGGTTAAAAGCCAGGGTCGCGGCGGGAAACAGCAAAGAGAGGTCCAGACCAGGACTCCAGGAGATCACAGTGACTCAATTGGTATGTTTTTTTTATTGTACAAATCGTACAGTACAGATTCTCTTTAATGTTGCATTACAAAGCAATGTCTCACTGACAGTGAGACATTGCTTTGTAATGCAACATTAAAGAGAATCTGTACTGTACGATTTCTTTTTAGATTGGTTTAGGCTGCATTCACAGTGAGTCACTGTGAATGCAGCCTAAACCAATCTAAAAAGAAAATACCCAGAGCAGGCCAGACACTAGGATAAGCATAAACATATAGCAATATAGCAACTATACTGATATGTGCTCCTCTTGAATATACTTTATGCGTGTAGATGGACATCCCTGCATACAGCACGTAGAGTTGAGCTGAAATTTTCGTAATTTCGCATTACTATAATTACGCATGCGAAATTTGCGATTACGATGCGAAATTAGCGTAGCGAAATTGCCATTAAAATCGTAATTGAAAATACCGTAAGCGTAATTTTCAACGCGAAATTTCGCGTTTCGTTCATGCCGTAATTTCGCATTAAACGCTACCGTAATTTCGCGTTAAACCGTAACGCTCCGTATAATATAAAAAAGCCGCCGACTTTAAGGGTTAATGGCAAAGCCCCCTTAAATGCTAAGAGCCTCAAATTTGGAGAATATATTAAGGAGATCAGGAGGAATAAGAGGAAAAATTTTTTTTTCAAAAAGACCTTATAGTTTTTGAGAAAATCGATGTTAAAGTTTCAAAGTAAAAATGTATACATTTAAAAACCCGCCGACTTTAACGGTTAATAGCAAAGCCTGCTTAAAGTTTAGGAACACCAAATTCCTAGGGTATATTAAGGGGATCAGTGGGAATAAGAGGAAAATTTTTTTTTTCAAAAACACCTTATAGTTTTTGAGAAAATCGATTTTTAAGTTTCAAGGGCAAAAATGTCTTTTAAATGCGGAAAATGTCAGTTTTTTTTGCACAGGTAACAATAGTGTATTATTTTCATAGATTCCCCCAAGTGGGAAGAGTTTTACTTACTTCGTTCTGAGTGTGGGAAATATAAAAAAAAAACGACGTGGGGTCCCCCCTCCCAGACCTCTGTAACCCCTTGTCCCCCATGCAGGCTGGGATAGCCAGAATGCGGAGCACCGGCCGCGTGGGGCTCCGCACCCTGACTATACCAGCCCGCATGGTCCATGGATTGGGGGGTCTCGGAAGGGGAGGGGCAGCCAAGCTTTCCCCTCCCCCTCCGAGCCCTTGTCCAATCCAAGGACAAGGGGCTCTTCTCCACCTCCGATGGGCGGTGGAGGTGGAGGCCGCGATTTCCTGGGTGGGGGGTTCATGGTGGAATCTGGGAGTCCCCTTTAAAAAGGGGTCCCCCAGATGCCCACCCCCTTCCCAGGAGAAATGAGTATAGAGGTACTTGTAGTACCCCTTACCCATTTCCTTTAAGAGTTAAAAGTAAATAAACACACAAACACATAGAAAAAGTATTTTAATTGAACAAAAAACATAACCACGAAAAAAGTCCTTTAATATTCTTAATTAACCATTAATACTTACCTGTCCCTTTAAATAAATGATCCCACGCAATATCCTCGGAAATGTTCTATCAGTTACAATGTAACAAAGTTATTACAATATAACAACTTTGTTACATTGTAACTACGCCGCACCCGACGTCACTCACCGCCGCCGCCGCCGCCGCGTCTGCGCTGCAGGACCCGACAGAGCTCTGAGCTATAAGCTATAGCTCAGAGCTCTCAAAAGCATCTTTGTATTTGGGCTCCAAGGAGCCCCATTGGTCCTTAGCAGACCAATGGGGTTCCTTCTGATTTGAAGGAACCCCATTGGTCTGCTAAGGACCAATGGGGCTCCTTGGAGCCCAAATACAAAGATGCTTCTCAGAGCTCTGAGCTATATAGCTTAGAGCTCTGTCGGGTCCGTGCAGGACGCTAAGTCCCCGCCGGCTCCGCTGCCCTCCCCGCCTCTCCCACATGTCACCCACATGTCACCCACATGTGGGTGACATGTGGGTGACAGATGTGGGCGGGGTGGACAGCGGGAGCTGCGGGGACTTAGCGTCCTGCACGGACGCGTATGCGGCGGCTGAGCGGCGAGTGGCGTCGGGTGCGGCGTAGTTACAATGTAACAAAGTTGTTACATAATAACTTTGTTACATTGTAACTGATAGAACATTTCCGAGGATATTGCGTGGGATCATTTATTTAAAGGGACAGGTAAGTATTAATGGTTAATTAAGAATATTAAAGGACTTTTTTCGTGGTTATGTTTTTTGTTCAATTAAAATACTTTTTCTATGTGTTTGTGTGTTTATTTACTTTTAACTCTTAAAGGAAATGGGTAAGGGGTACTACAAGTACCTCTATACTCATTTCTCCTGGGAGGGGGGTGGGCATCTGGGGGACCCCTTTTTAAAGGGGACTCCCAGATTCCACCATGAACCCCCCACCCAGGAAATCGCGGCCTCCACCTCCACCGCCCATCGGAGGTGGAGAAGAGCCCCTTGTCCTTGGATTGGACAAGGGCTCGGAGGGGGAGGGGAAAGCTTGGCTGCCCCTCCCCTTCCGAGACCCCCCAATCCATGGACCATGCGGGCTGGTATAGTCAGGGTGCGGAGCCCCACGCGGCCGGTGCTCCGCATTCTGGCTATCCCAGCCTGCATGGGGGACAAGGGGTTAAAGAGGTCTGGGAGGGGGGACCCCACGTCGTTTTTTTTTATATATTTCCCACACTCAGAACGAAGTAAGTAAAACTCTTCCCACTTGGGGGAATCTATGAAAATAATACACTATTGTTACCTGTGCAAAAAAAACTGACATTTTCCGCATTTAAAAGACATTTTCGCCCTTGAAACTTAAAAATCGATTTTCTCAAAAACTATAAGGTCTTTTTGAAAAAAAAATTTTTCCTCTTATTCCCACTGATCCCCTTAATATACCCTGGGAATTTGGTGTTCCTAAACTTTAAGCAGGCTTTGCTATTAACCGTTAAAGTCGGCGGGTTTTTAAATGTTTACATTTTTCCTTTGAAACTTTAACATCGATTTTCTCAAAAACTATAAGGTCTTTTTGAAAAAAAAAATTTTCCTCTTATTCTTCCTGATCTCCTTAATATATTCTCCAAATTTGAGGCTCTTAGCATTTAAGGGGGCTTTGCTATTAACCCTTAAAGTCGGCGGCTTTTTTATATTATACGGAGCGTTACGGTTTAACGCGAAATTACGGTAGCGTTTAATGCGAAATTACGGCATGATACGACTGTAATGCGAAAATTACGCGAAAATTACGCTTACGCGAAATTTCGCGAAATCCTTCTTCATTACGATTATGTACTTACGGCCATAATCGTAATTACACTAATTACGCGAAATTTCGCAAAATCGTAATTAGGTCATTACGCTCATCTCTAACAGCACGGACTGTGTCTCCTGCTAACATGTAGGTTGAAGGATTTTTTTGTGGTAACCTCGTATCAGTAAGGCGGGACCTGAGGGTGCGTGCCAAGAGGCAGTAGGGCGGGAGATAAGCCAGGAAAGTAGTAGCGTGTTTGTTTACAAGTCAATAACCATAAACGTGGCCAAAACAGAAACATGTCATGTCAGCAAGGAAAGGAATGATATACATATATATATATTTACTGTGTACACACACACACAGTTAGGTCCGTAAGCATTTGGACAAAGACAGTTTTTTTCTAATTTTGGCTCTGTACATTACCACAATTAATTTTAAAGTGTACCTGAGATGACCTGCAAGAAAAATGTATACATACCTGGGGCTTCCTCCAGCCCCCATTGGCCTGATCCATCCCTCGCTGCTGTCCTCCAACTTGTGGATCCTCCGTAAGGGCTCCCGTAAGTTCGGACAGTCGGCCCATGCACAGTGCAGTTGCGGACGCTGCCACATCATGCTTCCGTGGCTCTGGTCACTCTGCATCTGTGCAGTAGTACTAAACAGGTGTAGAAAGCTCCCAGCCACAGAAGCATGGCCAGGCTACACATGTGCAGTAAGCCCCGGCTGGCCGAACTTACGGGAGCCCTTGCGGAGGATCCAGAAGGTGGAGGACAGCGGCGAGGGACCGATCAGGCTGAAGAGGGCTGGAGGAAGCCTCAGGTATGTATAAAACTTTTCTATTATGCCATCTCAGGTTCACCTTAAAGCGGAACTGTAAACTCCTAAAAAACAAAGTTTCACCTACCTGGGGCTTCCCCAAACCCCCAGCACCCGTCCTGTCCCGCGCCAGTGCTGCACGATCCTCCGTTCTGCTGCCGCCAGCTAGTTTTGTTACCGTTGACTAATAAGTCGACGGCAACAGGGCGCCCCGGGCTATGCAAAGCTTTCTTTGCGGTCCAGCCCGCAATAGCATCCTGCTATTAGGGGGAGTTGTGGAGTGTGGAATGTTTTTTTTTTCACAATAATGCCTCTTGTACTTCGTCTTATTATCTTTTGGGAGACACCTGTGTCATTTCCTATCAAAAAATTACTTGCTGGTTAAATAAAAGTAGCTTTAAGTCAAAATTTGCCAGGGGTATGAATACTTATGGGCAGCACTGTACTTTGGATAATCAGCTGTTCCACACCTTCTCCATACTTTTTTTCTTGCCATCATTCTAGTAGAGGTTGAATTTAGTTTCATATGTTTGGATAATGTTTTTTTTTCCAGAACTGTGCTGGCTTTTCATTATTATTATTATTTATTGTATTTATAAAGCGCCAACATATTACGCAGCGCTGGACAATAATTAGGGATACATACATTGCAACAAGGGGTGACAGAGAGGTAGCAAACGGTTATACAACATAGCTCAAGGTTATACATACAATCAGGGTATAAAATGCGGTTTACAGAGACCTGGCAAAACAAGTACGAGTTAGTCCATGAGAAGGGTGTCATTGCCGGGGTAGTAAAATTAAGAAGGACACACTAAGGGAAGGGGGAGGCCCTGCCAAGGCTTACAATCTAAAGGGTGGGGGGACACATAAGGTAGGACTGTGGAAAGGGTGATTGACAGAGAGTTAGAGTGTGGTAGATGTGTGGTAGGCTATTTTAAAGAAATGTGTTTTGAGGGCTTGCTTGAAGGTGTTGAAGGAAGGAGCGAGTCTGAGGGGGAGTGGAAGGGAGTTCCATAGGGTGGGGGCAGCTCTTGAGAAATCTTGTAAGCGTGCATGGGAATGAGAAATGCGTGGGGAGGTCAGGCGGAGATCATTGGAGAACCGGAGGGGACGGGCAGGTATATATCTGTTGACGAGCTCAGAAATGTAGGTTGGGCAGGTCTTGTGCATAGATTTGTAGGTAAGGCACAAAACCTTAAAACTGATCCTAAAGCTGATAGGGAGGCAGTGTAGGGCTTCGCAGAGGGGAGAAGTGGAAGCATAGTAGTGGGAAAGTCTGATGAGTCTAGCTGCTGCATTCATGACTGATTGAAGGGGTTCTATGCGTTTTAAGGGGAGGCCAGATAGTAGGGCATTGCAGTAGTCAAGGCAGGAGATGAGGGCATAGATGAGAAGCTTGGTAGTGTCTGGGGTCAGAAAGGGGCGGATTTTGGAGATGTTTCGAAGGTGGAAGTTGCAGGTTCTGGTAACATTTTGGATATGTTGGCTAAAGGAGAGGGCAGAGTTTAGGGTGACGCCCAGGCAGCGGGCCTGGGAGGTAGGGCGGATGGTAGTGCTGTTGATAGTGAAGTGAATATCTGGGAGGGGTGGTGCAGAGCGGGGCAGGAAAATTATGAGTTCAGTTTTATCCAGCTTAAGCTTCAGGAACCTAGCTGACATCCAGGAGGAGATGGTTGATAGGCAGGAGGAGACCTTGACCATAGTGGAGGGGGAGATATCGGGGGTGTGGAGATAGATTTTGGTATCATCGGCATATAGGTGGTATTTGAAGCCCAGGGAGGAGATGACTTTGCCAATAGAGGAGATGTAAATTGAGAACAGTAGGGGGCCCAGAACAGAGCCCTGGGGGACTCCAACCAAGAGGGGTGTGGGAGTTGAGGAGGAACCATTAAAAGAGGGGGTGAAGTGGCGATTAGAGAGGTATGAGGAGATCCAGGCAAGGGTGTTGTCACAAATCCCTAAGGACTGTAGGGATTGAAGGAGGAGGGGATGGTCAACTGTATCAAATGCCGAGGAAAGGTCAAGCAGTAGCAGGATGGAGTAGTTTCCTTTAGCTTTAGCAAGGGTAAGGTCATTTACTACCTTGACGAGAGCGGTTTCTGTTGAGTGGGCAGGACGGAAACCAGATTGTAGGGGGTCAAGTAGGGAGTTGGTGCTGAGGTAGTGCGTGATGCGTCTGTGGACCAGGCGTTCGAGGAGCTTTGAGGCGAGAGAGGGAGGAGAGGAGAAAGGGAGGAGAGAGATTGGGTGGTAGTTTGAGGGTAGGGAGGGGTCGAGTGAGGGTTTTTTCAGCAGGGGAAGTACAGTGGTCTCTTTAAAAGCTGAGGGGAAGGTGCTGGTGGAGAGGGAAAGGTTGAACAAGGAGGTGAGGACACGGGCCAGGTCAGGGAAGTGGGGGCGGAGGGTGTCAGAGGGCACAGGGTCGAGGGGGGAGGAGGTGGCAGGGGAAGTAGCAAGCAATAAATTCACCTCTTCAATGGTAGCAGGAGTGAAGGAGGTTAGGGAGGGTGGGTGCATTGGAACAGTCTGGATGGAGGAGGTGGGGGGGCATGGGAGAGGCCTGGAAGGTGAGGCATGGCAATGGCCTGGGGGGAGTTGGACGGAATTGAAGAATGTAGGTGGTGGCAGGTGTGTTGGGCACATCAACAGGAATATTGAAGTCTTAGAGGATGATTGTAGGGAGGTCCGATGACAGAATGTGGGGTAGCCAGGAGGCTAGGTTGTCAAGGAAGAGAGATGTGGAGCTAGATGGGGGGCGGTATAGGACTGCAATGATGGCTGGAAAGGGATGGTAGAGGCGGATTGCATGGGCCTCAAAGGATGAGAAGTGCAGAGAGGGGGGAGGTGAATGTTCTTTAGAAAAGTTCAATCTTTCCTTTTTTTTATTCTTGAGGCTTATGAGTGTTTTGCACCTTGCAGTGCACCCTTTGTATTGACTTTCATGCGGTCTCCTCTTTATGGTAGACTTGGATATCGATACGTCTACCCACTGGAGAGTGTTGTTCACTTGATTGGCTGTTGTGAAGGGGTTTCTCTTGACCCTGGAAATTATTCTGCGATCATCCACCACTGTTGTCAACTGTGGACGTCTAGGTCTTTTTGCGTTGCTGAGTTCACCACTGCTTGCTATCTTGTTTTTTTTTCGCCACCAATTAGGCTTTCTTTGGGTGGTACATTTTGAGCTACTTTACTGTAAATGCATTTTAACAGGAAGAATAAGAAAAAAACGGAAAAAAATTCATTATTTCTCAGTTTTCGGCCATTATAGTTTTAAAGGATAGCAGAACCGAAATGTTCTGGTAAAAATGATAGCTGCAGTGTGTGGGGGGTAAAAGGTACATACCGTCCGCTCCTCCTGCCCCCCTCCGCCTGCCGCCGTTAGTGTAATATACATGCCGGTGTCCCTGCGACTTGCTTGACCTTTGTCCCGGACATACTGTGCCCTGTGTGCGCAGTATGTCCTCCACTCTTCACTTCTGACCGGCGCATAGTGAGCGGCTCAGAAGCACGCTGATCCTTCCGTTTGCTCTGGGCTGTGTGTGCGCTCCACTACACCGTGTGACGGTGTAGTGGAGCGCTCTCCGGTCTCTGAGGAAGCAAGCATTGCCAGCTTGCGAAACGGCTGTTAGACCTACTGCCTGATCTTTGGTGTCTGTCTATGGATGGGATGAAATAAATTAGCATTTGCAACCTAGCTGGTGCCCGGTATCTTTTCACTTTTGCCACACAATTGACGTCTTAAAACCGGAGGCAAAGCGAGTTAATGCTAAGGACCCCCCAGAAGGTTGCCAGTGTAGCATTTAGTGCCGATCTTTTCTCTGTTTCTACAGTAATCCGCTAAAAAACATCCGGCTAGATAGATCTGCGGCAGCCCTGCACATTACACACCACTCATGGATCCAGCTCGGGGTTACCGCTCTGAGCTGCAGATTTCAAGCCCAAGCCCGACTGAGGATTACCGCTAAGGATAATTGATAATGACATAACGAAGGACTTGCCTACACCTACCCATGAAATAGCCTTTGAATCAATTACTTTTGACAGCCTGAAAGGAAGAGATTGTGTTAAAAAAAAATGCTTTAGTTGCCGTTCCAACACTGGGACTCTGAACCAGAACCGTAGTTTAGGAACTCTTATGTCTATTGATGGTTACAACTAATCAAAGCACATATAGAGGTGACCATTATCAGCTTAACACCAATAAAGAGCCAAGAAAGCGGTTGATGGAGAACCCCTACTGGACTCCTCTGGTGCAGGGTGCAGTCGCTACCTCTGCATCCCCTATTGCTACACCACTGCTTTGAACCTATTCGACATGGGCTTGTCATGCTGCCACGCCCCCCCCCCCATCTGTGAATGAGCACGGCTGCACAGACGAGATGCCAAACCGCCCCCTCAGGAGCATGGAAATGCTGTGCACAAGTGCTTTGTGCTACTGCACAGTCTGTCAGTGCGCCTGCGCAATGCGGCCATACTCATTCAAGGAGGGGAAGAAGGTCCTGACAACCAGCAGTGGGCTTTCAGTAAATCTGAGATGAAAGCCATCTCAGGTTCTATACTTACTTGGGGCTTCCTTAAAGTGGATCCGAGATAAACTTTTACTCATTGCATAATGGTGTTCCTTGTATATAGGGCATTCCACTACACAAAGAATTGAATGCGTGCATTAAACACCAAGTGAACACCTGACATATCTGGCTAAGCAAATTTGGCCTAATTGGCTATTCATGAGGCAATGCTCATGCAAATATGCATTCGCTTTCGCATGCCAACTTATGCAGGGTCAAAAACCAATGCCGCAAAGCGGTCGCCCTGCGGGAATTAGTTCATGCTGCAATAGCACTATCCAGGAGCGCCACGGGGAGGCTTCCCAATGCCCCCATACAACCGGGGGGACCGCGGGGTCCCAGGCGCTCTCACTGCCTGGAAACCACAGCAGCACCCCGGAGGGGGAGGCTGGGTGGCACAGGCGACCCCCCCAAGCGTGGCCATCGCCGGGGAAAGGCGTCCGCATCCACTTCCCAATATTTAAAAACAGGCACTTACCTTAACATCCATTGCGTCCAGCTACTGAGCATAGCTTGGGTGCAACACATTTGAAAAGGAAAGGAATGAAGCATGGGTCGCACTGAGCTTTGGAGCACAGGGCTGGCTCACACACAGCACTCCAAGGGGGGGGGGGGGGAGGACAGGCGCAGACAGCCCACTACAGGGCTCACACCACCTGGAATGAGCCATCCACCACACGCCTCCAAAGGGGGGAAACAAAATTAACCACTACACAAAGAATTGAATGTGTGCATTAAACACCAAGTGAACACCTGACATATCTGGCTAAGCAAATTTGTCCTAATTGGCTATTCATGAGGCAATGCTCATGCAAATATAGGGCATTCCTCAAGCCAAATACGTTTTTTGTTTTGTTTTAATACTCTAATTCCCTATAAACTAAACAAGCCTCACCCACAGCTTTTTCATAGTGCCTTGGCACTGTAGCAAGGGCTTATGGGAGCTCAGTCTGGGCAGGAGGAGGTTACTAGCCAGAGATTTCAGAGGCAGAGGGGAGGAGAGGGGAGTGAAATTTTCACAGGCTGGGGGCTGGAGATGCTATCAGCTTGCCTGTGTGTAATGTGACAAACAAAACATGGCTGCTCTCATTGTGTCACAGGAATAAATAATCATATACTGTTGAAGCTGTTTGCAGCCAGATATGCTGTGTAAACCATCTAAACTTTAGATAAGATTTATAGACAAGTTACTTGTTATAGTTAGTTTTTCATCTCGGTTCTGCTTTAAGCCCCCTTGAGTCCACTCAGTTACTTGCTGTCTCCTCAGGTGGCTCCTGTCATCAGCAATACTGCCCGAAAGCCTGGCCGAGTCGCGTTTCGTTGCGCATGTGCGGCCAGGCGCGGTCCCATCCGTGGGAGCTTTGTGTGCCAACACAGAACGGTCCCAGCCGCGGGAGCGTGACGGGGTGCGCGCCTGGATGCGCATGCGTGACACTGTTGGGCTTTCAGTCAGTATCACGAGTGACAGGAGCCACCTGGGGAGACTGCGAGAGATTAGCAGCCTCAAGGGGTCTTAAAGCAAACCTGAACTAAAAATTAAAAGACAAAATAAACATACACAGGTCATACTTGCCTCCCATGTAGTAAACAACCAAAAAGAGAATTACACTTGCGCTCAACAAAATAGTGATGGCCCTTTAAATGTACACCCGGTGCAGCTCTCTTGTGCTGGATGGAGCCAGTCACTGATGAAACAAAAAGGTAGGGGAAGACAGAGAGCGCTCCAATGGTGCGTTACCCAAGTTGTGTACTTTACACACACATTAAAATATACACTCACAATTCTAGTCGTTATGCTGCGCCTTGCATCAAGTCCGCCATAGGGTCGCCTCAGCCTAATCCAGCCTGGCCAGGGCTGGTGGTGCAGATGGAATCACACGAGGATGTCCGTCTGGGGAGAGCGATGGGCAGCTTCTGCTGTCTGACGTCACTACCGGTTTCGGCATTAGTCCACACCTTCCTCTATGGCGGACTTGACGCAAGGTGCAGCATATTTGTGAGTGTATATTTTCTAGAATTGTGAGTGTATATTTTAATGTGTGTGTAAAGTAAAAAACTTGGGTAACGCACCATTGGAGCGCTCTCTGTCTTCCCTTACCTCCCATGTAGTCTGCTCACCAATCTCTTTCTCCTCTCCTGCGTCTTGTTTGTCCACTGTGATCAATGGAATTCTCTGTCCTCCATTTTGAAAATGGCCATAAACCCATAACAGCTTCCTGGTCAGCACACTGTTAAAACTGTAATACAGCCCACTTGAGCCATAGGGAAACATGGACATTATCTGGCTCATCAGTTATAACTGACAGCAATTGATATATAACTGACAGCAACTGATATATTTCAGTTCTGACAAAATCTTGTCAGAACTGGAAGGAATCGTTGTTAGAAAAAAGTGGTGAGCTTCTGAGAGGTACTGACAGTGAGATTAGTATGTAATATTCATTTGCAGCTACATCTTGTGTTTATTTTAAATATTTTTACTCGGTTCAGGTTCCCTTTAAGGAAGTCCCAGGTAAGTATAGCACCTGAGATGGCTATTACCTCAGGTACACTTTAACTAGGCTGTGCTTCCAGCCGCGTAAGAGCATGGCTATACTATCCACAACAAGCTCTGTGCGTTGCACATGTGCATGAAGAGGACCACATTGCCACTAACATGGAACAGTCATTGGTCCCCTCAGCTAGACTCCCAGTACCAATTATTTTCATCCTCCTCTCCATCTAAGCCAGGGATGTCAAACCGGTCCTTTGAGGGCCGAGGTCCACACACATTTTTGACACAGCTCAAAAGAATTGATTGGACTGAATCAAGAAAGGTGTGGTCCATCAGGTAGAACATATTCCTCTCTTTCTCAGTACATCCTAAACACTGGCATGGATCTGGCCCTCAAGGCCTGGAGTTCGACACCTGTGATCTAAGCAGTAGAGTGGACCCAATCAGGCTCGGCTATTTCCGCTGGGGCTCGAGAGGAAAAACGCTATTGTTATTGATTGTGTGGGGGTCCCAGCGCTGGATTGGGCTCGCTGAGGATGGGGAAACTTCATTATGATCCTGAGGTTCTCCCCTCCCGAGGTAAGTATCTGTTTTTCTTTTAAAGGATACCAGAGCTGAGCTGAGTAGGAACAATGGGGGAGCAGGCATGTATGGGCAGCTGTCCTCATGCCCACCTCTCCCCCCATCCTCCTCCTTTACTACCTAAATGCACCCTGGCAGCCTCTTCCGGGTCAGGTATTAGTGCAAAGGCGTTGGCCTAGTGGCGCGCGTCCTACATCTCGCACTAGTGGCCGGGAGCGCTCTTTTCCCGCCCTCAGCTACTTTTGGAATTGCCGCACCATCGACTTGCAAGTCGACGGCAACTGCACCTGCGCGCCCCCGGCAACGCGTAGCTTTCTTCGCATTCCCGCCCGCAATAGCATCCTGCGCTATTAGCACTGACGCTATTGCGGCTGGGATTACGAAGAAAGCTACTTGGGGCGTGCAGGAGCAGTTGTGGTGTCAGCGATACCGAAAGTAGCTGGCGGCGGGAGAACGGCAGATCGTGGAGGACCGGCGCGAGACAGGAAGGCTGCAAGGGGCTGGCAGAAGCCCCAGGTAAGTGAAACACTTTGCTTTTATTTCAGTTCCGTTTTAAAGGGAAGGTCCAGGTTCCAAAAACAAAACAAAACCAAAATCCGCTTACCTGGGGCTTCCTCCAGCCCCTGGCAGCTGTCCTGTGTTCGGGTCCACTTTAATCTGTAACTTAAAGGATACATCCAGGCTCCAAAAAAAAAAAAAAATACAAAATACACTTACCTGGGGCTTTCTCCAGCCCCTGGCAGGTGTCCGGTGCCCTCACCGCAGCTCCCGTTGTCCTGCACTACAGAAGCCAACCTCGCCAGGTCGGCTCCTTTTGCGTTCCACGGCACGGGGCACAGAACGGCTGCAGAAGGCTTGAGAAAGCCCCAGGTAAGTGAATTTTTGGGGGGGCCACAGTTAAGGTTCCCTTTAAGTTACAGATTAAAATGGACCCGAACTCTTGCACAGGACACAAGGAAAACATAACAGAAATGCACCCTGTATGTATTTAAAGAGTTTAGGCTGTAAAAAACAAATTAAGGGGCGCTGTGAATTAGAGAAATACCCAAATAGCGGGATAAAGAGATACGAGTTGCTTCCTGCTGCTACCTCACACTGTGGGGGTACCTCCTTCCCCCACCGAAAAAATGAGTCAATCTAAATACAAAAATGAGGAGCGCAAGATATAAGGTTAAAAAGTTTCCTTCTTTTATTTTCAATAAAAAAAATAATATATATATATATAGAATTAGTATACATAAATCCATATATGTCTACTAATACGTATGCTTCCACGAAACTGAAAGTACACAAAGAAAGAAGATATATTGCTTATACGTATCAATCCACCATACACTTATTCAATCTCATCCATGCTCATTATAAGCCCTCTGGTGACCCTTTGGGGGAAAAAATGTGTATAAAATTCTAAAAAATAAAATAATAAAAAAATAATAATATATATATATATATATATATATATATATATATATATATATATATATATATATGTGTGTGTGTGTGTGTGTGTAATTGCACTTCCAAAATACAAAAGAGAACAATGAAGCCAGTTCCTATAGGGGATACTCAAAGAATTTCCACATACGTAGGATCTTATCCTCTAATATGCTGCCTATAGTGATATCACACTGCTATTAAAATAGAGTCCTTTCCAAAAGGTAAAAAAACCCAACAACGGAGCCTTTGGTGTCAAGAGTTCTCTGCGACCAGCACTTCAAAGCCAGTGGGACTAGTCACGCAGTTACTCACGTGTCCCCAGATTGTTACAACTCCACACGATCGGAAAATTGTCCGCACAGGGGCCTGTTGCAGCACCGTAGCGTCTCCTGACTCACCCACGCCGCCCGCAATGCCTGCGGCTGTACTACGAGCCTCCGTGTGTCGGCTAGTTGGGAGTCTGACGTCACTTCCGTGCGTTCCGGCTCCTTCCACTTCCTGTAACTCTGCGCTCCAGCCGGCTGCGTCACACACAACACCTCTTACTGCGTGAGGTCTTCCGCACACCGTTACACCACAGATGGTTACATGTAGGTTTCCAGATAGCAAGATTCCAATTGATTTAAGGGGCGCCCCACTCAATCAATCATCGACATGTTTCGACATCTACGGATGTCTTTCTCAAGATGTTTGGAATAAAGCACGCCGGTACCTCCTCTTCTTTTATAGTCCATAGCTCCTCCCCATCCTTCTCCCTTAAAATGATAGTCCTCATTTAGTTGTAATTTTCCTGCAAGTGTTAAGTTTAGGCTGTCTAGCTTCTAGCTTCCCCTCATTTATGTCTAATCACAAGTTGTAATTTGATCCTCCCTTGTCCCATGACTGCCTATGGCAGATAAGCCCATTTGAAAGCACAGGCTGTAAACAATGTCTGCTTCCATGAATCAGGAAGTAGAAACGGTGCAGATTTATTTTAGGATTTGTATCAGCTGTAACAAAGAAATTTTTGTTTAACTATTTGACATTCCTGGACGTGAAACTCACGTCCAGGAAGCCATGTGCGCTCCTGCGCGTCCGATCGCGCGCGTGCATGCGCGCTCCCGGCCGGCGGTTTGTTAGCCCGTAAATCAGTGAATCGGGCAACGGTGCCCGATCACTGATTCCTCTCCCCCGCAGAAAAAGCGACAGCTTCTCTCGGAAGCTACGCTTTTTCTGCTTCCTATGTCGCTCTAAGCGTACGTGGTACGCTTAGAGTGACGTCACTGTAAACAACTCATGGCTGCCATCTTGTGGCCAAAAAGTAAACTACATCTAAATGTTAAATAAAAATACACATATATTTACAAAAAAAAAAAACAATTTCAATCCCACCCTCCCAAAAATACCCACATAAAATGTTTAATTAAAAAAAACAAAAAAACATTACAATAAAAAAAAAAAACCCACAAATATTTACCTAAGGGTCTAAACTTTTTAAATATCTATGTAAAGATGAAATATTTCTTTTTTTTTTATTATTATAAGCTTGTAAATAGTGGTGAATGCAAAACGGAAAAAATGCACTTTTATTTCCAAATAAAATATTGTCGCCATACATTGTGATAGGGACATAATTTAAATGGTGTAATAACCGGGACAAATGGGCATATACAATACGTGGGTTTTAATTATGGAGGCATGTATTATTTTAAAACTATAATTGCCGAAAAGTGAGAAATAATGATTTGTTTCCGTTTTTTTCTTATTCTTCCTTTTAAAATGCATTTACAGTAAAGTGGCTCTTAGTAAAATGTACCCCCCAAAAAAAGCCTAATTGGTGGCGGAAAAAACAAGATATAGATCAGTTCATTGTGATAAGTAGTAATAAAGTTATAGGCTAATGAATGGGAGGTGAACATTGCTCGGATGCATGAAGCGAAAAATGACTGAATGCGAACTGGTTAAAGGTTATTATGCTGTTGTGTATCTTTTAGAGCAGACCTCTGAGAGTTCAGGTCCACTATAACTTTATATTGCTCATGATGACTGAAGTTCTACTGTCTGTGTAGCCTCACCCCAAATCAGCAGCACACGCCTTGCCATGGAAACACCTCTCCGCCAATGGGATGGCAGCAGCTGTTTGTTTCACCCAATCAGCTGCGTGATCAGGAGCGCGGCGTGAGCCGCACAACATGTCCGCCCTGCTGCAGCGGCTCCTCACAGAGCTCAGCGACCCTCCCGCGGCGTTCCCGGGGCCCAGCGACGTGACCGCTGCGGGGTGCGGCCGCCAGGGGGCTCCGCTGCTGCTGCTGGGCCCGCCGGGCTCCGGGAAGAGCGGCCTGCTGTTCATGGCGGCCGTCCTGGCGGCAGAGGAGGGGGCGGGGCCGGTCATCTTCCTATCCCGGGAGCCGCTGCAGGAAGTCCCGCGAGGAGGGAAGGCGGCGCGAGATCCGCTGACACTGAAGGTGCATTGTTGTGTGTTTGGGGGGAATGGCTGCCTCTGGAGCTGCACCACAAGTACCAGCGTGCCCACTGCCCAGCTCTGTGTCCTCACCTAGCATGGCACAGGATTCTGGAGCTGCATTATAAGTACCAGCATGCCCAGCTCTGTGTCCTCACCTAGTATGACAGTGGCTTCTGGAGCTGCACTACAAGTGTCAGCATGCCCAGCTATGTGTCCTCACCTAGCATGGCACAGGCTTCTGGAGGTGCATTACTAGTGCCAAAATACCCAGCTGTTTTCTTGTCTTAACATAGCACAGGCTTCTGGAGCTGCACCACTAGTGTTAGCATGTCCAGCTCTGTGACCTCACCTTGCGCGGCCTAAGCTTTCCTAATGCCTGCCCGCCACGTTCTGCTTCATCCCTGGCTGCCCGGTTATTTTCAGTTCATTGCACTGTTTTTGACACTTCTCTAGCTAGTTAAATCTTTTAGAGAGGACCGCACTTTTTTCTTTCTTTGTTTTAATGCATACATGTCAAACTCCGGCCAGCGGGCCAAATCTGGCCCTCAGAGCCATTAAATTTGGCCTTCAAGTGGCTTCCCCACTTTGCATTATCTTTGGCCCACTCTTTACCACCAGGGAAGCTATATTGGAGGTGAAGCCATAGATCACCCGAAAAGCCATAAAGGGGAGGGAGGGGAAAGCACTAGACACCAGGGAACTGTATTGGGGGGGGGGGGGGGCACTAGACACCAGGGAACTGTATAGGGGAGGAAAGGGGGGGGGGGCACTAGACACAAGGGAACTGTATAGGGGAGGGTGGGGCCTCTGGACACCAGGGAACTTATAGGGAGGACCACTAGACACCAGGGAACTGTATAGGAGTTGGAGAGGGGGAGGGTCATTAATCACCTGGGAACTTTACAAGGGAGGAAGGTGGCCAGTAGGCATTGAGGTTGGCCCGCGACTAGGTCCCAGTGTACAATTTCAGCCCACATTGTATTTGAGTTTGACACCCCTGTTTTAACTAGTTTAGCTGAGATAAAAAAGTGATTATATATTAGCAGAAAATCCACATGGTCTTCATATGAATAAAGGTGCCCAAACACGGCAATATTTCTTGGCAGTTTCTGGATGAAATCATTCGTTATTATGGATCGGTCAGGGCGATTTTTGTGGGGGTCAAAGGGGGCGGGCAGGGATACAGCGGTATGTATGGGGTCACACTAGAGCCAGCGATGACACCCCCTTCCCCCAGTGTCCCCTCTGTTATACGGCTCTCTCTGGGGCCCATTCAGAGTATTAGTGAAGTCACAGTTACTTATCCCGCCCAGCATGCTCCCTCTTGTGTTCTATAATCTCCCAGCTTGAGCACACATGTGGCGCGGGGTCACTATGGACACCAGATGATGGGAGGAGCATGCCTGTAGGAGAAGGGAGTGTGACTTTTCTGCACTAATGCTTAGCATTGGGCCCTAGTAAGAGCAGTATAGCACTGGGGGACACTTGGGGGAGCTGTGGTTGCTGATTTTCTGCTGAAATCTATAAAAAATTGATGTGAAGTGTGAGGCAGTAATAGACGAAGCAAGAAATTTGGGCGCCTGCTTCTGGAAGAAACTTGGGCGCCGCCATTATAAATTGTGGCTATGTTAATTGGGCACCGATATACTATACTGGGCTTGCCTCACACTATAAGTTAAAATGTATAATTTTTCATTTTGGCAGTCACCTGGCTTTAAATGGGAACTAAAGTAAGGTATACGGTGGCTGCAATATTTATTTCCTTTTAATAAATACCAGTTACCTGGCAGCCCTGCTGGTCTATTTCTCTGAAGTAGTATTTGAATAACACCAGAAACAAGCATGCAGCTAGTCTTGTCAGATCTGACAATAATGCCAGAAACACCTGATCTGCTGCATGCTTGTTCAGGGGCTATGGCTAATAGTATTAGAGGCAGAGGATCAGCAGGGCTGCCAGGCAACTCGTATTGCTTAGATAAAAATAAATATGGCAGCCTCCATATCCCTCTCACTTCAGTTGTCCTTTAACACTTTCAGCCATAGACCCTGAACTAGTGTGCAGCAGATCAGGTGTTTCTGACATTGTCAGATCTGACAAGATTTATCTGCATGCTTGTTTCTGGTGTGATGCAGACGCTACTGCAGCCAAATAGACCAGCAGGGCTGCCAGACAACTGGTATTGTTTAAGCATTAGCCGACCGCGTCACGCCGATGGGCATGGCTGCAGCGGCAGCCCCAGGACAGCCTAACACCAATCAGCGTAAAGTCCTTGGCGCGTTTTTGCACGCGCATCTCCGCTTGGAGAATGGAGCTCTGCTCCGCCATCAGTCTCCTAAGGGCGATCGACACTAGGAGAAACCGTTGTCTATTTAGTCTCTACAGCGATGCGATCTACGGCAGAGCTGTCTGAGCAACAGGGAAGCGATCTGTTGTCATAAGCTGAAGCCTATGACAGCTGATAGCGCTGATTGGCTGGCAGGGGGAGGGTAATAAAAAAAAAAAAAAAAAAGAACATTATAAAATGAAACAAATATTTACGAAAAAATAAACATCCCAGCAGGGATCAGAGCCTACCAATAGAGAGCTCTGTTGGTGGGCAGAAAAGCTGGGGGGTAGAATCACTTGTGTGCTGAGTTGTACGGCCCTGCAGCGAGGCCTTAAAACTGCAGTGGCCTATTTTGTTAAACATGGCCTGGTCTTTAGGAGGTTTAAGCCCGTGGTCCTTAAAGAGACTCCATAACAAAAATTGCATCCTGTTTTTTATCATCCTACAAGTTCCAAAAGCTATTCTAATGTGTTCTGGCTTACTGCAGCACTTTCTACTATCACTGTCTCTGTAATAAATCAATGTATCTTTCCCCTGTCAGACTTGTCAGCCTGTGTCTGGAAGGCTGCCAAGTTCTTCAGTGTTGTGGTTCTGCTATGAACTCCCCCTTCCAGGCCCCTCTCTGCACACTGCCTGTGTGTTATTTAGATTAGAGCAGCTTCTCTCTTATCTTTTACAAGCTGGATAAATCGTCCTCTGAGCTGGCTGGGCTTTCACATACTGAAGAATTACAAACTAGGGCAAAGCTGTTTGCAGGAAGAAACGAGCAGCCTGAAACTTCAGTGCATGGGGGAAAGAAACACATAAATGATCTCTTGAGATTCAGAAGTAAGGCTGTATACAGCCTGCTTGTGTATGAATGTATTTTCTATGTGTGGACATACTGTACATCAACCTACTTCCTGTTTTGGTGGCCATTTTGTTTGTTTATAAACAAACTTTTTAAAACTGTTTTTAACCACTTTTAATGCGGCGAGGAGCGGCGAAATTGTGTCAGAGGGTAATAGGAGATGTCCCCTAACGCACTGGTATGTTTACTTTTGTGCGATTTTAACAATACAGATTCTCTTTAAGAGGTTAAAAGGAAATAAATATAGCAGCACCATATCCCTCTCACTTCATTTAAGTTACTGTGTAATCAGACAGATCACATTTTGTATCCTCATTGTTTTCTTCTCTCTGCAGCTAATCCGGTTTGTGTACCCGCCGTCACTGAAGGAGCTGCTGCAGTTCTTCTCCACTCTACACATCACCCCTCTCTCATTATCACTAATCGTGGTGGACGGTCTGGAGAGGTATCTGCCATCGTCCTGCAGCCCTGGAGATGGGGCCCTTCTATGTGCCCTCATGCTGGACTCTGTGTCTTACCTCCGTTGTGGCCTTGTGGTTTCTGCGGTGCCAAACCCCGGGGGGTCTGATGGAGCCTTCCTGGCTGTAGAGAGGTACTTCCCGAGCCAGTGCCACTTACACCATGTCACGTCACCTGAGACTGAGGGCAGGCAGTTCAAGATCAGCTTCCTGTCTCCACATCTGCAGTGGAACCTTCAGGTGGAGCAAAGTGGCCGCCTCAGAATTTCTTCCTCCCAGGGGGACAACTTGTCCAGCACAGAAGCTACAGGCAACACGTGAGCTGCTGCGCTCTACGTGTTACCATGCCGTAAAGGGACTAAGAACATTCTAGTATTCTATACAATAATTACATGATTTTCTATATTAACCTGTTTTGGATTTTTATGAAACGCTTAGACTTTGTATTCAGTGACGCAGCCTCTGAAGGCCCCTTTTACACTATCAGGGTAAACCTGAGTTGTTACCACATTTTGCCACAAGGGTGCGCAAAAGAAAATGAAAACTCCATGGAGACTTTCACACTTAGGGCTTGATTCTCTAAAGCAGGGGTCCCCAAACTTTTTTTGGTTGAGGGCCGGGTCAACATACTTCAGACTGCTGGGGGGCCAGAGTATACATGCAATGTAGAAAACATTACATTAAGCCTATGTAGTGTGAACTATTACCTGTGTTAACATGTGCAGCCCTTATGTCTCCCATTTAACCAAATCCGGTAGTATGCCCCCCAAAGTAGCAAGTGCAGATAGTATGCCCCCCAACACAGCATGTGCAGACAGTATGCCCCCCCCCAACACAGCATGTGCCGACAGTATGCCCCCCAACACAGCATGTGCCGACAGTATGCCCCCCAACACAGCATGTGCAGACAGTATGCCCCCCAACACAGCATGTGCAGATAGTATGCCCCCCCCCAACACAGCATGTGCAGATAGTATGCCCCCCCTCCAAACACAGCATGTTCAGATAGTATTCCCCCCCCCCCCCCACACAGCATGTACAGATAGTATTCCCCCCCCCCCACACAGCATGTACAGATAGTATGCCCCCCAACACAGCATGTGCAGACAGTATGCCCCCCAACACAGCATGTGCAGATAGTATGCCCCCCAACACAGCATGTGCCGATAGTATGCCCCCCAACACAGCATGTGCAGATAGTATGCCCCCCCCCAACACAGCATGTGCAGACAATATGCCCCCCAACACAGCATGTGCAGACAGTATGCCCCCAACACAGCATGTGCAGACAGTATGCCCCCCAACACAGCATGTGCAGACAGTATGCCCCCCAACACAGCATGTGCAGACAGTATGCCCCCCAACACAGCATGTGCAGACAGTATGCCCCCCAACACAGCATGTGCAGACAGTATGCCCCCCAACACAGCATGTGCAGACGGTATGCCCCCCAACACAGCATGTGCAGACGGTATGCCCCCCAACACAGCATGTGCAGACGGTATGCCTCCCAACACAGCATGTAAGGACGGTATGTCCTGCAACACAGCAAGTGCAGATAGTATGTCCTGCAACACAGCAAGTGCAGATAGTATGTCCTGCAACACAGCAAGTGCAGATAGTATGTCCTGCAACACAGCAAGTGCAGATAGTATGTCCTGCAACACAGCAAGTGCAGATAGTATGTCCTGCAACACAGCAAGTGCAGATAGTATGTCCTGCAACACAGCAAGTGCAGATAGTATGTCCTGCAACACAGCATGTGCAGATAGTATGTCCTGCAACACAGCATGTGCAGATAGTATGTCCTGCAACACAGCATGTGCAGATAGTATGTCCTGCAACACAGCATGTGCAGATAGTATGTCCTGCAACACAGCATGTGCAGATAGTATGTCCTGCAACACAGCATGTGCAGATAGTATGTCCTGCAACACAGCATGTGCAGATAGTATGTCCTGCAACACAGCATGTGCAGATAGTAGGGCCTGCAACGCAGAGGAGAACGCCTCCGGAGGAGAAGCAGCCATTCATGTGACACCTGAAGAACATCTTTGCTACAGACAGTGAAGCATACCCAGGTGACCACCTGCAGCCCAATTGGACCCATGTGGATGGGAGGTGCCAGCACTGATAGTCTATATGTGGGTTGCAGGTATTTAAAGATGCAGTGGACCACATCTATAAGTAATAGAATGCAGTGGACCACATCTATAAGTAATAGAATGCAGTGGACCACATCTATAAGTAATAGAATGCAGTGGACCACATCTATAAGTAATAGATTTTGAGAGTGGGGGGCCAGTGAAAAAGCCTCAGGGGGCCGCATTCGGCCCGCGGGCCTTAGTTTGAGGAACACTGCTCTAAAGCGTGATAACTGCTATCACAGCAGATATCACCCGATCTTCTGCGCGCAGTGCTTATCACGCGAACAGCGTTAGTTCACATAATAAGTGAAGGTTATCGCGCGATAATCTTCACTTATTATGTGAACTAACGCTGTTCACGTGATGAGCACTGTTATCACGCTTTAGAGAATCAAGCCCTAATTGTGGTCTCTAGCGGTGCGCCGAAACAGCGTTACCACAAGCAGCGCACTTACGTCATGGTGCCTGGAGTAATGGTAGTCTATGGGCGATGTATGTAGTGTAAATGGCACCGACAGGAATCCAGGCGACATTCTTCCTGCCCAGCAGGGAGTACATCACTGAGTGGGGACTGCCGCTATGCTTATGACCTGTCGCTGCACTCTGACGCAGTGGTTATGTTTGTCATTTTTGTGTTGCAGTGGGTTGCGTCAGGAGCATCAAATCCCTACAGCAACGCAAAACAAAGCTGTAAAACTGGCCTGAAGCATACCTGAACTGGGTCAAAAAATGACTTTTACCTACCTGGGGCTCCTTCCAGCCACCTGTAGTCTTTGAGGCCCCTCCGTTTCTTCCAGGTCTCCTCCATTGTTCCACTGTCCCCCTAAGAATAATAGTCTGGGTCCTTGTAGCTACTGCACATGTGCGGTCCTTTCCGCATGCCTCCTCAATCTCGTTCTCCGTGTGCACAGTACAATTGTGAACCTCGCAAGCACAAAACGCTTCCAGCCACTGGAGCGCAATCGAGGAGTGTCTTCCAGGGCTGTGGAGTTGGAGTCGAGGAGTCAGTCGGGGAAATTTTGGGCACCCGGAGTCAGAGTCGTGGTTTCAGAAACTGGGGAGTCGGAGTCGTATGATTTTTGTACAAAATCCACAGCCCTGTTAAGTATTAGACTAAGGAGTCGGATTCGAGGAGTCGGAATCTGAGCAATTTTGGGTACCCGGAGTTGGAAGATTTTTGTACCGACTCCACAGCCCTGGTGTCTTCTACGGGCTACTGGATAGAGCCCCTGCTAACAGAGCCGGGACAAGGTCCTCCAGCACCCAAGGCTGAGACAACAAAGTGCGCCCCTCCTTCCCTGCCACCCCAGCTGTCACACACTGATTGCTATTAGACTAAGAGGTGCCACAGGGCCCACAACCTCCCCAACACCTTAATCTCTAGTTATCTGGCTTGCAGTCACTGCTATGTATCCCCTTTTCTTATTTCTTTTTGCTTCATACACAATTAGGAATGATAGCTGAATGAATTGTGCGCCCTCTCCTACACTGCACCCTGAGGCTGGAGCCTCTCCAGCCTATGCCTCGGCCCGGCCCTGCCTGCTAAGTTAATCATCGTTTTTGATGCAGTTCAGCTGTGCTTTAAGGGGAACCCAAGGTGAGTGATACGGAGGCTGCTATATAGATTTCCTTTTCAACAATACCAGTGGCCTGGCTATCCTGTGTCTCTAATACTTTTAGCCATGGATCCTGAACAAGCATGCAGCAGATCAGGTACTCGGACTCTGAGGACCTAAGAAAGCAGGCCAAGACCTGTGAAATGCGTTGTCTATTGTGCTTAAATATACTTTTTCTACCATTTCCATTAACCAATGTTTTTTCTTCTGAGAAGGTACCGTCTTTCCCCGAATATAAGACACTGGCCTCAATTCACTAAGCTTAGCTCCTGTCTTTAATAACTCTTCTAGAGTTGTTACTGTAAGGATCCGCTCCTCTCGGCCGCAGTATGGTCTGAGGCGACGATTGAGGTAGAGTCAGGTAACGCTTAGCAGGGGTTTATTTTAATAATATAAAATTATAGTTTGTGACCATGCCTAGGATTGAACCCTGGTCTCCCACATCAGAGGTGGAGAGCTTGACCACTGTGCTATGGTTAATACACTCAGAAAGCTTTGCTGGTCAGCATTGGGTGGGTCAGCTGACCTGTTGTGGTCATCTGTTTCAGCTGATCTCACTGTCAGCTGATTTATGCCTGCGTGTGATTGGCTGCTGTATGCATGTGGCCGGCCACTGATTGGTTGCATGTAGTATATAAGTCTGCTGAGTGCTTCCTGCCATTGCCCGTGATAGCGTTAGCTAGTCTAGCTGCTGGGTGCGTGTATCCTGGTTGGAAAACTATTCTTTGTTGGATTACTTGGCTTTTTGACCTCTGCCTGATTTTGGACCTTCCTTGCTCGCTGCCTGAACTGACCCCGGAAACTCTCGACTACTCTCTTGCCTGCTCCTTCTGTACTGCGAATCTCGGATACCTGTGTTTGACCCCGGACTGTTATTGGACTCTGCTTTTGTTTCTTGTTTGGTGTTGGTGATCTATCTATACCCACCCTGCATTCAGCCTCAATATCTTGCGCCCTAAAGGCCTGGGTGTAAACGAAGTCGGGTAGGTGTTGTCTCTCACCTCCCGTTCAAGCGGGGACGCGCCACACAAGGCGAAGACGGCGGAGGTAGATTGGGACATTGAGGCTGATTCGTGGGTGGATAGGTTGCCAGGCCTTACAGTTACCATGGTGATAAAGCATGTAGTATTCAAGAAACATTTTACCTCAGGCAAACCTAAAGTTAACTCTTCTGTCTTTAAGTTAACTCTTTAATCCTTAAAATAACTCCAGAGTTAAAGACAGGCTGTTCATTAACTGTGTGTGAAAATAACTACAGAGGAGGTAAATTAACTACAGAAGAGGTAACGTAAGGAATGAAGAGATAAGATAACTCTTACTAGTGGAGGTAAGTTTTCTCTTGCCTTATCTCCAGCATAATCTTAGTGAATTGAGGCCACTGTCTTATATTCTTTTTGGGGAGAAAATTAATGCTAGGGCTTATTTTCCGGGGTAGGAGGGGCTAGACGCTGTGTGTATGGGGAGGCTCTTACCGTACCTCCCTTGTGTCTGCGTCCCCCTCCTTTCCTAGTAATTCCTCCGGTGGCGGCGGCATTGTAATTAATCCTGTGAATGCGCCCTTTGACCCTCACGCAGTATGCTAGGTCGGGCTCTGCGCTGGCGCTCTCTACCCTGTCATCATGTGCGCCCTGCTCATGTGTCCCAAGCGCACATTGATTCAATGTGCGCCTGGGACGCATCAGCCGGGTGCACATGATGACAGGAAGAGAGCGCCATCGCAGAGCCCGACCTAGCATACTGCGTGAGGGTCAAAGGGCGCATTCACAGATTAATTACAATACTGCCACCGGAGGAATTACTAGGAACGGAGGGGGACGCAGACACAAGGGAGGTACGGTAAGAGACCACACACCTCCCTATACACAAAGCGTCCCCCAGCTAGGTCTTAATTTCGGAGTAGGGCTTATATTTCAAGCACTCTTGAAATATAAGGTAGGCCTTACTTTCAGGGTAGGTCTAACTTTAGGGGAAACACGGTAAGATATTACACTTCTCATCTATACAATTATCCATAGTATATCACCAAGGGCGCCTCCACCAGTATTTGTTTTTAGCATTTAACACACTCCTAGAAGTCCTGGTTCACCATGA
This sequence comes from Hyperolius riggenbachi, assembly GCF_040937935.1. Classification (NCBI taxonomy): domain Eukaryota; kingdom Metazoa; phylum Chordata; class Amphibia; order Anura; family Hyperoliidae; genus Hyperolius; species Hyperolius riggenbachi. The sequence continues at coordinate 65,017,676 of NC_090648.1, forward strand.
GCTTGCTGGGCAATCTGTAACTCTGGGTGCTTTAAAGTAGTAGGATTAGCCATACTATGCCAGGGAAAAACCACATACAGTGCTTTGCAAAAGTATTCGGCCCCCTTGAAGTTTTCCACATTTTGTCACATTACTGCCACAAACCTGAATCAATTTTATTGGAATTCCATATGAAAGACCAATACAAAGTGGTGCACACGTGAGAAGCGGAACGAAAATCATACATGATTCCAAACATTTTTTGCAAATAACTGCAAAGTGGGGTGTGCGTAATTATTCACCCCCCCTTTGGTCTGAGTGCAGTCAGTTGCCCATAGACATTGCCTGATGAGTGCTAATGACTAAAAATTGTGTGCACCTGTGTGTAATCTAATATCAGTACAAATACAGCTGCTCTGTGAGGGCCTCAGAGGTTGTCTAAGAGAATATTGGGAGCAACAACACCATGAAGACCAAAGAACACACCAGACAGGTCAGGGATAAAGTTATTGAGAAATTTAAAGCAGGCGTAGGCTACAAAAAGATTTCCAAAGCCTTGAACATCCCACGGAGCACTGTTCAAGCGATCATTCAGAAATCACGTTACTTTCTTTAAACGGCGCTGCAATGAAAATAAGTCTCAATCAATACAGTTCTCTTGAGAGGATAACTGTTGAAAATTGTCCTCGTGTGTATGCGCCTTCAATTGGGTTTAGCTAGACCCTTCTTGACACTTTTCAAACGTTTAGATAGCGCTCCACAAATGCCATACAAATGAAATCCAAATGCCCCCTGAGGGACCGCACTCACCCGTCCTTAATGACCACTGCAAGACTGGTCAAAATGCGCTTTTGTTAATTTCCCTCCGAGCTGGTCTGCTGTCGGATGTTTTCCCTTCCGGATATCTGATGTTCCTCTGCAGGTGGTTGATATGGTCACCTCCGTGCTGTCCTGCTGTCAGATGCCCTCCAGTTTGGAAGTCTCAATGTACCTGTAATATGGTAGCAAATAGTGATGTCCAAATCCGCTACCTCTGCATGTAGTCGGTAATTGTCCAGCGTTTCTCCTCCTCCTGCTGAATACCAGGTAGTGGATAAATGAGGGCTGTAACCAGCGGCTTTCAAGTAGCTCGTGAAGCCATGCTGCGCTATGCTAATCGCTCCATGGTGTCCGCAGCAGAGCAGCAGGGAATGCTGGGGAATCAAAACTTGGCTGTATTGATCTCTGCCTGGAGTAAGTCAGGAAGTCAAGCAATCAGGTTTCAGGTAAACAGGGAACAGTAATGTCCAGCAGCTACAAAGTTCTGGCCAGAACTTTGTAGCTGCTGGACATTACTGTTCCCTGTTTACCTGAAACCTGATTGCTTGACTTCCTGACTTACTCCAGGCAGAGATCAATACAGCCAAGTTTTGATTCCCCAGCATTCCCTGCTGCACTGCTGCGGACACCATGGAGCGATTAGCATAGCGCAGCATGGCTTCACGAGCTACTTGAAAGCCGCTGGTTACAGCCCTCATTTATCCACTACCTGGTATTCAGCAGGAGGAGGAGAAACGCTGGACAATTACCGACTACATGCAGAGGTAGCGGATTTGGACATCACTATTTGCTACCATATTACAGGTACATTGAGACTTCCAAACTGGAGGGCATCTGACAGCAGGACAGCACGGAGGTGACCATATCAACCACCTGCAGAGGAACATCAGATATCCGGAAGGGAAAACATCCGACAGCAGACCAGCTCGGAGGGAAATTAACAAAAGCGCATTTTGACCAGTCTTGCAGTGGTCATTAAGGACGGGTGAGTGCGGTCCCTCAGGGGGCATTTGGATTTCATTTGTATGGCATTTGTGGAGCGCTATCTAAACGTTTGAAAAGGATCATTCAGAGATGGAAGGAGTATGGCACAACTGTAAGCCTACCAAGACAAGGTCGTCCACCTTAACTCACAGGCCGAACAAGAGGAGCACTGGTCAGAAATGCAGTCAAGAGGCCCATAGTGACTCTGGACGAGCTGCAGAGATCTAGAGCTCAGGTGGGGGAATCTGTCCATAGGACAACTATTAGTCGTGCAGTGCACAAAGTTGGCCATTATGGAAGAGTGGCAAGAAAAAAGCCATTCTCAACAGAAAAGCATAAAAAGTCCCGTTTGCAGTTTGCCACAAGCCATGTGGGGGACACAGCAAACATGTGGAAGAAGGTGCTCTGGTCAGATGAGACCAAAATGGAACTTTTTGGCCAAAATGCAAAACGCTATGTGTGGATGAAAACTAACACTGCACATCACTCTAAACACACCATCCCCACTGACAAATATGGTGGTGGCAGCATCATGCTCTGGGGGTGCTTACCTTCAGCTGGAACAGGGAAGCTGGTCAGAGTTGATGGAAAGATGGATGGAGCCAAATTCAGGGCAATCTTGGAAGAAAACCTCTTGGAGTCTGCAAAAGACTTGAGACTGGGGCGGAGGTTCACCTTCCAGCAGGACAACAACCCTAAACATAAAGCCAGGGCAACAATGGAATGGTTCAAAACAAAATATATCCATGTGTTAGAATGGCCCAGTCAGAGTCCAGATCTAAATCCAATTGAGAATCTGGCAAGATCTAAAAAACTGCTGTTCACAAACGCTGTCCATCTAATCTGACTGAGCTGGAGCTTTTTTGCAAAGAAGAATGGGCAAGGATTTCAGTCTCTAGATATGCAAAGCTGGTAGTTACATACCCTAAAAGACTGGCAGCTGTAATTGCAGAAAAAGGTGGTTCTACAAAGTGTTGACTCAGGGGGCTGAATAATTGCGCACACCCCATTTTGCAGTTATTTATTTGTAAAAAATGTTTGGAATTTATGTATGATTTTCGTTCCACTTCTCACGTGTACACCACTTTGTATTGGTCTTTCACGTGGAATTCCAATAAAATACTTTTGCAAGCCACTGTATATAAGTAGATAAATACTTGATCTACTTACATAACGCATGTATTGTACTGTCCATGTTTTGATTTCAGGGAATGTTATATAGTAAATGAAGAGAATTCTGTTCCTGGTGGGAACCGTGTCTTTTGCCCACAGTTTGAGGCTAAATCCTGATGTCATTTCTTCCCTTAACTTTTTTTTTTTTCTCCTCCAATCGCTGAGTCACCTCTGCCTTACTTGTAAACACAAGTGAGCAGAGGATCATGTTTCAGCTAGGCAGGGAAATAAAGGGAAGAGGAGGAATATCTTATAGATAAAAAGAACCTCCAGCATGCAACTGAATGGCAATGGCTATTAAAGGGCCAGTGCTCCTAAAGTATGTGATCACTTCAAACTATAACAGCAGAAAAAGTTTTGAAAGTTTTAAAGGGGAACTGAAGTAAGAGGTAAACAGAGGCTGCCATATTTATTTCCTTTTAATCAATACCATTTACCTGGCAGCCCTGCTAGTCTATTTCTCTGCAGTAGTATCTGAATAACACCAGAAACAAGCATGCAGCTAGTCTTGTTAGATCTGACTTTAAAGTCTGAAACACCTGATCTGCTGCATGCTTGTTCAGGGGCTATGGCTAATAGTATTAGAGGCAGAGGATCAGCAGGGCTGCCAGGCAACTGGTATTGCTTAAAAGGAAATAAACATGGCAGCCTCCATATACCTCTCTCAGCAGTTCCCCTTTAAATGCAGGGCTAGCATCTTTACCACTTAATACACTCAGACCAGTTGCTGTTGAAATTGGATTTTTATGGTGACAATCCCGCTTTAAATCCTACCACATAGAGCCATATTAATCCATGCCATGCACTGATGAGGATCAACCAATCTGAAACAGTCTGTATGCGTGTTGGATTATTGTGGCGCTGTACAAGCTAACACACCATTGCATTCCAGCCATTCTGGCGGAGTGATTAGCTTTCAGGGACAACGCCCACAAACCTTGATCGCGCGCCCATAGGAAGCATTCTGCACTTGAGAAGTTTACAAGCAGTTAAACTGCATATGCACAGAATGTTTCGTACTTTCGGAGGGGACAGGGGTACCCTGGGGGGAGGTGGGACTGCAGCGAGGGACCGCTGGGTGTTGGAAGAATCCCCAGATAAGTAAATGTGATTTCCCAACCTCCCTCCCCCCCGCCCTCTATATTCCTTTGTGTTACTATTATTACTATGGCCTCCCCTCAGTCTTCGTGCGATATTTTACTATGCACTTACTTGAAGCCTCCACTCCTAGAACCGCCCCCCACTCCCCGCCTAAAACAAACCTCCTAATTCCTAACACTAACCCCAACACCCAAACAACCACTAGTTGTAGCCGATCGTAATTCTTATGTAGTAGCCAATTAGCTACTCTTAGCATCCACTGACCCAACTCACCGTTTAGATTTCACATAAATTAAATCACTGCAAATCTGGCCAAATTTTATTTTACTGGCCTGGCAAACAAACCGCCTCTTTCACTTCTAAACTGATTTATTAAAAATTCCAAGTTTATCTCTAATGTAATTAAAACTGCCACAGCCCTTCTGTGCTTTTCCTTGGAATACCAGTTTTGCACTTGGATTCAGGTGTAACGTAGAGATGACGAGGACACGTCTGTATTCCTATACGTTCTTCTACAGCACCACCTGTCCAATGACCTATAAAGACCCAAGTGACAGAAACACACCATTTCTATTAAAGTGCTTTTTATTGATGACTCAAGTAGTTAGTGGTCACATTACACGGACATTGAATCCTGGAGATGGCCTATCGGTCAGGCCATCAATCATGGCAATATTAGTGCTCGTTATTTGGTCATTAAGGCATCATAAATAAAGAAGGTTGGCTTCATAGACTCCGTAATGGTATTGAGGGGCTTCATAGTCCCTTTGGTTGCAAGAAGTGGTTTGATTTTCACAAGGCCTCCATGATAAATGTCGGGTCATAGAAAGGTCAGAGCCACGACATTGATAAGAACAAGTCTCAGAGGTCCTTAATAGTGGTTTCAGCATAAGTTAAAATATTGACAGTAGCTTAAAGATAACATTGACAGATTTATACATATTGTGAGCTGTGGTAAAGTCCACCAAAAGGAATGTGAAGGCACGTTAGGTAAACTCCAGATTCTTTCCTGGGTGTACCAGAATCATGGCCTCACACTGAGCACACAAGACATCCGACTTGGATCTCAGCCCCACCCCTTCCCACCATCAACAGACCAATGCAAACTTGGCAACTGTCAAAAAAACCCCAGTGATTTCATAGGCTTATGAACAGAAGAAAGCGAGTGAGCAAGGCAATCTGATAACAACCGCTGAGATATAATATCAGGCACATAGAGAGTGTGTTGTTCAATTCTACCTCAGCGACAGTGGGATAACTGAAAAACATGGAACCCCCCCAAGACCTAGATACACCAGAGTAACCAAGCAGCTCAGGGTGACCCAAACTACTAGGTACACCAGCAAAGACAACTTCCTCTACCCCATAGATGAGTGGACAAGGCACAGTACACCCTCATGCAATGTACGGTGCATACAGCTCACTGATAGGGAGATGTAATGTTACTGGGTGGAGGAACTAAAAGGGAAGTGAAAACATTTAGGGCCTCCTTGGACCCCCTGGTCCTTGGCCCCATAGCAGCTGCTATGGCTATTAGCAAAACAGTGGAAATTCCACTACAACCTCCACAGGCTCAGGACCCAGGTGCAGGGGGAGTGGATGTATAAGCCAGGTTCACAGCAGTCTTGTACAAGAGATTCTGCAGCACACCCCATTGCCCCCACCCCTCCTCCCCAAATTCTAATGTTACTGTGAAATTCAGACGTCAGTGGACGGAAGGCTATTAGTGACGTCCAAGTTGCGGTCCGAAGAATGAAAGCATTTTTTGGCATTCAGGTGTAGTAGCTGTTGTCATAAATACAGTTCTGTAGATCTCTGGGCAAGGCCTTACAACTCGACTACTATCTTCTCTCCCCATGTGATCACCACCTGCCAGGACTCAGGCTATGATCTCACCAGGGAGATCCGGCAAGCCAGATCAGTAATGCAACCTTGGGGACTCCCGTACTAAGGTTCAATTCCTGACTGAGACGGCCCAGACCGGCACTACGGTCCAAGAACAGTTTAGCGCATGTAGTGGCCTTAAATGTGATCTGTGCAGGAGTTGTACTAGGATAAAAGCTCATAAACAGCTGAAACATTTAAACGGGCCATAAAATGCCTTCAACACCTCAAGAGAAACATAACATAAAAATCAAAGCTTCTACACAAGCAATGGCTAATACTTTAGTCACTAAGTTGCAGCCGTAAGACTTGTAAAAGGGATATTTTGATATTTGATCAGATTTCTGTTGAAATGTGATAGATCTGTAAAGAGATGGATTAAAGAAAATCTGTATTAAGAAAAAATGCCCCTGGGGGGTACTCACCTCAGGAGGGGGAAGCCTCCGGATCCTATCGGGGCTTCCCCGTCCCACGGTGGTGGCGATACAGCTCTCTGAACGGCGGGGATGTAAATATTTACCTTCCCGGCTCCAGTGCAGGCGCGGCTCTGAAATAGCCGATTCCAGTTGGGTCCACTCTACTGTGCAGGCGCAAGTCTCCTGTGCCTACACAGTACAGCGGACCTGACTGGGATCAGCTATTTCCGAGCGGAGAGCGACAACAGCGCCATCCCCTGGAACAGGGAAGGTAAATATTGAACAGCCTGACAAATTGTCGGCTGTGCCTTATAAGGGGCAGACAGAGACCACTATGAGACGGAGGAGGACAGAGGAAGCCTCGATAGGATCCAGGGGCATTTTTTTTTTAATACAGAGTCTCTTTAAGATGAAATGAGACCCTATGCAAGGTAGGTTTGGCTCCATCTCATGGTCCCTTTTGGTAATATGAGAGGGGTCAAATATTAGGCCCCAGGCACCTGCCTAGCTTGCCTTGTGGATTATCCTGCTCTGAATGTAAGGCCATACAAAGTGGTAAAATGAACGGTTTTTGATCAGGAATATAACAATTGTTTACAAGGTTGACCATACATCTATTACAAAATGTATGCAGATTTAAAGTAATGTAACTGATATGGGACAGTTTTCTGGAGCCTGGAGTTCCACTTAAAGGGAAGGTCTAAGCAAAATAAAAAAATGAGTTTCACTTACCTGGGGCTTCTACCAGCCCCATGCAGCCATCCTGTGCCCTCGTAGTCACTCACTGCTGCTCCAGTCCCCCGCTGGAAGCTTGCCGACCTCGGAGGTCGGCGGGATGCATTGCGTACATTTTTACGCATTCCCGCTAGTGCAGGAACATTAACACATACATTTTTACACGTTAGTGGTGCAATGCGCATTGATCCAGTAACGCGTAAAAATGTATGTGTTAATGTTCCTGCACTAGCAGGAATGCGTAAAAATGTACGCAATGCGTCCCGCCGACCTCCGAGGGAGGCAAGCTGCCAGCGGGGGACTGGAGCAGCAGTGAGTGACTACGAGGGCACAGCGTGGCTGCATGGGGCTGGTAGAAGCCCCAGGTAAGTGAAACTCATTTTTTTTATTTTGCTTGGACCTTCCCTGTAAAGTAGCTGAGAGTTCTAAATCTCTTCAATTATATATTTAATAAACCCCACTCGGAGGAAATCCAAGTGACTTGCAGAGGGGTGATAAGGTGTGGGAAAGCTCTATGGACACCATGGCCCATATGCAATTCTCGTTTTCTCCTAGGAAATAACTTTCGTTTTCTCTTTAAAATAACTTTTCAGCATTTTGTAATTGAAAAAGTACTTAAACAGTTGGTGAAAAGTACTATTAAAATTATTTTGAGAATTTTCTTGCTTGCTAGTGGTTTAAAAAAACATTTTATAACAAGGTATGAAAAGATCACTTGGGAGAAAACTTAAGAAAAAACGAATTGCATATGGGCCCATATGCAATTCACTTTTTCACTCGAGTTTTCTCCTAGGTGATACAGTGGTGTGAAAAACTATTTGCCCCCTTCCTGATTTCTTATCCTTTTGCATGTTTGCCACACTTAAATGTTTCTGCTCATCAAAAACCGTTAACTATTAGTCAAAGATAACCTAATTGAACACAAAATGCATTTTTAAATGATGGTTTTTATTATTTAGTGAGAAAAAAAACTCAAAACCTACATGGCCCTGTGTGAAAAAGAAATTGCCCCCTGAACCTAATAACTGGTTGGGCCACCGTTAGCAGCAATAACTGCAATAAAGCGTTTGCGATAACTTGCAATGAGTCTTTTACAGCGCTCTGGAGGAATTTTGGCCCACTCATCTTTGCAGAATTGTTGTAATTCAGCCTTATTTGAGGGTTTTCTAGCATGAACCGCCTTTTTAAGGTCATGCCACAACATCTCAATAGGATTCAGGTCAGGACTTTGACTAAGCCACTCCAAAGTCTTCATTTTGTTTTTCTTCAGCCATTCAGAGGTGGATTTTCTGGTGTGTTTTGGGTCATTCTCCTGCTGCAGCACCCAAGATTGCTTCAGCTTGAGTTGACGAACAGATGGCTGGACATTCTCCTTCAGGATTTTTTGGTAGACAGTAGAATTCATGGTTCCATCTATCACAGCAAGCCTTCCAGGTCCTGAAGCAGCAAAACAACCCCAGACCATCACACTACCACCACCATATTTTACTGTTGGTATGATGTTCTTTTGCTGAAATGCTGTGTTACTTCTACGCCAGATGTACCGGGACACACACCTACCAAAAAGTTCAACTTTTGTCTCGTCGGTCCACAAGGTATTTTCCAAAAAGTCTTGGCAATCATTGAGATGTTTTTTTAGCAAAATTGAGATGAGTCTTAATGTTCTTTTTGCTTAAAAGTGGTTTGCGCCTTGGATATCTGCCATGCAGGCTGTTTTTGCCCAGTCTCTTTCTTATGGTGGAGTCGTGAACACTGACCTTAATTGAGACAAGTGAGGCCTGCAGCTCTTCAGATGTTGTCCTGGGGTCTTTTGCGGCCTCTCGGATGAGTTTTCTCTGCGCTCTTGGGGTAATTTTGGTCGGCTGGCCGCTCCTGGGAAGGTTCATCACTGTTCCATGTGTTTGCCATTTGTGGATAATGGCTCTCACTGTGGTTCGCTGGAGTCCTAAAGCTTTAGAAATGGCTTTATAACCTTTACCAGACTGATAGATCTCAATTACAGTACTTTTGTTCTCATTTGTTCCTGAATTTCTTTGGATCTTGGCATGATGTCTAGCTTTTGAGGTGCTTTTGGTCTACTTCTCTGAGTCAGATATCTCCTATTTAAGTGATTTCTTGATTGAAACATGTGTGGCAGTAATCAGGCCTGGGGCTGACTACAGAAATTGAACTCAGGTGTGATAAACCACAGTTAAGTTATTTTTTAACAAGGGGGGCAATCACTTTTTTCACACAGGGCCATGTAGGTTTTGAGTTATTTTCTCACTAAATAATAAAAACCATCATTTAAAACTGCATTTTGTGTACAATTATGTTATCTTTGACTAATAGTTAACGTTTTTTGATGAGCAGAAACATTTAAGTGTGACAAACATGCAAAAGAATAAGAAATCAGGAAGGGGGCAAATAGTTTTTCACACCACTGTATTTACACTTGTAAATGAAATGCCCTTTAAACCCCCAACAAGCAAACAAATACTCAAAATAATGTTGACAGTACATGTTCACCTACTTTTTGGTACTTTTTCCATTGTAAAGTGCTAAAGTAATTTTAAATCGAAGATGAGAAATTATCTCCTAGGAGAAAACTCGGGAGAAAAGGTGAATTGCATATGGGCCCGAGTCTATCATCCCTTCTCGTAGTGCCTGCTTCTGTCATGCCGGGACTTCAGTCATCGATCTTTGACTTGTCATAAGCGGCCAAAGCTCTCTACTTTGGCTGCCTCTAAATCTCCTGATGCAGAGAGTCCGGGCCGAGCACAGCCATGTATTCTATGGTGTCTATTTTAGTGTCAGAAATAGGGGAGTCTTTTGTATAAAAACAAACTGAAAGAAAAACAGGATTATATAATAAGATTATAATTTGAAAGAGGAATGACTGTGCGGGAACCATCAGTTAGGAAGGGATTCCTGATTGGTCAATAGTCATCACTGTACTATGCCTATATGGAGCATCCTGTTGATAGCAACCTATTACCCCCAGCAACCAATCAGATGCAGCAGTGACGTCTTCCTGCAAGGTGAGCCAGGTATGTCTCTGTGGAATATTATGATAAAGCCCATGAATGGCCAGTTGCCCCTGTGGGTGGGACAGATCTGCTGTTTGAGACAAAGATACCCCCCTCCCCCCCCCCCCCCCCCCCCACACACACACACAGAGGGCTTTTTTTGGGTGGATTTGTACAGAGTAGATTCCGATGCTCCGCTATGGCTGAGATGTACAAGCAAGCGTCAGTGATTCCCTTGCAGAGAAGCCTTCCTTTTGTGACATGGAATGTGTATGAGAGTTTGCTATGAACACTTTGGCATTAGGAATGCAACCTGCTTGTTTCCGTAGCAATTCATCGAGACAGACCTTCACCTAAGCATATACAATGGCTGTGTGGAATATACAATGGTTCCATGAGTTAATTTGGACATTTCTCCTGACCATTCATTTAAAGGGAATCTGAAGTGAAAATAAACTTATGATTAAATGATTTGTATGTGTAGTACAGCTAAGAAATAAAATGTTAGGAGCAGAGACATAAGTCTAATATTGTTTCCAGTACAGGAAGAGTTAAGAAACTCCAGTTGTTATCTGTGCAAAAAAGCCATTGAGCTCCACCACTTTCAAAGTCACAGAGAGCTTTGTCTTCTGAAGCTTATCTCAACTGCCAGTCACTGTATTTTCTTTTTCTCTCCAGAGGACAGGTCAATAGTTCACTAGACTGCTCTGTAAAATCATTTAGAATGCTGAGTAGTGTGTAAACTGCCAATATTAGAGAATGATGCAATGTTATAAAAAACACTATATACCTGAAAATAAAAATATGAGAATATTTTCTTTGCTACTAATCTTCTAGTAATTATGCGTACTACACAACCAATTCATTGTATCATCATTTTTTTTCGCTTCAGTGTCACTTTAAACCTGCATTCAGGCATTATTTCCTTTAACCGTACAAATTAAATTTCTCTTCCTTGAAAGTTAATTATGTGACGTAAATGATCAGCTGTCTCTTCCCAGAGAGCTTTGCAACCAAACGTGTGGCATCCTCCATAGAATACACACATTTACAGCACTGAGGGAGTCATCCAGTGGCGTAACTACAAATCATGCCCCCCAAAGCTCACACCCTTTACCTTGCCTACCCCTGGTGACCCTCACAGCCATCTCACAAGCGTCATAAAACAAGGTGGACATCATGATCTTCACACCCATAACAAGTGTAGCCACATAAACTCCTGATCTGAAGGATGGATCCCCTATTGGAGGGAGTGAAGTAGTAGTTGGGGGCCACTGACAGCTCTGGGTCACCTGCGGTCACCTGGGCTGCTCCCCTATGGTTACGCCCCTAGAGTCGTCTTTAGTTAGGCCATTGCACCTTCAAAGGAGTGTCTGGATCTTGAAGGCAGCCTAGCATAGAATGTATGTTCTAAAAAGAAGCGGCTCTGTTCTCAGATCTGCAGGAAACTGATCTATAACGTCTTGAGCACATGGCTATGTGGGGCTCACAATATCGCGTTATTCTTGGCCCTCATATCTGGCGACAGTGATAGCATCAAACCATTTCAACCCTTATAAAAGGTGTAGAACGACATAGCTTCAGTCTCTCTGGGCAGGAGTGTGTAATAATCCTGTACGTAGTAATATAATACAGGTGTGATAGGAGAAGGATCCAGGCTCTTGGCTGGACGATAACTTGGAATAATCATTACTGCTATAATAAGTATTATAATAATACAGTATGAGGGGTGGCTTCAGTCTCTCAGTCTGGGCGATGGTGTGGAAGAAGGGAATGTCAGCTGGCTTTTCTCCTCAGGACAAAGTCATAGTTGGCGGAGGTGTTCATGGCGTAGTAGACGTTTGCCGTCTCTGGTATGGTCAGTTCTGTAAGGAGTATGCAGGAGGTGGGTATCAATAAAATTCATTAAAAACACACAAATGCATTATACATACATATGATCCATTTACTCTATGCACATTGAGGAGAAGTTGTTGAGAAGTGGGGAATAGATTTGATGATGTGAGTGATTTGTACGTTACTAGTGGCTGGTCATGGTCACTTAGTCATGAATCAGGTTCTTCTCCCTCATTTAGCCAGCACAGGAAACAGAACTGAGACATGATCACATGATCATGACCAGCCAATAAGAGGCCTACAAATCAATCGGGTCGCCTGATCAAATGGATCCATGCTTCTTGAATTTTCCTTGAAAGAGAAGAAAAAGGAGGGGAAATTGGAGGGCTTGTAGAGGAGAGAAAGCAGGAGGAAGGCAAGGATAAGACAGAGAGACGGCAGTCAGTGACAGATCAGCCTTGGTCAGTCACATTTCTGAACTAGGCACAGGTGATCATGGCACACATACCAGGATGGTGAGGGGAACTGACAACTAGGTGGGTATAGGTTCGGTGCAGGTGCTGAGCAGGGCTGTGGAGTTGGTAGAAAAACTGACTCCTCAGTTTATAAAATCTCCTACTCCAGGTACGCAACATTGCTCTGACTCCTCAGTTTATGTTACCTCTAACTCCAGATATCCCAAATTGCTTCAACTCCACAGCCCTGGTGCTGAGTATCAGTAATAGTGATGAGCACAAATTTTGCATCGAAATTAGCAATTATGATGTGAAATTACGATGCAAAATTTCGGGATAAATCGTAATTTACTCTATAATTGTAATCATTCGTAATTTCCCATCATTTTCACCTAATTTTGTGCAGACTTTAGAGATTAAAGTGAATGGGAACCGCATTTAAAAAAATGAGACAGATACTTACCCAAGGAGAGGGAAGGCTCTGGGTCCTATAGAGCCTTCCGGCTCCTCTCCTGGTCCCGTCGTTCCAGTGCTGGCTCGCCCGGTAGCAGTATTTGACTAAATTAGTCAAATACTGCTTTACCCGGCTGAAGGAGGCTTCAGAAGTCTTCAGGGAGCCCGAGTGCTCCTGAAGAAGGGCGGCCCTGTACTGCGCCTGCACAAGCACGCTCTCTTGCACGCTCACGCCTGTGCAGTATGGAGCCGCACGTCTTCGGGAGGACACGGCTCCCGAAGACTTCCAAATACCTTTTCGGCGGGGGATTGAAACGGGGGGGGGAGCCGGCACAGGATAGAGAGCACCGTGAGAGGAGACGGAAGGCTCTATACGACCCAGAGCCTTCCCTCTCCTTAGGTAAGTATTTGCTTCATTTGTTTTTAAAATGTGGTTCCCATTCACTAGCAAAGCTCCCATACATGCTATTGTCACCAAAATAGCTACATATGTTAAGCAGAATAGTGGGTATAAGTCAAAAAAAGAAAAAAAAATGCAAAGGAAAAATGTTTTTTAAACTGTCATTTTTCTGAATTAAAGAACCATTTCTCTCTGCATCTTTTAAATCGATTTTATCAAAAACCACAAGGTCTTTTTTGAAAAAAAAAAAAGTTGTACTTGTACCCACGATTCTCCCTAACATATGTAAGTCTTTTAGTGACAATAGCATGTATGGGGGTTTTGCTATTCATCGCTAAAGCCGAAATTACATGAAAATTATAGGAAAATTAGGCACAATTACAAATGATTATACAAAATCAATTGAATTCATAAATCGTAATTACATATAGGCATAATTGCAAACATTTACGTGAAATTTCATGTAATCGTAATTAGCTAATTCCCATCATCACTCATCAGTGATACAGTCCCCAACACGGAGGCTCTTCAGGTATGTGACACATTTTTCAGCTGTTATCTCTCACCCATCGAACTAAACCTTTACCAAAAAGGCCATTATTTCCAGCCTTGGCCTCCTCCTAACCCTTTTCTGATGCCTAACCATAACATTCCCCATATTGTTAACCCTTTATAGGCCCAGGTGTCGTCTTTCACTGACTTCTAACCCTAACAACCTCCCAATTTCCCCTCCTACAACTGTCCCCTACCTCGACTGTCACCCCACCCTGACTCCTAATCCTAACAACCCCCCCCAACTTCCTCTCCCTCAACTGTCGCCTATTCCTGACTCCTAACCCTGACATCCCCCGCCCAACTTCCCCTCACCAACTGTCTCCCCACCCTGACTTTTAACAACCCCCCCCCCTAACTTCCCCTCACCAACTGTCGCTCCTCCCTGACTCCTAACCCTAACAACCCCCCCCCCCAACTTCCCCTCACCAACTGTCGCCTATCCCTGACTCCTAACCCTAGCAACCCCCCCCCCCCCCCAACTTCCGCTCACCAACTGTCGCCTATCCCTGACTCCTAACCCTAACAACCCCCCCCACCAACTGTCTCCCCACCCTGACTCCTAGCCCTAACAACCTCTCCCACCCTGACTCCTAACCCTAACAACCTCCCCCAACTTCCCCTCACCAACTGTCGCTCCTCTCTGACTCCTAACAACCCCCCCAACTTCTCCTCACCAACTGTCTCCCCACCCTGACTCCTAACCCTAACAACCCCCCCCCACCTTCCCCTCACCAACTGTCGCCTATCCCTGATTCCTAACCCTAACAAACCCCCCAACTTCCCCTCACCCAACTGTCTCCCCACCCTGACTCCTAACCCTAACAACCTCCCCCACCCTGACTCCTAACAACCTCCCCCAACTTCCCCTCCCCAAACTGTTGCCCCTCCCTGACTCCTAACACCCCCCCCCCCCCTACCCAATTCCCCTCTCCGGGAAGAAAAAGCAAGAAAGCATTGTATTTGTACCTGGCTCACATGCCAGGATGGCAACACAAGGCCAGCAGCACCCGCTTCACCCATCCTCACCTTTTCCTTCTGATATCAGCTGCACCAGCTGGAAGTCGTCAGGCCCACAGGCCTCTATGTTGTGCTTGTGCAGAGCTCTCTGTATGACCACCCGGGACTTGTCCTGACTGGTGAGCTGCAGAGAGGACGTATATTAAAGAATGTAAAATCACAATTACTTTAAAACATATCAATATATAATCCTTCAACCTAATGGCAAACTCAATTTAAAACATATACAGTATGCAACAATTTCTATTTAAAAAAAAAACTAAAACTTAGTAAAAAAAAGTCCACTTCCACCTTGTTCCTGGCCTGTATCCAGTCTGAGCTGCCTGATTTGCAACAGCCTTTGGTAGGTCCCATTGTAACAAGATGATCAATAATATTGTTGTCACCAGTCAGTGGTGTTATGCTTTCAATGATTTTGCTGATCAGTGTATATTAAGAGATAACCTTCATTGAAAACTGTATGTTAAAAAGATCAGTATTTCCAGTGGACTAGGCTGCTGAAGATAAGTTAAGGGCTGGTGCACACCGAGCGGTTTTTGAAGCTTTCCGCAAACCGCTTCCGCCTGTGAAAACGCTTGGCTAATGTATTTCAATGGGCTGGTGCACACCAGCGGTTTGAGGTTTTTAGCAAACCGTAAATGTGGGTCCTGCAGCACTTTTGCGGTTTGCAGATGCGTTTCTGCCTCAATGTAAAGTATACGAAAAAACGCAAACCGCTCTGAAAAACGCTACATCAGAACGGTTTTCCAGGCCGTTTTGTTACAGAAGCTGTTCAGTAACAGCTTCACTGTAACAATATTTGTAATCTGCTACACAAAAACGCTCCAAAAAACGCTAGGCATGTTTAGAAAACTACCCCTAAACATGCCTAGAATCGCTCTGAAATCTGCTTCACAAACCTCTAGCATTTTGCTGATCTGCTAGAGGTTTTTGGTGTGCACTGGGCCTGAAAGTCTCTCTGTTCTTGATAAAGTGGGTAAGGGCCAAAATTTCTGCTGGAATTTTATAGTTGATTGGATCACCGTTTGGGAGAATAACCCTCACTTCCTGTTCCAGAGAGGAAAACAGCCCTCACTTCCTGTTCCAGAGGAGAAAATAAGTCTCACTTCCTGTTCTAGAGGGAAAATAAGTTTGACTTCCTGTTCTAGAGGAGAGCTCATCCCTCACTTCTTCTAGTGGATAGATGATGCCCCTTTTCTTGTTCTAGGGGGGAAAATAGGTTTCACCTTCTCTTCTAGATACACAAAAAGAGTTGGAGGGAATCTCCCGTATAAATAGTGCACAGAGTGGGGTATGTGGAGTGCCGGTGTTGTGCTGGGGTGTAGTCACTATAGAGCTCTTACCAGTATGCTCTTGTAAAGGTTCCCATGTGTGTTCTCCATGCTGACGCGGATGATACACAGATCAGCTATCTGCTGGTTGTACACTGGGAGGGATGGAGACATTGGAGAACGGGGAGAAGAGGTTGTTCGAGAAATGTCCTCTCTTCCTGGTGTGCTGGGTGGAGTCAGGGGATCCTGACCCTTAAGGTCCTGTCAGATTCATGAAAGAGAGGTAAAACAGCGTGTCAGTACAGCGTTTTACAGAAACACAGACCTTGGTCACAGTACCTGATCTGCATGCTTGTTCAGTCTGTGGCTTAAAGAGGAACTCCAGTGAAAATAATGTAATAAAAAAGTGCTTCATTTTTACAATAATTATGTATGAATGATTTAGTCAGTGTTTGCCCATTGTAAAATCTTTTAAAACCCCGATTTACATTATTACATTTATCACATGGTGACATTTTTACTGTTGGCAGGTGATGTAGCTGCTGCATGCTTTTTTGGCAGTTGGAAACAGCTGTAAACAGCTATTTCCCACAATGCAGCAAGGTTCACAGACAGGAAACTGCCAAGAGTACGTACTTTTCTTGTGGGAGGGATTTCACTACAATATCAGCCATACAGCGCCCCCTGATGCTCTGCTTGTGAAAAGGAATAGATTTCTCATGTAAAAGGGGGTATCAGCTACTGATTGGGATAAAGTTCAATTCTTGGTCGGAGTTTCTCTTTAAAGTAGCCATACAACTAGCGGTGATGGGCAGATTCAACCAAGAAACAAGTCTCTCTCTGATCGAATTTGATTAGAGAGAGATCTGTTGGTTGCCCATACACCATACGCCAATTACGATGGCACAAAGCATGTGGTGCATGTGTAATGTGCTTTGCGCCGCCACATGTATACCGCTAATGGAAGAGTGTGGGGGGGGGGAGGGGGGGGTCACAAAGACAAATGGGCACCACACAGTGGGTGACAGGACAGGTAATGTACACTGGGAGTTTCATCGCATTCGAACCCAATATTACTTGCCGTTACAGCCGTGCACCGATCGACCACGATGGCACGACATCTTGCAGCATGCACAATTGATACATGCACCAGTTTCGGCATATTGTCGATTGGGCATGCTCTTGGCGGCACCGATTTTCATTCGATTCGATAATAATTGTTGAATTGGATGGTACATCGGCTACCAAGTTGAGAGATGTATGACCACCTTTAGGCCTTTTTTCCATGGGAACCCAAAGGCAGTGAATTCACAGGGACCCAGTCCTCATGGAGTTACATCTGAGCAGATGCCGTCCTCAGACCTCAACCGCCGGGTAATACCACCACGTGTCAAATGTGACGTGTTACCAAATGCTGCGATTCAGCTGCGGGTAATTCCCGGGAGGATAAACTGCCCAACAAACCCACCCATGGGAGGCCTTAGAGGCAGAGGAACAAACCCACCCATGGGAGGCCTTAGAGGCAGAGGAACAAACCCACCCATGGGAGGCCTTAGAGGCAGAGGAACAAACCCACCCATGGGAGGCCTTAGAGGCAGAGGAACAAACCCACCCATGGGAGGCCTTAGAGGCAGAGGAACAAACCCACCCATGGGAGGCCTTAGAGGCAGAGGAACAAACCCACCCATGGGAGGCCTTAGAGGCAGAGGAACAAACCCACCCATGGGAGGCCTCAGAGGCAGAGGAACAAACCCACCCATGGGAGGCCTCAGAGGCAGAGGAACAAACCCACCCATGGGAGGCCTCAGAGGCAGAGGAACAAACCCACCCATGGGAGGCCTCAGAGGCAGAGGAACAAACCCACCCATGGGAGGCCTCAGAGGCAGAGGAACAAACCCACCCATGGGAGGCCTCAGAGGCAGAGGATCAGCAGGACAGCCAGGCAATCTGCATTGTTTATTGTCCAGCGCTGCATAATATGTCGGCATTATATAAATCCAATAAATAATAATAATTGTTTGAAAGAAACTATGGCGGCCCCCATATCTCTCTCACTTCAGGTGTGCTTTCAGTTTAGAGCTGCCAAATTAATAATAGTGTAAGTGTCAGCTACATAGGAAACAAGTCATGTACAGTGCATTTTACTTTGGGACACATTTGCATCTTATATGTAGGTGCACACATGTATTTTTTTTCTTTGAAAACATTTTTGTGATAGTGTTGCTCTAATTTTACTTTCAGGCCTTTTTCACATAAATCGCAAGCGCTGAGCAATTTATGGAGAGATTTTGAAAGCGCTTTCAGAGTGTAGTGTTGCTTTTTTTTCACTTCCTGACTTCAGTCAGGAAGTGAACTCTTTGCCCCAGAAATGAATAAATACAATGTATTTATTCATTAAAAGCGCTCTGGAAATCGCTTTTTAAATAGCTTTTTCAAGCGCTCAGCAATTTCCCTCTCGGTTCTATTGAATCGCAAACGCTCTGAAAATGGTGAAGGAGCCGTGTTTGTGATTGGATAGAAAGCTCATCGCTTATGTGAGAATACTCACATAAGCTACATTGCACTACCGCTTTTAAGGCGATTTTTTTAAATCGCCAGCCCCCCCTCCCCCTGAAATCACCCCTAATATGAACAAGCCCTAAGTCCTGAAGCAAATTTTCACGGGGATGAGAACTGTGGGTAATCTACCCCAAATGCACTACAGTACAATAAACATGTGGAGGGGATGCCATGATTTCCACTTTGAAACAGACCTGAACTCAATACTTCCTCTCTGCTCTAAAAGATAAGCAACAGCACACCTTTAAATAAAGATATTTCTTTGTTGCAGCTTACAGAGCTCCTGCAATAAATCTGCAAATCTGCAGTGTGGAGACTTCCTGCTTTCATGGAAGCAGAGAAATGATTAACATCCAGGCCCGTATGCAATTCACTTTTTCACCTGAGTTTTCTCCTAGGAGATAATTTTAAACTTGTCAATAAAATGCCCTTTAAGCCACCAGAAAGCAAGAAAATACTGAAAATAAATTTGATAATACTATTTTACCTACTTGTTGGTACTTTTTAAATTGAAAAGTGCTGGAAAGTTATTTTAAATCGAAGATTAAAAATTGTCTCCTGGGAGAAAACTCAGGTGAAAAAGTGAATTGCATATGGGCCAGGTGTTTACATATTAGCTGTGTCTGCCGAGACTACTGAATTTCTGTGCTGACACAGCGAAGAGATTAAATTACCCTTGTGATTACTTACAGATAAGGGGGAATTAGATAGGCTCTTCTCTCTAAATACATACAAGATGCATTTCTCTCTGTTTTCCTTGTGTCCTGTGCAAAAGTTCAGGTCCACTTTAAGTCTAAGTTCACAGTGGGTGTTGCGTTCCCTGCAACAGCAGGAATAGGAGAAAAGCGGTGCTGCATGTTATCCACACTCTGCGTCGCATACAGTGAAGCATACAGTCAATGAAAAGTATGCTTCATTGCCACGGTTAACGTGCTCGTTTTGCAGTAAGGCACGGTAACGCACTGCATGCAGTGTGTTGGGATGACACATGCCCTTATACCACCCCGCACTGGGAACATCGCATAGGCAGGGCAGCACGGTGGCGTAGTGGTTAGCTCTCTCGCCTTGCAGTGCTGGGTCCCTGGTTCGAATCCCAGCCAGGGCACTATCTGCAAAGAGTTTGTATGTTCTCTCCGTGTCTGCGTGGGTTTCCTCCGGGCACTCCGGTTTTCTCCCACATTCCAAAAACATAAGCATACGTTAATTGGCTCCCCCTAAATTGGCCCTAGACTACAGTACTTACACTACATAATATAGACATATGGCAATGGTAGGGATTAGATTGTGAGCTCCTTTGAGGGACAGTTAGTGACAAGATATATATATATATATATATATATATACACTGTACAGCGCTGCGTAATATGTCGGCGCTATATAAATACTAAATAATAATAATAATAATAGGTGGTGCACTGCAGTGCGGCAAGCCACATTACATTACACCCATTGCACCGCAATGCACCACTGTAAAGGCAGCCTTAGTAGCAAGTCGCGCACACTGTTACCTTAGTGGGGGTGCTGTTATCAGCTGGGCACAGTGCTGCGATAATTCCTTCATCAATCTCACAGCTGCTGCATGATCCTGAGGGAGAGACACGATCCCCGTTCATCTTGGGACTAAATACTTCTGATCCCAGCAGCAACCTGTCAATATAGAAGCAAACACACATGGAGAAACAGTCATTCAACAGCGCTGCATAAGACAAATAAATAAAATAATACATTCATAGACAGGAGAATGTTACAGGTAACAGTGACAATGCTGAACTGAATATACACAAGTCCTGATTGGAGAGAGAGAGGGCAGGGCTCCTCCCACATTTTCATGAAAGGTCTAATGAGCAGATGTGCTTGGTAGAGGTACAGGTAATAATGCATGGTGGGCCTTGTGGGGATACTGTAGATTTTGTATGATGGGCCTTGTGGGACTGACTACAGGAGATGATGCACGGTAGACCTATTAGAAGAACATGAGACCATCCTCCATTAGTGCAACTGAATGCAAATTTCATGCAAACTTGTGCAGCAGAGTGCGAATTTCGTGCAGGTTGTTGACAGGACATGATGGGTGTGGTCAGAGTACAAAAGATAATGCATGGATTGGTAGCTTGGTGATAGTACTAGTGATTACATATACAGTAATGGGACTACAGAAGATGTTACGTACTCAGTTCATGCCCAAGTGGTTTTTACCCTAACGGACCAGAGCAATTTTCACCTGTCAGTGCTCCTCCCTTTTATTCACCAATTACTTTATTACTACTTATCACTACAAAATGATCTATACCTCATTTTTTTTCCGCCACCTGTGGGTAGTACATTTTGCTAAGATTTTTTTTTTATTCTAAATGCGTTTTGATGGGAAAAATAAGAAAATAATGGAAAAAAATCATTATTTTCGGCCATTATGGTTTTAAAATTAAACGTTCTCCTGTGGATAAAACCAACACATTTTATTCATTTTATTTGCCCAGTTGTCCTGATTATTAAACCGTTTAAATGATGTCCCTATCACAATGTATGGCAACAATATATTATGTGGAAATATAGGTGTTATTTTTCTGTTTTATTTTGCTTTTTCGTCCGGTCCATAATTACAAGCCCCTATGTAGTAAAGTACAAGTAATTTCCCTCATAAAATATAGATTAAAAAAGCTGAGTCCCTAAGGCAACTATTTATGTATTCTTTTTAAACTAATTTTTTTTTACAAGTGTTTTTTTTTCGGGGGGGGGGCTTTGGAAGTGTAAGTTATTAATTTTATTAATATTGTGTAGGTATGTATGTATGTGCCTGTATGTGTAATTTTACTTTTTGGCCACAAGGTGGCGCTAGTGAACACTCTCCCGTTATAGGAAGTGTTCACTTTTTCTTTTTTTTTACATTTAACTATACTGTAACGATTTCCTGTTTTATGAATGGACATGGCCGCTGATCGCGGTCACGTCCATTCATTCTAGGCATTGCGATTGGGTAGAGGACCGTTCGGTCCTCTTCCCCAATCCCAGATCGCGGTGACCCGACGGCAAACAGTAGAGATGTGGCGAACAGTTCGCCGGGCGAACATCTCTGGGGGGTTTACTACTTCCGGGTCGCTCTGACCCGGAGTAGTACGCCTGCGCTGCCCGGCGGAGCGCGTCCTAGATCGCGCTCCTGTTGCCGAGCACTCTCTGCGCATGAGCGTGACGTCGTTCAGGCGTACGCAGGCGTACTACCCCGGGTCAGAGCAACCCGGAAGTAGTATACCCCCAGGGATTCAGAGATGTTCACCACATCTCTAGTAAACAGCGGTGGGAACCGCGTGCGGAACGGCGAGGGGAGCGAGCGACTTATTTAAACGTCCTGTTGCCATTAACAGGCTCAAACAGGAGGTTTTAATAAGTCAGTTTGCCATTAACTGGTTACTCTATGCACACTATATAAGCACTCTGTGAACTTACGAGCTGAACCTCTTGGTGAGTTTCCTGCGGATACGTGGAGAGTTCGGGCAAGAGTCTGCTGGCGGCTCAATTGTGCGTGAAATTCTGTAACTGTGGGTGAGAAATACAAGCAATGTCAGAATAATAATTCAATTCTATAACTCACTCTGTGCCCCTCCCATCTGTAAACATCCCCTGTAAATATCCATTCCCCTCTGTAAACACCAATGTCTGGCTGGGCCAAGCATTTGTGCTTATGAACAGGTCTGCTGCCTTGAGGATTAAAAAGTGGATCCGAGATAAACTTTTACTCATTGCATATTTGTGTTCCTTTCGTATAGTTTATAGGGCATTCCTCAAGCCAAATACTTTTTTGTTCTGTTTTAATACTCTAATTCCCTATAAACTAAACAAGCCTCACCCACAGCTTCTCCAGAGTGCCCTGGCACTCTGAGCCTTAGTAGCAAGGGCTTATGGGAGCTCAGTCTGGGCAGGAGGAGGAGGAGGTTACTAGCCAGAGATTTCAGAGGCAGAGGGGAGGATGGAGGAGGAGAGGGGAGTTTTCACAGGCTGAGGGCTGGAGATGCAGATCAGCTTGCCTGTGTGTAATGATCACAAACCGAACATGACCGCTAAACTGTTGAAGCTGTTTGCAGCCAGATTTGCTGTGTAAACTATCTAAACTTTAGATAAGATATATCGACAAGTTACTTGTTATAGTTAGTTTTTCATCCAGATTAAGCCTTCAACATCACACACTCAAATCCGTGGCAGTTCAGGAAGTGAGGCTTTTTTTTTTTAGAAACCTGATCACCCATTTTATTAACGCATACCTGAAGCCAAATAAATAAACTTATGGATTGGATAACAAATAGAACATTAATAGCAAAGAAAAGAGTCTCTTTTTTTAATAGAAAAATTTTATTTTCAGTTATTGCTTCTTTTTTTTATAACATTGTATCATTCTGTCATATTTGCAGTTTAGAAACTACACCCTGTCTTTTAAGCTATAAAATAAAGCAGAAATAATGACCCTTTGAACGTTTCTGCAGTAAAAGTGCTTCGGAAAACAGGACTGTTTCCGACCTAAAGGGTGGAAGGGCTCAGAGAAGCTCTTTTGCATAGATAACAACGGAAGGTTTTTTTTTCACTCTTCCTGTACTGGAAAACAGCATGAGACTTTTTGCTTTGGTACACAATGAGGTAATTTGGATGCCGGTGATAGCCGCTAGTAGAATATTGGTAAAATGACCGAAATTATGACAGTAGAATATTGTATGGATTCACGATAGTAAAATATTGGTAACTTTTTTCCGATATTCTACTATTGTCTAACCTGATCCTGTTCTCACTTTAACAATCTCTCAATCAATGCCAGTCAACCCCTTTAAACGAAGCCTACCACTAACTAACCCCTCCCCCCCAACCGAACGCCCTAGCCCCTCCCACAGCAATCCATGCCGTTATCTGCACTGCCTTTGCCACAAAATAGCCACAGTTTGTATAGCTGGCGTGCCCTGCGCACGCTATTTTACCAGGCAGGATTTTTTATAGCCGCAATTAATGGCTATAACTGGAAATTTGGGCACCAGAGGCACTCGATAAAATACTAAAAAAAAAATAATACAAAACTGCGGCTATAAATACCCAGCGTTTACCTGCTTCAGGTTTTTACAGCCCAATGATGTTGATCCAGGGATTTTATCTGATTGCCATCTGGAGTCGGGAAGGAATTTTTCCCCTTTGGGGATAATTGGACCTTGTAAGGGTTTTTCGCCTTCCTCTGAATCAACAGGGATATGTGAGGGAGCAGGCTGGAGTTGTACTTTGTTTTCTGGTTGAACTCGATGGACATATGTCTTTTTTCAACCTAAGAAACTACGTAACTATGTAACAGCCATGATTTGAAAATACACCAGTGACAGTCTGCCAGCCCCTGTCAAATCAGTTCCCTGTTTTTAAAGACATTTTTTGCTCACCTTTGGTCCTCGGTCAGCTGCCGATGCGTGTAAAACGCTTGTATGATTTCCGGCT
Source organism: Hyperolius riggenbachi (assembly GCF_040937935.1). Lineage (NCBI taxonomy): Eukaryota > Metazoa > Chordata > Amphibia > Anura > Hyperoliidae > Hyperolius > Hyperolius riggenbachi. The sequence continues at coordinate 65,041,775 of NC_090648.1, forward strand.
TTGGTGTCAGGACGTAATGCCGGCAAGTCAGCTGCAGCTTCTGAATTTTGGCAAGCACTTCATACTCCTAGAAAGAGGAAAAAGCGTCAGCTCCTGGGACAAGACTGCAGTGGGTACCACAGATATAGGACCGAGATTCTTAGCTGCACACTCACCTTCCTCCTCTTCTCGAAGTTGATCAGGCCACCCTGTGAAACGACAAGGGGTTAAACATGGGAAGAAGAGACTTGTAGCTGTGATGCAGTATAATTACACAGGGGGAAAGCAGTCTCACCTCTACATAGTCAGGAAGTGCAGTGTCCAGCATGATAAGGTCTGTCAGAAAGGTTCCTAGATAAGGCACTGTACCCTGGGCTGGTCTCTGAAAAAAGAATGACCCGTCAACTCCTGGTAAAGGTATTTCTATTAGCTGGGTAAAGTGATGATCCTAAAATTCGATTTCACAGGAATTTTATTGGGGCTGGATCGAGAACTATGCAGAAGGTTAACCAGATGCTGATTAACGTGACAGTTAATAATGGCGCACAGCGCCAGGGGAATACAAAGGGCGCCCCATAGACTTACATTATATAACGCTATTTAGCGTTATAAGTGTTAAAAAATGGCGCAGGCAGTGTGCCTTACACTTATAACGCTAAATAGCGTTATAATTGTTCAAGAATGCAGCGGGGGTCGGGGGAGGAGAGAGTCAGCGGGACACTGGAGGGCATAGGCAGCGGGAAGGATGTGTGCAGAAGCATACGTTACCTTGTCCCGGCCGCCGATCGCTCCTTCCCTCCGCTCCTGCACTTCTTCCATTCGTTTACTGTAGTCCTGCAGCCGGCCAATCACCATGTGGCTTCAGTCTCCGCATGCTGATTGGCCGGCTGCGGGACTACAGCAAACGAAGGGAAGGAGCAATCACTGGCCCAGGATAAGGTAACGTATGCTTCTGCATACATCCGCTGCCTATGCCCTCTAGTCTCCCGCTGCCTCTCTCCCCCAGCCCTGCATGTTTATCATGGCGCACCGCTCTGCAATCAATGTAGCATAAAACGAAATTTACCGTTTTATTGTATTTACATTAAAACGGTAAATAGCGTTTTATGATACATTTATCGGCAGAACGGTGCGCCATTTTTCTCCCTGCGCCATTTTCGGATGGACCCGCTGATTAAAGGGAACCTAAACGGAGAAGGATATGGATTTTTCCTTTTAAAATAATACCAGTTGCCTGACTCTCCTGCTGATCCTGTGTCTCTAATACTTTTAAGGTGCGTACACACGCACTACTGACGGCAATGACGGATCCGTCTGACTCTCCCGCTGGGCAGGCGTTCCAGCGACAGTAGTGCGTGTGTACAGTCTGTCAGGCAGACTGATAAGGCTCAGCGGATCCTTCAGAAACAGCCTTATCAGTCTGCCAACAGCGCATACACACATGCTACTGTCGGCTGAACGTCCACCCAGTGGGAGGGTTACTGGGTGACTGGGATTAATATTCAGAAAAGTGGGTGGAGCCTAAAAAAGCCAATAACAATTCACCTGTTGATTTTCAAGGGGAATATTAAAATTGCTGCCATTCTTGCACTGTTAATGGCACAAGCCTCAAACCTGGTACAGTTGATCATTTGGTCACTGGGATTCAAATTCAGAAAAGGGGGTGGAGCCACAAACAGCCAATCAGATTTGTTTCATTTCACTGTGAAAATACAAATTGATGCCAAGGACCCCAAAGCTCACAAACTTGGTCAGTGAAGTAGCTGTAAAGTTTTAGTTCAGCCCCGACAAATTCCGGGTTCCCAAAATAAAGTATGTCTTTAGTGAAGAATGTTCTGAGGATCACTACCAGAGAAGGTGAGGATATTGCCACTGGCAGTGTCCTCTAGGGGGCAGCAATAGATAAGGCTTATACTTCACGGAGTCCTGGAGATAATAGACACATTACATAGGCTATATACAGTAGATCACTGCACCTATGTTACAGTGTCTGTCTCTTCATTACCAAGGGAAGAGAGAAACGTTTAGTGCCAAGGTTATGACCTATAGCAGCACTGCACACGCATGTCCATAGGGCAGCATCCACTAGCACAAATCCTATATTATAAAAGCCCTGTGTCGCTGCATCCAGTAGTTTAGCAGAGTCCCTGTGTCCCTGGTAATTTGTTACTGCGCATGTGCACAGTAACGTACAGCAGGAGGGACCAGGGAGGGAGGTTGGTGGCCGGGCAGTTGCGTGCGCGCGGCGCGTGCTCAGCGGGCGGGTGCGGTGGGCGTGCGCGCATGCGCATTGACTGGTGGTGGCGGCAGTGTTAAAAAAAGACCTAAAGCCCGTTTTTAAACGGGCTTGGGTCTACTAGTAAGAAACATATTTATTTATTTATTTGAGTGAACCTAACTTGCCTAATCTCCATGCTCCCATCCAGTGACTGACTAAGCATTACCTTGTACTCATACTGTGCTGTGTGATCTGGTTTTCTATTATTCCTGTATTGTCATATTGCTGTATGTCACCCCTAAATATTGTCTGTAACCTAAACTAATGTCCAGCGCTGCGTAATATGTTGGCGCTTTATAAGTACAATAAATAAATACATTTATTTTAAAACATAGGTCCCAACTGTCTCCCTTTTGGAGCCATGTCCCTTTTTCTTCCTCATGTGTCCCTCTTTCAGGACTGATGCACAGATCTATGTAAATATATGTATTTTTCTCCTTAAAAATGTTTTTAGTTGAATGTTTTCCGTTAAATTGATATATTTTTTATTTTCAAATGAAGGAAAATGAACCAGGATAGAAAGGACCAGTGTGATTTGAATTATAAAACAAACATATTTTTCTTATGAAATCTTTATGGTATTGACTAGGGATGTGATGAGGGCGTGGTTAGAGGTGTGGAAGGGGTGTGGCTTATGCATCCCTTTTTCTGATCTCAAAAAGTTGGTAGGTATGCGATCCTGCCTGGTAACACCAGTAGCAATAACCAAATCAGAGGCTGCAACTACACCAGGACCCTTGGACCAGAGGGGCCCACTAGAGGCACTCATTCAACCACAGTATTAGCTTTTCAATGGTGCTATGCTGGTAATGATCACTACTATATATGCTTTGAACAGTGATAAACATTGACACACTGTCAATGCAAGAATGGACAATGCTACAGCAACACGATACCTATGCAGAAAAGTGTCTTAAACAAGTTAGATGGACTGGTTTGGTGTTAAAAGAATCATACGCTACTTGACGGGTACCATGCACTTCAAACTGAGGCTACCATCGGCTGGGAAGAATTGCGTGATTGGATATGTAGATGCAGATTGGGCTGGTGATTCCAGCGATCTAAAGTCTACCAGGGGTCATCATAAACAATACTAATTTCCTGGCTGTCCTGCTGATACATTGCTTCTAATACTTTTAGCCATAGCCCTTAACCACTTGAGGACCCACCCTTTACCCCCCCTTAAGGACCAGCGCTGGTTTGATTGATCTGTGCTGGGTGGGCTCTGCAGCCCCCAGCACAGATCAGGGTGCAGGCAGGGAGATCAGATTGCCCCCCTTTTTTCCCCCCTATGGGGATGATGTGCTGGGGGGGTCTGATCTCTCCTGCCTGCTGTGGGTGGCGGGGGGGGGCACCTCAAAGCCCCCCTCCGCGGCGAAATTCCCCCCTCCCTCTCCTACCTGCTGCCTCCCCCGGTGATCGGGGCTGCACAGGACGGCTATCCGTCCTGTGCAGCCAGGGACAGGACGTCCCCTGTCACATGGCGGCGATCCCCGGCCGCTGATTGGCCGGGGATCGCCGATCTGCCTTACGGCGCTGCTGCGCAGCAGCGCCGTACAAATGTAAACAAAGCGGATTATTTCCGCTTGTGTTTACATCTAGCCTGCGAGCCACCATCGGCGGCCCGCAGGCTATTCACGGAGCCCCCCGCCGTGATTTGACAGGAAGCAGCCGCTCGTACGAGCGGCTGCTTCCTGATTAATTAGGCTGCAGCTGGCGACGCAGTACTGCGTCGCTGGTCCTGCAGCTGCCACTTTGCCGACGCACGTTATGAGTGTGCGGTCGGCAAGTGGTTAAACAAGCATGCAGCAGATCAGGTGTCTCTGACAAATCTCTGACTAGCTGGTTTCAGGTGTGTGATTCAGACACTACTAATGTCAGAATGATCAGCAGGACATCCAGGCAACCAGTATTGTTTAAAAGGAAATAAATATAGCACCCCCCCCCCCCCCTCCTCATATCCCTCTCGCTTCAGGTACCCTTTAAAATGTTTGCATAATCTTGCATCAAAGAATTATTTAAAACAGAATTTTGCCTTCTTAAAACAGAAGATATTTGCGATTATTCAGGTTGGCGTGAGCATATGATGTCTCCCACAATGCATCACTGCCGAATATGCAAATCAACCCTTTGTTGTCCATGCAAGCTAACCACGCCTCCAGAACTGATGGAATGCAATGATGTGTCAGCTTGTTAATATTACAGAGCCACAATAATCCAACATACATGCAGACTGTTTCAGATTGGTTGATCCTCATCAGTGCTTTGTATGGATTAATGTGGCTCTATGGGGTAGGACTTGAAACACCCAGTGTAATTGCCCAGCATGCTCATGGTGAACCAGAACTCCTAGGAGTGTATAAGGGGCTGAAAAGGACAAAAGGCCCTCTTACTAAAATGTTATGCAAAACAAAAGTTTATTTGCTATTATTCAGGTTGGAGTGAGCATAAGAGGTGTCCCACAATGCATCACTGCTGTATATGCAAACCGTCCCTTTAGTGTCCCTGATAACTAAACACACCTCCAGAACTGATGGAATGCAATGATGTGGCAGCTTGTTAATTGTACAGAGCCGAACTAATCCAACATGCAGCACTCTCCTTTGTTCACCATTGAAGAATTATTTGTATCTCACTGGCCATACCTAGACATTGGGCTTGATTTTTATAAGACAAATAGCATGCCTTATCCGAGTTAACACACCTTATCAAAGTTAGCAAGCCTTATCAGAGTAGCATACAGAGCGCTACGAACTTATGCCTGCTAATTGACAATGACAAGAGCTCCACTCGTCCTGACCTGAGCCCCTGCGGGTGCGTCGCACTCGCTATGCTACTCTGATAAGGCATGTTAACTTTGATAAGGCATGTTATCTCTGATAAGGCTTGTTAACTTGTATAAGGCATGCTATTTGTCTTAGTAAATTAAGCCCTTTTTATCACAAGTTTTGTGTTGTGTAGCAGACACCAGCTCTTCCCGAGGTGTCAGAGGCATCGCTAGTGTTTTCAGCGCCCGGGGACAAGACAGTTTTTGTGCCCCCCTCCCCCTCTAGAAAAATGGGCATGGCCACGCATCAGAATGTGGTCATGGGTGGAGTCAAATGTACAAATGCTGTTTAGATAGCCAAATATGTCCCCCTTACTCCATTCAGATAACCTGATGTGGCCTCTTGAGCGTGGCCGCAGCGGCAGCCCCAGGACTGCCTAACACCAAATGGCGTCAAGTCCTGGGGCTGCAGTTTGCAGGAGATCGCGCGCATGCTTGGGGAGCGGGCAGTCTCCGATCGCCGTCTTTTATGTTAGTATAGTGCTGCGATAAGCAGCAGCGCTGTACTGGGGACAGCCGTGGGGTACGGCTGTCCCCCTTGGCACTTGAAAGTGATCGGCTCCCATAGGCAGAAGCCTATGACAGCCGATCACCAGGATTGGCCGGCGGGGGGGAGGGGGGGGGGGAAGGGGTTTTTGAAGAAGAAAAAAAAAAAGAAGCAAAATGTATTAATTAAAATGTAATGTAAATATTTATTTAAAAAAAAATAAAGACTGGGGGGGTGGGGGGGGGGGGATCAGACCCCACCAACAGGAAGCTCTGTAGGTGGGGAGAAAAGGGGGGAGGGGAATCACTTGTGTGCTGAGTTGTGCGACCCTGCAGCTATGCCTTAAAGCTGCAGTGGTCAATTATGTAAAAATTGGCCTGGTCTTTAGGGGGATTTAACACTGCGGTCTTCAAGTGGTTAAATAGCCAGATATGCCCCATTTAGATAGCTAGATGTGCCCCGCTTTTTCTACTGCTGTTAACGCTTCTGCACTCTTCCTGCAGAGGGAGGAAGAGAAGCAGGAGCACTTCAGGCAGCCAGCGAGCCTCCTCTCACACGTGTGAGTGTGCAGGGACTGTGCTGAGCCCCATTACAGCACTGCACCCGGGGACAAATGTCCCCTCTTGCCCCCCCCCCCCCCCCCCCATAGCTACGCCTTTGCTAGCTGTAGTGTATCTGGTGTAGCTGTCTCTTTTAGCAGTGTGTTTTGATGGCACAGCACAAGGGGATATGTTTTGCATACAGGGAAATGCAGAGTAAATATGTCAGCATGAATGTGTATCCTGGTGAGCTCAGCCTGTGTACAGGAAGTGGAGAATGCTGAATGTACACAGTACACACGTGACAGATGTTACAGGACGCAGGATCTCTTCCTGCTGGCAGGCTCTAGCTGGCAGTGACGGTTTGTATTATTATTATTATTTAGTATTTATATAGCGCCGACATATTACGCAGCGCTGTACAGTGTATATATATCTTGTCACTAACTGTCCCTCAAAGGAGCTCACAATCTAATCCCTACCATTGCCATATGTCTATATTGTGTAGTGTAAGTACTGTAGTCTAGGGCCAATTTTAGGGGGAGCCAATTAACTTATCCGTATGTTTTTGGAATGTGGGAGGAAACCGGAGTGCCCGGAGGAAACCCACGCAGACACGGAGAGAACATACAAACTCTTTGCAGATAGTGCCCTGGCTGGGATTCGAACCAGGGACCCAGCGCTGCAAGGCGAGAGAGCTAACCTCTACGCCACCGTGCTGCCCTGTATAAAGAATATGTATAAAGAAATGGTGAGAAACAATGCAGTCATATTGGCAAGTGGCCTCCGACTTTCCAAAAGTACACCAAAAAAAAGGGTGCTCTTCAATTGAATGTAGGGAGGACAGGGCAGCAGTTTTATAATTAAAGAAGCACTGTAACAAAAAAAACAGCCCCTGGGGGGTGCTTAGTGCAGAAGTGGGAAGCCTTTGGATCCTAATGAGGATCTATCGCTGACAGCCCCCGAACAGTGGCGGTGTAAATATTTACCTTCCTGACTAAAGCACAGACGCAGTAGCGGTTTTTCCGATGGGCTCCAGCAGAAATGGCCGAGCCCGATTGCATCCGCTCTACTGTGCAGGCACAAGTTGCACTAGAGCGGACCTGATTGGGCTCACTCCCACTTGTCCAAAACATGCCGCGGAACGCGAGACGGAAACCAGAGTCCGGACTTGGCACGTTTTCCCAGACCGGACGGGAAAATGTGTCTAATGAAAGCCTATGAGAATGGACACTGTCAGTTCTCACTAGGCTAGTCGCCACAACCGCGTTGGCCGTTTCGCCCACATCCCGTCACCGCTGTGATGTCATACTCAAGCGCCCTACCATCCATCGCCACCGCACGGTCACTGCAAGACAGCCCGGTGGCGGGGGGGATCTCCATTGGGCTGCAAAAGACCAATGGGAATCCTCAGCAACAGGAAGAATTCTCATTGATTCATGTTGAACATATTGGCCTGCTGCAGGGACCGAGCAGCGGTGGCGGGACAGGCCTACGTGAGCGACGCTGCGGATGTACATACGCGGAACGGTCGGGTATTTTGCTGCATGCGGCCGCAGAATGGACAGTATGCATTGCGGATGCACTTACCGTTTCCATTCTGAAACCGCACCAAAAAACACTAAATAATCTATAAAGAATATTGTAAAACAATAAATAACCAGTTTTATCCATTATGTTATGTTTACTAAAGTCCCTCTTTATACAACAAGATATACATTTACAAGGGATACTCTTCTTTGGTACCCAAACCAGTGAAATGTCAGAGTTCCCCTTTAAAGAGAACCTGTACTGAAAAAAAGGGCCCTGGGGGGAACTTACCTCGGGAGGGGGAAGCCTCTGGATCCGATTGTGGCTTCCCCCCACCTCCTCCGTCCCACGGTGGTCTCGCTGTGCCCCTCGTAAGCCATAGCCGACAATTTGTCAGGCTGTGGCTGGCTTATTTACCTTCCCCAGCTTCAGCGCAGTAGCGGCTCTCGGCTTGGATCAGACAGAAATAGCCGATCCCAGTCGGGTCACCGCTAGTTCTGCCTGATCTGAGACGAGAACCGCTATTGCGCCTGCGCTGGAGACGGGGAAGGTAAATATTTACATGGCGGCCGTTCGCAACGGCCCAGCAAGACCACTGTGGGACTGAGGAGGACGGCGGAAGCCCCAATCAGATCCAGAGGCTTCCCCCTCCCCAGGTAAGTACCCCCCAGGGGCCCTTTTTCTCATTACAGGTTCTCTTTAAAGTAATAATAATAATGTGACTGGTGATCCCAGCATGAGGTCTATTATTATTTACCGGAGGTGGGATTTAGCGATAAGCCCTTTTTCAGAAGAATAAAGATCCATAGAACTACAACAGTACACCGTAATTACAGTATATTACATTGTATGTCCCTAATCCTGTGAAATATTCTGCAATCACTGCAGGTGAACAGCGACACAAAGCACAATGTCTGCAGAGACTGAGCGCTGTACACAGCCGCCCAGCACAATGCATTACATTATTACAGCCTTTAAGTGTTGCCTTTCAGTAGACATGGCTGGTTATTTTCCACATAACCTGACATGCTACAGTGTGTCCCCGGGTGCAATGACTGCTTTATTACCAAGGGACTTGATTAGGAGAGTCCTTAGTGACTATCACAGTCAAAGCACACCATCTTAAAGGACACCCGAGGCTAAAATAAACTAGTGAAATAAACAATTGTATCTATCTTTCTTCTCCTAAAAATGACTTTTTAAGATATTCCACAGTTTTATCTTATGTTTAAGTGGTGTTTCCATGGAGTTCACGGAGGGTGTCTCCGTGAACAGCCTGCGAGCCTCCGATCGCGGCTTGCAGGCGAAACGTAAACACGGGGGGAAGAAATCCCCTGTGTTTACATCATACGACAGCAGCGCCGTAAAGGAGATCGGCGATCCCCAGCCTCTGATTGGCCGGGGATCGCCGCCGTCTGATAGGCTAAAGCCTATTAGAGGTGGTACAGGACGGATCGCCGTCCTGTGCCGCCCATAGCGAGAGGGAGGGAGGAATATCGCTGTGGAGGGGGGCTTTGAGGAGCCCCCCCGCTCGGCCACACAAAGCGGCGGCGATCAGGACCCCCCCCCCCCCAGCAGAACATCCCTCTAGTGGGGAAAAAAGTGGGGAAGTCTGATCGCCCTGCCACAATCCTGATCTGTGCTGCGGGCTGGAGAGCCCACGCAGCACAGACCAGCCAATACAGCCCTGGTCCTTAAAGAGAATCTGTATTGTTAAAATCGCTCAAAAGTAAACATACCAGTGCGTTAGGGGACATCTCCTATTACCCTCTGTCACAATTTCGCCGCTCCTCGCCGCATTAAAAGTGGTTAAAAACAGTTTTAAAAAGTTTGTTTGTAAACAAACAAAATGGCCACCAAAACAGGAAGTAGGTTGATGTACAGTATGTCCACACATAGAAAATACATTCATACACAAGCAGGCTGTATACAGCCTTACTTCTGAATCTCAAGAGATCATTTGTGTGTTTCTTTCCCCCATGCACTGAAGTTTCAGGCTGCTCTTTTCTTCTTGCAAACAGCTTTGCCCTTGTTTGTAATTCCTCAGTATGTGAAAGCCCAGCCAGCTCAGAGGACGATTTATCCAGCTGATTAGAGCAGCTTCTCTCTTCTCTCTTATCTAAATAACACACAGGCAGTGTGCATAGCAGAACCACAACACTGAAGAACTTGGCAGCCTTCCAGACACAGGCCGACAAGTCTGACAGGGGAAAGATACATTGATTTATTACAGAGACTGTCATAGTAGAAAGTGCTGCAGTTAGCCAGAACACATTAGAATAGCTTTTGGAACATGTAGGATGATAAAAAACAGGATGCAATTTTTGTTACGGAGTCTCTTTAAAGGAATACTATCGATTCACATTTTTTTCAATTGACACAGGAATTGTTTGGGAAGTGCTGCTAGTTACTGGTGTATACATTTTAGTAGCAACTTCTTTGTTTACTGTTATCAAAATACTTTCAAACTTTACTGACGCCAAAACTGATGGCAGACTGAGCCATGAGGAGAGGGGAAATACCCCTCACACTTGATCAGTTAACTCTGTGTAACTCTGTGTGTGTGTGTGAGAGAGAGAGAGAGAGCTCCCAACAGCTGCAGCCTCTGTGTCCTGTGTTTCTGACTGACGTGTCTGAAGAGAGCAGAGGAAATGTAACGAATTGTCACAGCTTTTCATACTGTTTTTGCTTTCAGAGTTTGATATGTTTGATATTTGCTTTCTGTAGTCTGATATGCAACTCTGGTTGTGCATTGAAGCAGACACCCCTTCTGCAATTGATTTGTCCCAATATAGCTAAATCCTACCCTCAATAAATTACAGCTTTTGCCTCTGATATTTAACATGAAAAGTAGGAAAATGTTTACACAGCTACTTAGACATTATTTGTACATTGTCATTTTAGAACACTTGGGTATTGATAAGTTTTAACTGTTTTATTGTTTTTGCTCAATGATGCATTCATTGAAGTATGCCAGAGCTAAAATCAATGAACTATTGACCCTTTTTATCTTTTTCCTGCTCTCAGAAGCCATTTTCTGCTAGGAAAGTGTTTTAAGCCTCATCTACACGAGGCGATGTGACTTATCAATCAAGCCGCTGATGCGGCTCGATTGATAAGATCCGTCAGGTCGGATTTCGCCACAGCCGATTTCCTGCTCGTTCTCCACGAGGGGACAATGGCAGGGAATCGAGCGGAAGATAAGCAGTGCCGGCGGGGACGAGCGGGGGATCGAATCCGACGCACACGCGGGCGAGCGGGGACGCGGCGGGTACGCGCGGGGATGTGGAAGAGGCGATCCAGCGGCTAATCGAGCCGCCGGATCGCCTCGTGTAGACGAGGCATTATAGTTGGAATTTCTTATCAGTGAGGGTCACACTGTAGTCACTTCCTGTCTGAGTCAGGACCGAGTCAGCCACTTACATACCTGATATTTAACTCTTTCAGGCAGAGAAAGAAAAAAGGAACACAGCCTAGTTATTTGTGTGCTAAGCACTGTACATACCCATGTCTATCTCTGTCTGCAACCCTGGCTTCAGGGGCTTAAAGTGAAAATTTGCATATTCAGTAGTGATGCATTGTGGGGTAACCACAGATGTTCACTAAACCACTTGAGGACCACAGTGTTAAACCCCCCTAAAGACCAGGCCTTTTTTGTAAAACAGGCCACTGCAGCTTTAAGGCCAAGCTGCAGGGCTGCACAACACAGCACACAAGTGATCCCCCCCTTTTCTCCCTCTGTTGGTGGGGTCTGATTACACCCCAGGTGTTTGTTTTTTTATAAATATTTATTTGTTTTATCTTTTATTAAAATTGTGTCTTTTTTATGTGTGCAGTGGCCATTCCTTCCCCCGGCAGCCTATCCGTGTGATCGGCTGTCATAGGCTTCAGCCTATGACAGCGGATCACCTCTGAGCCAATGGAGGGGACAGCTGGGGACACACGGCTGTCCCCAGCACCGCGCTGCTGTAGATCGCAGTGCTGTACATGGTAATTAGACGGCAGTTTCGTTGTCTAACAGTCTCCCAAGCGGCCGCCCACCAAGCAGGAGATGCCAGCGCAGCCTGTGTGCGATCTCCAGCAAAACAGAGCCCAAGGACTTTACGCCGAACGGCATTAGGCGGTCCTGGGGCTACCACCGCGGCCACGCGTGACGGGGTCGGCTAAAAGCTGAATTATGACAAATAACTTCTGTTTTAAGACGGCAAACCCCACTAAGCATTGCTTTTTAGTAGGAGGTCTTTTCGGTTTCTTTTAACCTCCTATACATTCCTAGTGGTATTGGGTCACCCCGAGCTGATTGGTTAGTGCAGGTGAAGGCTAACAAACAAGTAGAAGAGTTTACTTACTCTGGTTGAAGTGAAAGCAAGAAGTTTTGAATCGAGACGTTCTGAATTGCTTTTACTGATGGCGAACACGGTACAACACTCTAATGCTTCTACTGGGTGAAGTGAGCAGCACAAATGTTTGACACAGTTCACCTCAGGGAAAGTTTTGGCTCCTCTCCAGGTATCGCTGTGTCACTCATCAACCAGCCTGCTGAGTGCAAGAACCGGATTTCCAGGAGGGCAGAGGCTTCAATGTCTATAATAAAACTGATAATCAGAAGGCGATCTGGCATGCCAGCAGATGCCTTGAGATAGCAGAGGCTGGAGCCAGCAATTCCACTGCGTGACGACAGCCCTACCTGACTGGCACATGATCAGTTACTCCCTGATCGGAAATCAGTTCCCATAGCGGCTGTTTTACTACACGATTTCTATCAGGTTTCAGCGCATTCACTAAATATCGGTAACATTAAGGCCGGTTCCACACCTGAGTTCTGCGATGGGCACCGCACTGCAGGAATCCGCCTTCATATGACCCTGCACCACGATGCGCCGGAAGGATCATTTGCATAGTGCCGCCCCCTGGCTAGTGACGTACTCCCTGCTGGGTCACGCATCGTTCCGCGCATGCGCCGCATTGCACCGTGCTCCCATCATGCACACTTGCTGCATCGCCCATTGACTTGCAGTAGGCATGGATCATGTGGCAACGCGCTGCAGAATTAGCATCGGAAATGCGTCAGCTTTATTACTTCCGGAGCTCCGCGTCGCATTGTGCGAACTGTGCAAGTCTCCATAGACTTGCATGGCCCTTGCACAGGGATGCAGCAGGGAAGAGTAATGCAAGGCGACGCAACATGTAAGTGTACAAAGGGCCTAACGTGCAGGCAGCGCACATAAATAATACCAGGAGTTATACTAACAAGACAACATTTTGTAACGCATTTTGCTTGTAGACACAACCTACACTTTTTGCGTACCATGACATCACAGACATCCATGGCTACAATTACTAGGTAATGCCTAATGATGTTGATCCAGGGATTTTATTTGATTGCCATCTGGAGTCGGGAAGGAGTTTTTCCCTTTAGGGGCTAATTGGACCATGCCTTGTAAGGGTTTTTTGCCTTCCTCTGGATCAACAGGGATATGTGAGGGAGCAGGCTGGTGTTGTACTTTGTTCTCTGGTTGAACTCGATGGTCGTATGTCTTTTTTCAACCAAAATAACTATGTAACTATGTAATGTACACATTTTCATTATAATATGAGTTACGCAAACTATTTAACTAGCGTGGGATACATAATTTGCATAACGTCTGGTGAAACTTATGTGCAGTCTGTGGACATACATTTTACCGATATTTTGTGAATATGCCCCAGTTTGTTGCTGCATTAGCATCAGTGATGGGTCATGGCAGATAAGACAGGATTATATCTTACCTGACTGACCTGCTCAGTCCAAAGCCATAGACAGCTGGAATGGGGTACAGCAGTTTTCAGACAATATTTGCAGAATATTAGAATAACAATTACATTTCATAATTGGCTATTTGATTTCAGCCTTTGCAAACTCAAAGCTGTATAGATCCTTTTTCTGTGACCAAAGTTATCATTTCAATGCTTTTTTTTACACCCCCTCCCCTTATCTTACCAAAACAAGGCAGATAGCATCTAATATTCTAAGGGCCTGAGCCCACTAACGCAGTTGTGTCCGCTTCTGTCTGCTTTTCAGCATCTGTAACATTGGTTTGTAACTGAAAAGCAGACACAACTACACACAACAGCGTTAGTGGGCTCAGGCCGTAAAAGCTATAAACATAGTGCTTATAAACACAATAATTAAAGGACCATGAATCACGAAGAACTGTAAAATTTAAAATGTGTATAAACATATACAAATACAAAGTATTTTTCTTCCAGAGTAAAATGAGCCATAAATTACTTTTCTCTTATGTTGCTGTCACTTACAGTAGGTAGTAGACTACTGACTACTAGTAGACACTCCCTAAAAAGGATTTATACAAAGATGCTGGCCAGTTTCCCTGCTCACTGCATACTTTTTTGGCTGTTGGACTGAGCAACTACCAACTAAGGCCCAGTGCACACCGAGCGGTTTTTGGAGCGATCCGCCGGCCGCATCCGCCTGGAAAAATGCTTGGCTAATGTATTGCAATGGGATGGTGCACACCGGCGCGTTTGCGGTTTGCTAAAAAACCTCAAACCGCTGGTGTGCACCACACATTGAAATACAATAGCCAAGCGTTTTCACTGCCTGATGCGGCTGGTGGATCGCATACAAAATCCGCTTAGTGTGCACCCGGCCAAATATCTGCTCTCTGCTCCCAAAACCGCTAGCGTTTTGACGATCTGCTAGCGGTTTTGGTGTGCACTGGGCTTAAGTGCTGTTGAAAATAAACAAAACCCCGAGAATCCCCTATAAGGAGGTGGACTAGTTGAAAACCTGTCGGTTCTGTCAGATTTCTACTACCTACTATGAGTGACAGCAACATAGGAGAAAAGTAATTTATGGTTCATTTTACTCTGGAAGAAATGTACTTCTTATATGTATGTGTTTACATCCCTTTTAAATTTTAAGATTTTCGCAATAGTGGTCCTTTAAACAGCAGATCTGAAAAACAACAATATATTAACTTGGGTAAAGAGGTGTTGGCAGTGATGTGCGGAGTAAGCAGTAAGGTGTAACTGAGCCCTGTGGACGGCAGTTCCCAGCATGCCAGCGGGCAGTGTCACAGCTACAAGGTTAATGTTACAGGTTTATCTGAGTTAGTCATTTCTGTGTCACGCTAGACTGGAGCAGCAGCCAGCCGTGGAGGATGTCAGGTGCAATTCCCATGCTTACCGTGGAGCGGACCTGTGACGCCGACCTCTGCAGTGGGCGGGGCTCGTTGCGAGCACTGTGAGTTCTACGGAGCGGAATCTCGTCCTGTGAACATAATGCAGCAAACCTGAGGTCACTTGCTGAAACAGATTCACCCCCTTTCGCTTATTCGTTACCCCGACAAAGGGAAAATAACGCAACAACACAGAAAGGGTTCTGATCATGAATGGCTGCTTTGTAATGCGGCTTACCGCACTGCAGTGCACCACCTATGCGACATTCACAGTGCAGCGGATGCATTGCGGTATAACGGTTTGCAGCATTTAATGCACGCATTTAAGTGGACCTGAACTCAGAATTTCCTCTCTGCTCTAAAAGCAACAGCATAATAACCTTTAAAGAAAAGCATGTCTTGTTAAAGCTGATACAAATCCTGCAATAAATCTGCAGTGTGTCTACTTCCTGCTTTTATGGAAGAAGACATATGTTTAACATCCTGTGCTTACAAATTAGCTGCTCTGCCGAGGCAGCCAGCTGACACAGCTGAGAGATAAAATTTCACTCCTGATTTGTCACCTATGAGGGGGAGTTAGACAGGCTAAACTCTCTAAATAGATACAGGATGAATTTCTCTCTGTTTTCTTTATGTCCTGTGCAAGAGTTCAGGTCCACTTTAACAGTAAAAGTGAAGCATACTTTACCATTGACTGTATGCTTCACTGTACCCGACGGAACATGAGCCTACCGTGCAGCGCCATTCTCCCGATTTATTGCGTTCCAGCTGTTGCAGGGAATGCAACGCAACAGCCACTGTGAATGTGGCCTAGCAGACAGGGTTGGTTTTAGGTAAAATAACTGGGGCAAAAAATAAACGTGAGGTAAATAGAAGCACTAGCAATGAATATTGATTTACAGGGAATTGACGCACAAACACTCAACACAGAGACACACAGATGGGAGAAGCAAAGAGCAGGAGAAATGCCACTAATGATGCCCGGTAAGCAGGGCCGGATTTACCATAAGGCACTGTAGGCACGTGCCTACAGGGGCCAAATGATGGAAAGGCGGCTCACTGCCCTCCCCAAGTGCCTTCCTTCCTCCTTCCCGATGCAGAGTCCTGATGATGGTGTAAATGAGAGGTTACTCCCCCAGCTCTCAGCATTCCACTGACCAGATCTCCCTTAACCTCCTTATCTGTAAGCCCGACACTGTGTCGGGCATACCACTCTGTGGCCCCAGGAATCCCCCATAATTAAATAAAAGTGTTAAATGTCTGTAAATCCTATAGCTAGCACTGGGCTAGCTAGTAAGAGTGTCCGGCACCCCTGGATCCCCCCGTTTATACGTTACACCCCCCCTGGATCCAGCGATCGCGCAGCCTCCCGGCGCAGCTCCGGTCTCTCTAGGGGGAGGATCGGGTTTGCGCAATCCTCCCCATAGTGAAGTCCGGAGCTGTCCGGGGAGGCTGCGCCGATCGCTGGAGCCAGGCTGGGTAATGTATAAACGGGGGAGCGGAGGGTGCCGGAGACTTCTTCTAGCTAGCCTAGTGCTAGCTAGAGGATTTAAGGCTCATACACACGGGGCACAACTGTCGCCACAAACATGTGGCACGCGCATGTCTGAGCGACAGTTGCCCCTTGTGTATGAGGCGCGCACCCCGAACTGTCGCCGGAGACAGCAGTTGCCGTGCGATTGAAAAGTTCAATCGCCGGCAACTTCTGTCTCCGCAACTGTCACTGGTCCGCCACGCGTACTGCGTGTGTATGCGGACTAGCGACAGCTACCCACACACTGCTAACGCAGCTTCCGGCGGGGGGCCGAACCTTCGGCGACCGCTTCCGCCGTGTCTCTGCCTTTTGGGCAGAGACCTGTAGACAGCTGTCGCTCGGGCGGAGCTGTCGCCGAGCAGTTGCGCACACGTCTCCTGTGTGCTAGCAACAGCTACAACGGTGCCCCGTGTGTATAACAGACATTTAGCACTTTTATTACAAGATCGGGCTAAAAGTAACACAACCTCCTGAGCCGTGTAACGCTGAAGAGGTTAAGTTAGGGGCACCTCTAGCTACTTAGTACTGAGGGTACTTCTGTCTACCTAATACTACGGGACACCTGTAGCTACCTATGACAGGCAGGGGAAGTAGAGCTAAATACACACGAGCTACATTTGTAGCTGTCGCTAGCACACGGGAGCGTGTGCACGACAGCTGGGCGACAGCTGGGCGACAGCTCCCTCTGCATCCACACGGCAGCAGAGGGATTAGTGATGCGGCGGAAGTTGTCGCAGAGGTTCCTCTCCCCCCCGCCGGAAGCTCTGTGTGCTGCGTGTGGGTTGCTGTCGCTAGCCCGCATACACATGCGGAACTAGCGACAGTTCCGGCGAAGTTGCAGCGACAGCTGTAGCCGGCAATTGAACATGTCAATCGCCTGGCGACAGCTCCGACGGGCGACGGTTCGGGGCGCGCACATTATACACACACGGGCGACCTGTCGCCGCAACACGCGCGTGCCACGTGGTTGCGGCGACGGCCGTATCCCGTGTGTATGGGCCTTAAGGGAGAAGTGACAGCTGGGCCAGCCAGCACATTGGCAGAGCAGTTTGGTGGGGGTTTGTAGGTTCATGGAGGGCGGAGTCTCGGGTTCCAGGACATCAGTGCCTATAGGCTCCTGTGATGTAAATCCGGGCCTGCTGTTAAGTGTACCATGTACCATGATGCCTGTAAGTATTCTTGTACCCCTAATTACTACATTAGGATGGGAGGAGGTTCCCTCTGAATGAATAAATACAATGTACAGTATTTATTCATGTAAGCGCTTGGGTAACCGCTATACAAATCGATTTTTCAAGCGCTTTGCAATTTCCCTATACCTTCCATTGAGCCAAAGCGCTCAGAAAATGGTACAGGCATCGCTTTTGGACCGCAATCAAACCGCTCATATGAGAACACTCTCATACGGAATCATTGCACAAGCGCTTTTAGGGCGATTTTCAAAATCGCCGGATTAAAAAAAACCCAAAAACGCTCATAGTGTAAATAAGCCTTAACCGCAGGCAGAAGCAAAACTAGAAACTGCCAAATCCCAGATCTCAGTTTTAAGCACCTGTATGTACATCCCCACACCCATATCCCTGACGCCTTGGCTATCCATCAGCCTGGCAGATCACTTCGGCCGAGCGATGACTGTGAGCACCATTTTTCCCCAATTACCCCGCATGACATCACTCCCCTGCCGCTCTGTCGGCCCTCCCCGCACATTGCAACAGAACAGGTTGCTAGCCTGTTGCCTAGTAGCAACATCTCTGTATAGTCTCAGTCCTGCAATGTCGGCTGAGGGATCGAATCCCAATCCCTGCGTTGGAAATGTGTACAAGGCTTAAAGGAACCCGAGGTGAAAAATGCGCCTGTGCAGGGTGCTATAGCGGATGGGAATGTGCAGCCGCAGTAAGTCTGTAGGCCAAAAATGAAAGTAGCTGGCGGCTGGGGACAAGCGGAGTGACTGCGAGGGCACGGGATGGCTGCAGGGGGCTGGTACAAGCCCCAGGTGAGTAAAACTGGTTTTTTTTCTAAAGGCTTAAGGATCATTAGCTTTAAAGAGGAACTTTAACCCATTATTAAACTTCATCTCAGTCAATAGCCAATAATCCCTTTCCCATGAGAAATATTTACTTTTTCTCAAATAAATCATCAGGGACCTCTGTATGGCTGATATTGTGGCGAGACCCCTCCCACAGTGTGATGACCATGGTCCTGACAGTTTCCTGTCTGTGAACCTCATTGCATTGTGGGAACAGCTGCTTCCAACTGCCAAGCAACCAGTATCTCCCTCTGTCCATATATACATACAACCTTTTAGCCTATCACATTGCTAGTAGGTGTGTTTATAGATAATGGCAGTTGGTGTAGTCCATTTTTTTGGTCTTGTCTGCCAGCAGTAAAGATAATGACCTGCGGGCTCACGGTGGACCCAATAACATGAATGAATTACACTGCAAGTATCAATCATTACTTGATATAGCTTCAATTTTTTAACTTCTCACTTTGTAATGTGTTGATTTTTTTCCCTTCCCCCCTACTACCATCTTTTGGTAAAGTTCCTTTTTAAGCTCATGAGCTACTATATTGGTCAATGAAACTGCCTATCACATCACAAGACCAATAGGAAGCCTTGTACATCATCTTTCCCCATAAATGCATGCAGGTGAGGAGATACTAGAAAGAACATCTACCTTGTTGAGGATCTCACGGCTCATCTCATGGTTGTTCTCGTCAGAGAAGATGGCGGATAATTTGTGGAAGATGTTTAGATTGTCTCTGGAATGGAAAGAAACAGTTTTCAGGTTGCTGGATAGTTTTACTGAGGTATATTTGTTGCAGGCTTGTTGCCATGGGTAACTGCAGATAACACAAAGCAATGGATCCATCTGAGGCCCGATGTCACCTACCTGCTCACTGCTGCCCACGTCCTCTTCAGCCGATAGATGGAGTTTGACTGAAGAGCTGACAGGATGGCTCGAAGGGAGGAGAAATTCCGCAAAAACCTGCAATACTGAAAAACAGGAAACTAGTGAGATTTGAAGTGACCCTGTGTTTGATTTCGGTGTCATCCTGGGGTGAGATGGACCTATGAAATTTTACATAGCTCCCCCTATCTGTGAGACGGACAGTCTATCTATGTCATATACGTCCCTCCAGCCCGTGTCACCCTGTGGTGGGAGGGACAGACTCCATGTCCAATAGCTCCTCCTGTCTGTGTCACCCTGTGGTGGGAGGGACAGACTCCATGTCCCATAGCTCCTCCTGTCTGTGTCACCCTGTGGTGGGAGGGGCAGACGCCTTGTCCCATAGCTCCTCCTGTCTGTGTCACCCTGTGGTGGGAGGGACATACTCCATGTCATATAGCTTCTCCTGTCTGTGTCACCCTGTGGTGGGAGAGACAGACTCCATGTCACATAGCCCCTCCTGTCTGTGTCACCCTGTGGTGGGAGGGGCAGACACCTTGTCCCATAGCTCCTCCTGTCTGTGTCACCCTGTGGTGGGAGGGGCAGACGCCTTGTCACATAGCTCCTCCTGTCTGTGTCACCCTGTGGTGGGAGGGGCAGACGCCTTGTCCCATAGCTCCTCCTGTCTGTGTCACCCTGTGGTGGGAGGGGCAGACGCCTTGTCACGTAGCTCCTCCTGTCTGTCTCATCCTGTGGTGGGAGGGACTTTTATTATTATTATTTAGTATTTATATAGCTCTAACATCTTCCGCAGCGCTGTACAGAGTATATATAGTCTTGTCACTTAAATATCCCTTAGAGTGGCTCACAATCTAATCCCTACCATAGTCATATGCCTATGTATGCATCGTGTAGTGTATGTATTGTAGTCTAGGGCCACTTTAGAGGAAAGCCAATTAACTTATCTGTATGTTTTTTCGATGTGGGAGGAAACTGGAGTGCCCAGAGGAAACCCACACAGCCACGGGGAGAACATACAGTACAAACTCCGTTCAGAGAGTGCCCTGTCTGTGATTCAAACTGGTGACCCAGCGCTGCAAGGCGAGAATGCTAACCACTATGCCACTGTGCTGCCCAGGGACAGACCCTATGTCACAGACCCTATGTCACATAGTCAGTGTCACCCTGGGAGGGACAGACTTCATGTCACACAGCTCCTCCTGTCTGTATCACCCTGTGGTGGGAGGGGCAGACTCCATTTCCCATAGCTCCACCTGTCTGTATCACCCTATGGTGGGAGGGGCAGACTCCATGTCACATAGCTCCTCCTGTCCGTGTCACCCTGTGGTGGGAGGGACAGACTCCATGTCACATAGCTCCTCCTGTCCGTGTCACCCTGTGGTGGGAGGGACAGACTCCATGTCCCATTGCTCCACCTGTCTGGGTCACCCTGTGGTGGGAGGGACAGACTCAATGTCACATAGCTCCTCCTGTCTGTGTCACCCTGTGGTGGGAGGGGCAGATGCCTTGTCACATAGCTCCTCCTGTCTGTATCACCCTGTGGTGGGAGGGGCAGACTCCATGTCCCATAGCTCCACCTGTCTGTATCACCCTGTGGTGGGAGGGGCAGACTCCATGTCCCATAGCTCCTCCTGTCTGTGTCATCCTGTGGTGGGAGGGGCAGACTCCATGTCCCATAGCTCCACCTTTCAGGCTTCATGTCATATAGCTCCTCCTGTCCGTGTCATCCTGTGGTGGGAGGGACAGGCTTCATGTCATATAGCTCCTCCTGTCTGTCACCCTGTCGTGGGAGGGACAGGCTTCATGTCATATAGCTCCTCCTTTCTGTCTGCAGTAGAGTATTGTACCATGTTAGCCATCAGTAAAAGAAAGAAGTTTTAAATGGTATCATCCTGATTTAAAACTACTTGCTTTCTGTCTGTGTCACCCTGTGGTGGGAGGGACAGGCTCCATGTCACATAGCTCCTCCTGTCTGTGTCACGCTGTGGTGGGAGGGACAGACGGCATATCACATAGCTCCTCCTGTCTGTGTCACCCTGTGGTGGGAGGGACAGACTCCATGTCACATAGCTCTTCCTGTCTGTGTCACCCTGTGGTGGGAGGGACAGACTCCATGTCACATAGCTCCTCCCTCCTGTCTGTGTCACTCTGTGGGGGGAGGGACAGACCATATTTCCCATACAATAGGCTCTCCTGTCTTTGTACCCCGGGGTGGGGGTTGCATATTGCTCACCTGGGCTATAGAAATCCACTTCTCCAGTACTTTTGCTCGTAGTTGCGGTTTCATCTGGATGTCACTCAGGACAGATGCGGTCACACAGGCGGTCACTGCATTGAACTGGGCCACAGTGGCCCTAACACTGGGGGCAACATGTTTGTTCTCCTTCTTGTCACGCTGTGACCAAATGCTTCCGAGGCAATGGCAGCACTGCAGCCTCTGAAAGAGATCCTACAAGGAAAACAAGACACAGTTACTATAATTCACTTCAGATATGAATCTTATCACTTAAAGGACAACGATTGCCAAAAATGTAAAATTCAAACAGAAAATGTACATTTTTTTCCAGAGTAAAATGCATTATAAATTACTTTTTTCTCTATGGTGCTGTCACTTACAGTAGCTAGTGAAAATCTGACAGATCTGTAAGGATTCAGATTAGTCCATCTCCTCATGGGGGCGTTCAGTTGTTTATATATTTACAAAAACATCTGCCAAAATAGTGTGCAACTGTGTAGGGAAGCCATCTGACAGCTTTGTATAGATCCTTTCAGGGGATGTGTTAAAAATTCCCTCAGGGGGAGGAGGGGGAGGAGGGTTGGGGTTTGGGGGGGTTGGGACTTACCTCTCCAGTGAGGCTACCTCTGATCCTACCTCTTCTGTGCTCAGTCGACGGAGCGGCGCAAAAGGAGCGTATCACAGTGAGAGTGAAGGGTGAGTGGGGAGAAAAATGCTCTCATCTGAATCAATCCAACAGACTTATCGCTGGCCGAGGTGTTGGGTGGGCATCAGAGTCCGCTGTACACATGCTAGATTCTTGGCCGAGGCGGTCGTTATCAGCCACTAGTGTTCACTAGTCACCTTTTTCATTAACCTCCCTGGCGGTGTGATTATTTCTGGACTTCTAGGATCTCAAAGCAGTGCAATTTTTTCACAAGCTTTTAAACCCTAAAAGCTGGGGAGAAAAATCAGACCGCTATAAGATCTGTGGCAGCCCCTGCACATTACTCAGCTCCCCGAGATACACTGTAAATCTCCCTCCGTCCTCTGGGTGGCGCTGTACTCCTATAGTGAGGTCGCCGTCTGCCGTCATGACGACAAACGTTGATTTCACCCGAGGGATCAGCCTCCGAGGACCGGAAGAAGAATGGCTGCCAGCGTCTGGATCCCTGGGAAGGTGAGTTGAAACGCCCCCTGTGCTGTAGGCTCTGCATTTACCTCCCAGGGGCTGCCCCAAGTCAAGCTCGGGATTACCGCTCCTGGTTTCTTTTTTCCACCCCGAGCCTGACTCAGGTTACCGCCAGGTAGGTTAATAAACCAGTTAAAATCGGTTACAGGAATGGACAGATTACCGGCAGATCCGATCACAGACATCTGCCACACATGAGGGAAATGGACGACTTGTTACGGGCCGTGCGCAGTATTTACCGGCAGCTCCAGATCTGATAAACGGCTGCCAGGACATTTATCATTGCAGTGTTTTGTAATAGATGTTTTGTGTCAACAGACCGGGCTGCTTCACGCAGGCGTGTCCCCAATGTCACCGCTCAGTCCCAGGTCACTGTTTCTGCTACAAGCCGCCGCAGCATCCAGGATTCTATTATGACACCAATCACTTGGCGGGATACACGGCCTGCACCTGTGTTAACATGCCCAAATAAATCACAGGCTTATCCCTGCTATCATGTCTTTGTTGCACAAGCTCCACTACCTCCCAGAGCTATTCATACCTGGCCTAGTTCCATTGTAGGAAGCTGTGGCGTTAGTTGTGTAGTCAGTGCTTGTGCAGGCTCTGCATATTGGATTAAAGAGGGACTGTAGTGAAAATAATGTCTGTTGACACTTTCTCCTGTTTCATCAGTATTGAGGGCGTCGAGACTAAACTATGATAGCCATCTTGCTACACACACTCTCCACCCTTAGCCATAATTACACACTCTCCACCCTCAGCCACAATTACACACTTTCCCAGACTCCCCTGCAGCTGTTGCCACATAAGCTGAGCAGTAACTGGGGGTTATATCTGCCAATCAGACAACACACACTGAGAACTACATGGCAGTTCCACACAGCAAGCATGTCACTAGGCAGGAAGTGGCGGCGGAAACTGGAATATTTTGGTTTGGTTACTCTGTTGTACTCATCCAAGCCCTATCTCATACAGCCTTATCAATCCCTGCCATGTACTGATGAGGACCAAAAGTCCGAAACAGGCTGTCTACATGTGGGTTTGATATGGCTGTGTAAAACTTAAAGCTATAGGCTTGCTATAAACCAGCGGATCTGGATGCTTGCTTGGCTTAACAAGGGCAAAAAGGGATAATTTGCATATTTAGTAGGTGTGCATTGTGGGTAACCACAAATGTTCATTTATAACTGAATTCTTGCAAATTTCCTTCTGTTTTAAGAAGGCAATTACACCAAGCTTTGCTTTTTTAGTAGGAGGGCTTTTTGGTTCCTTTTAACCCCCTATACATTCTTAGTAGTTTGGGTCACCCTGAGCTGCTTGGTTACTCTGTTGTACTCGTCCAAGCCCTATCTCATACAGCCTTATCAATCCCTGCCATGTACTGATGAGAACCAAAAGTCCGAAACAGGCTGTCTACATGTGGGTTTGGTATGGCTGTGTAAAACTTAAAGCTATAGGCTTGCTATAAACCAGCGGTTCTGGATGCTTGCTTGGCTTAACAAGGGCAAAAAGGGATAATTTGCATATTTAGTAGGTGTGCATTGTGGGTAACCACAAATGTTCATTTATAACTGAATTATTGCAAATTTCCTTCTGTTTTAAGAAGGCAATTACACCAAGCTTTGCTTTTTTAGTAGGAGGGCTTTTTGGTTCCTTTTATCCCCCTATACATTCTTAGTAGTTTGGGTCACCCTGAGCTGCTTGGTTACTCTGTTGTACTCGTCCAAGCCCTATCTCATACAGCCTTATCAATCCCTGCCATGTACTGATGAGGACCAAAAGTCCGAAACAGGCTGTCTACATGTGGGTTTGATATGGCTGTGTAAAACTTAAAGCTATAGGCTTGCTATAAACCAGCGGTTCTGGATGCTTGCTTGGCTTAACAAGGGCAAAAAGGGATAATTTGCATATTTAGTAGGTGTGCATTGTGGGTAACCACAAATGTTCATTTATAACTGAATTATTGCAAATTTCTCTGTGCATAGAACTCACAGTAAACGAACATTCCGCAAAGGGAGCTACTGTATTCCCATAATGCAATGAGGTTCACAGACAGCAAGCTGTAAGGACCTAGGTCCTGACTTTACACTGTGGGAGGGGTTTCACCACAATATCAGCCATACAGACCTCCCTGATGATGTCTTCGAGAAAAGGTAAAGATTTCTCTTGGGAGAGGAGGTATCCGCTACTAATTGGGGTCACGTTCAATCCTGGGTTAGAGAGTTTCCAAGGCGGTGCGGCAGGGGTGGGCAGACTGGACACAAAGGCATGTTCACTGCTGCAGGACATGCCTCTGTGTCCTCCCCATGCCGCAACACTGACCCCCGCCCCCCCCCCCCCCCCACGCTCTAACCCCCCGAAATTAGCGACAAACTCTTGTTGCTATTCTGGAGGGTAAGGGAGGAGAGGTATTCCCTACTCAAAATGCCCACTGGGGGCGTTCCTGCAGGCTTCCCCAGCTGCTGTCTCTCCCTGGCCACGCCCTCTGCTGCTCCCCTGCACGCTGCTCTGTGTGAGAGCAGCTCTTCCAGCTTCATGACCCCAGAGGTCACGATAAGGAAACTGAGGGAATGCAGGCAAAGGGAGCAGCGGAGAGCAATGGGGATTGCGGTTACCTAATCCGCCCACTCCCCCGAATCAGGTAGCATTGTTTTTATTTTAATTTGTCCCCATTTTGGGTTCCCTTTAAAGTTCCTCTTCAAAGGACGCTTGCAGTGACAGGGATATGGAAGCTGCCATAAGTATTTACTTTTAAACTATACCAGTTGGAAATGGGCTAGTGAAATACCCGGAGAGAATCTAGAAACAAAAATCCTTGAGGGATATCGGGTCATTTACAAATTGATTCCTAGAAAACTGGCGGGAATCTCAACTTAAACTTATCCATAGGGCGAAATACTCCTTCAATATCAAATAGAAGTATCCTCCATTCCAGAACTGAGGAAACATGTTTGTTCACATAATAAAGATTTGTACTTCAATACTCACCACATCTATGAGGGTAAGCTGCTCTGCCACGTCCTGGGGTGGGTGTGGCAATAAAGAAGAGCTATTTCCAGAGGACTCATTGTCTCCCTCTGCTGGTCGGGATATATGCCTCCATTCTGACAGGAAGTGATCAAAAATGTTATGATTAATAATACAAAAAATAAAAATGTATAAAAAGCCATAATCTTAAAGAGACACTGAAGCGAGAAAAAATTATGATATAATGCTTTGTATGTGTAGTACAGCTAAGAAATAAAACATTAGCAGCAGAGACATAAGTCTAATATAGTTTCCAGTACAGGAAGAGTTATGCTGGGTACACACTATGAGATTTTATGGTCGATTTACTGTCAGATCGATTATTTCCAACATGTCCGATTTGCTTTCCGATCGATTTCCGAGCATTTGCTGCTCGATTCCAGTTACCCTTGATAGGAAATCGATCGAAAAATGCTCGGAAATCTATCGGAAAGCAAATCGGACATGTTGGAAATAATCGATCTGACAGTAAATCGACCATAAAATCTCATAGTGTGTACCCAGCATTAAGAAACTCCAGTTGTTATCTATGCAAAAGAGCCATTGAGCTCCACCACTTTCAAAGTCGCACAGAGCTCTATCTTCTGAAGCTTGTTATCTTAACTGTCAGTCACTGTATTTTATTTTTCTCTCCAGAGGACAGGTCAATAGTTCACAAGTCTGCTCTGTAAAATCATTTAGAGTGCTGAGTAGTGTGTAAACTGCACATACTAGAGAATGATGCAATGTTATAAAAAACACCATATAACTGAAAATAAAAATATGAGAATATTTTCTTTGCTACTAATGCTCTAGTAATTATCCGTACTACACAACCGATTTATTATATCATAATTGTTTTCGCTTCAGTGTCTCTTTAAATAAGAAGATACAAAAATGAGTTCATAATACAAATAGTACAGACAGACAAAAAGTAAGTGCAAAATGTCAAATAAAAACATGCAGCAAGGACAAGACATAACAGGAGAGAGCTCTGCCCTGACAAACTTATCATGAAAAAGAATAGGAGAGGCAACATGCTAATGTAGTGACTATACTGTATTACGTACGCTTTCTGACTGTGCAATAAGAGGCAGAGGTGGATTGGGGTCCAGCGGCGTAACAATATCCCTGTGACCCTCGTGTGGGGGGCGGGGTTATAGGAGCCTACTCCTCCTCCCTCCTCCTTTTGTGCACTCCTCCTCTCTTCCACTATAGTGCAGAGTAGCACATGGAGTGCTGTTATATTTACCTAGGCAACACTGTCTCTGGTCTCTTCAGCACTCTATGCTGACATCCTCCAGTTTCCTGATGCATAACGTGATCAGGTGCCGCAGGATGTCAGCATAGAGAGCAGGGCTCCCGGCAAGGAGAGGAGACCAGAGACAGTGTGGACATAACAGCGCTCCTTGCGCGGTGAGGAAAAGGGAGCGGGGAATCGACTGGCCATAACTATCGGGGGAGGGGGGTGCTTGAGGTTTTGTGCAGCTGGCCCCTCAGTAATCTTGCCAGGGGACCAGGGGCACGGATGTCACACCCTTGCGCGGTTCCATAGAGAATAACTATAATACTTGCATAAAAGGAGAGTGTTAGGCCCCTTTCTCAACAATGGCTAGGTACCCAATGTCATGCCAGTGTCAGCTCTGCCACACATACCGTTGCCTCCGGGTCGCCCAGCCGCGCCAGCGCTGATGACAGCGGCGCTCTGACGGGGAGGCGCTCTTGCGCAGACCATCTGGTGAAGGAGAGGGGGCATGCGCGCGGACAACGTCGCGCTCCTTATACCCTTAGGAAGCGTGTCAGCTGATCGGCTGTCAGCTGACACGCATGGAGCCACCTCCGGAGGCTGATTTGCCGGGCAGATTGGGGGTGTGGCTGTCCTGTCATCCTAGGCTTCTTTAGCCTCGTGCTGTCAGTCTCACGTTGTCTGTTCTAGCTAACACAACCCTGTGAAGGCTCCAGACCATAGTCAGTCCCTTTGTGCTTTGAACCGGCAGGATTTCACACTAGCTCAGGCTTTGATACTTATTACTATTATTATTCTGTTGCCGACCTTGCCTGTATACTTACTCTGATTCCGTCTCCTGATTCTGTACTTCTGCCTATCTGATCTGTTGCCGACCACTGCCTGAACTCTCACTTTGATATTGCCTCCTGATTTTATACCTTAGCCTATCTGATATGTTGCCGACCGCTGCCTGAATACTCACTCCGATTTTGACTACTGTATATGTACCTTGCCTATCTGATCTGTTGCCGACTCGATTGCCTGACCATTCTATATCTGTACATCAGTGTTAGCTTGCCTTCTACTATCACTGTCTGTATACATTTCCCTTCTGGGAACGTCTGATTGTTGTCTGTCTGCTAGTGCCCTCTCACACTAGCAGATCGTTACAGCCAGCTTTCCCACTGAGAAACTGTCATCTGGTCACTGAGACAATGCCCCCATAGTATGGGACAGTTGCACAGAGTATACTGGTGTGGGTAAGTTTGGAGTAGCCGTTGGCGAGTGACCAAAAAAAAAAAAAGTAATTGCCAGTATCTCATGGGTGGCAAACACTTCCATCATGTTAGGGCCCGCTTCCACTATCGCGGAAACCGCAGCGATTCCGCAGAGTTTCCCAGCACATGAATCGCACGGGGAAACTCTGCCATAGGGGAGAATGGCGCCTCCGGCCAAATTGCTTGCGGTAGCGATTCGGCCGGATCCCCCCGCAGAATTCGCTCGGGAGACTGCAATTCCCATAGCCATACATGGCACGGCTCATGGGATTCGCCTGCGATCCCGCTAACCCGGAAGAGCGGTTGCGCGTCTCACAGACGCAGCGCCGCTAAAGTGGAAATGGGCGTTTGTTCATCAGTCTTCATTCTGAAGGTTGGAATGTAGTTTTCAATGATGAGCCAACTCTGAGACAAAATGCGGAAAGAAAAAAGAATTTAGCCACAGCTAAGATTGCGGTGAACGTCCGGGCAATTCGTCGGGTGAAAGAGGCCTTGTGGGTAGACATGAAGGTTTTAAGAGTTGGAGTGTGAGTAATACATTTGTTGTGGAACACAATTACAGAGAAGGAGAGACATGAGTAAGAAGTCCTCTGTGGGGATGAGCAGGGTAAATTGGTCATAGACCCAGGTTCTGCAAGGTAAAAGAGCCATGGACTCATGTTCTGCAAGGGAAAAGTACCTGGGATCCAGGTTCTGCAAGGCGAAAGGGCCTTGGAACCAGGTTATGCAAGGGAAAATGACCATGGACCCAGGTTCTCCAAGGGAAAAGATCCATGGGACCCAAGTTCTGCAAAGGAAAAGGGCCATAGACAAGTTCTGCTATGAAGGACGATAAAAACCCCACCATACCTCTAGAACTCATCACTAACCACCATAGTGCACTTGCTGTCTTACCACTTTGCGATGGGTCCTGCTCTTCCTCCTCTTCCAGACTTTTGATGATGCGGAGCAGCTGGATGGGGGTCTCCCGGCTGTCTTGGCTTAGGTAGTTGGAGATGAGCTGTAAACACTGTGGAGAGTAACGAAAATCCTGAGGGTGTCTCTCCAGCCAGGTCTGCAGAAGGCCACGGATCACCCTAAAAACATCATCGATACAGGAATTAGTTCTAGAGTCAAAGCCAGGGTGGCATCAATGTATCAATGGCAGAAATGTATCAAAACTACAGTATATAAATACATATTATTACAGCAGCATGGAATGTGTCTTCTGCATTGGTATTTTGTTCTGTAAGGCCCTTTCACCTCTCTAGAATGTTGGGGGGGCTTTGCCATAGCACACGATGAACCATCGCAGCACAGCTCATGGAGCGGCAGGCTTCAGGAAAGTCCCAGACCCCTCCCATCTTCTTGTTCAAATAGGGTTCGGGATTTATGTAATTGGCAGATTTGAGCAGACTCAAATTCATTTTACAAATAAGCTGCCAAAGCACTGCTGCCTTGTCTGATATACGCTTTGGGGTCAATTCATAAAAGGCTGTGCGGTAAAAAAACAATCTGGTCGGGAAAATACCGCATTCGGTATTTTAGACTTTTGTGTGCCAATTCATAAACATTTTCACAGCTGTGATAGACGTGCGGTGATTTACCAAAGTAAACTGTCGGTATCAGAAGAGTAGCTGCCTGTGTTGTTACATTGCTGATCTCCGTGCAGAGACAGCATTACAATATAAGAGGCATCCCCAACTTCCCATTAGATGTGCATTTTTTGTTATACTGCCTCTGCTTGCCCTGAATCTGCTCTGAATCTATTAGTCTTTTTAACAATCTATTTAGTTGCAGCTTAGAAGAACTTCAAGAAACTTTACATATGCCAGGCTTTGTGGCATTCACCTCTAGCTTAAGAAACAGAAACCCAAGAGGTTAAACACAGCCTAAGGTATTCAGGGGAAGCCTTGTTTGTTCCAATCGCTCTGCTGCTGCCTGGGGGAGATCTCACTGCTTCTGCTTGTGAGTCACACAGTCCCACATAGACTTCCTCTGCCACTTCAAAGCAGGCGGTATTGTTCTAATGTTTACCGCCTGCTCTATTCTTTATGAATTGACATTTACTGACATGTGTTGAGGTAATTTTCGCACAAGTTGGTAATTTACCTCACTGCTTGGAAATTTAAGCTTTTCATGCGGTAACAGCTTTTATGAATTGACATTTTCCTAAGTGCTCAGTAACGTCAGCTGTTTTCTGCATTACCGAATGCAGTAATGCTTTGTGAATCGACCCCTTTGTGTTACGTCTATAAAGAGGAGCTTTAGGGAAAATAACGTAATGAATAAAATTGCTTATTTTTCACAATATTCATTTAAAATTCATTAGTCAGTGTTTCTCCATTTTATAAACTTTCCTCTGCCCGATTTAATTTCTGAATGTCACTAAAAGGTTTACAAGCTTTTACTATATGGCTTGTCACCAGTTTTTTCTTTCCCCATTCTTTAATGTGGGCTTTTCACTTGTATCAGCACTATTTCAGAGTTATCGTGGGTAATGGGGTTCGATGTGCATTCTGATGGCTTTTGTTTGTGCCTTGAGCAAGTTTTATCTTGAGGAAGGGATCCTGCGTGGTCCCAAAACGCTGGTTTCTATTTTTTTCTATGAAACAATAACGAATTATATGGGATGTGCCATCCTTTCTATATATATGCCTGAGGTGAACTAGTGAGCCTGCGCAGTACAGCCTGGAGGACGTCCGATGACGTCATCGCGCCCGCGTGAAACGCAGATTGGAGCGCAGAAAAAGCCTGACCTGGCGGCCTGGCCAGGTCGGATCGCCCACCGGAGACCACTGGGAGCCCGCGGAGCGGCACCGAGGGCACATCCTGCCTGCCACGGGCTGGAGGAAGCCCCAGGTAAGTGGATTTTGATTTTTATGTTTTTTTCCCTCACCCTGAACCTTCCCTTTAAGGTCTATAAGGGTTGATCCTATTGTGAGTGCAAGGCAATCTCCCAAATCATGACCGATGCTTTTGACCAATTTTAGCTCAAAATCAATCGAATCATCGATCGGGCGCATATGTTGCAGCACCAAATTTTCTTGAATCCGATTTCCATCTGATTCAATAAAACTATCAATTTGGATGGTCAACTGGCCTGCATAATTGCTAGATGTATGGTCAGTCTAGCTCTATATTGAACTAGATCAGGGGTATTAAACTCAACTACAAAGTGGGACGAAATTGTACACTGGGACCAAGTCGAGGGCCAACCTCAATGTCTACTGGCCACCAACCTCCATTATAAAGTTCCCAGTTGTCTAATGGCCCCTCTCCAACCGCTATACAGTTCCCTGGTGTCTAGAGGCCCCCACCCTCCCCTATACAGTTCTTTAGTGTTTAGTGCATTCCCACTACCTCCCCCATATGGCTTCCCTGCTATTCTAGGGCTTCACCTAAAATATAGCTTCCCTGGTGGTCTAGAGTGGGCCAAGCATAATGCAAAGTGGGGAAATCACTTGAGGGCCAAATTGAATGGTTCTGAGGGCCAGATCTGGCCTGCGGGCCAGAGTTTGACATGTATGAACTAGATGGTCTTGTAGCCAATATTATAACACTCTCCTCTCCTTGTCTGTCAATGCTTCTGAAAGTTCCAGATTAGATGTAAGAGGGGAGGGATCAGATATTCCTGTGTTTAGCTCACCCCACCCAGGAAATCATGTCCTGAGAGACAAAGACCATATCAATACGAGACAAGCTATGATACGAGGCAGTGTGACAAGTGGATTGTTTCTTAAGCAGGGCGTTTCCACCCCTACTTTTCAATTTAGCTCTATATATCTTGAAGCAGGGCAAAGTCTGTCCTCTGGGGAAAGAACTACATTGAAGAGGCACCATTGTGACATATAGTGGAATGGAGAAAATGATTAAAGAAAGCCACTTTTATCCTGGTTTCTGCATCAGTAACACTTCCTATATCTATATATTGCTGTATAATAGTATGTAGCCCCACCCTCCCAGTGATGTCACAGCCTAGACTATTTAGCTATGTGGAATTCTCCTTCAAGAGTATTCTGAGAGACCAAGTATTGTTCCTACTGACTTTTAACAGCTGCAGAGATGCACCTGCCAGCAGTAAAGATGTCGCCACTGAGATACATTTTCAGAACTTAAATCAGGGTGAGGAAAGATTTTACAATGAGCAATTGATTGGGAATCAGCCTGCGGTGTATGAACAGCTGAAAGAGAGAATCACCCACTGCCCAGAGTCCAGTCACGAGTCTCACGTAGAAGACCCGCTGGCCCCGCTCTCAGGCTAAGCGCTGAGGCTCGTCTGGGTCGTCGGTATGCCTAGGAGTTGACCTGGCGGTGCGCGTCCTTGAGCATGTGCATGACATCAGTCGTGACGTCATGCACAGAGCAGTCACGGGCGCGCGACCAAGGATGCGTGCTGTGCTGACCCGACCAGGAAAAGAGCCCCTTAAGGCAGCCTGATGAAGGGACTTTTAGGTGAGTGGCGCCAGCCAACGCGGGGCCTGGGGCGATCGCCCTACTCGCCCCCCTCCACAGGTGGTCTCTCCTTGCCTTCTGCTTTTCATGATGGCCTCTGGTTCAGTTTGCCAGTCATTTCTTCTCGGTGGGTGTAATCAGCAGACAGAACGACAATAGACTGGTAAGGAGTGGTAATAAAGCGATATCCGTAATAGGAGTATGACCATGTTAGAAAAACAAATAGGGTGGTTCTTAAGCAGCCCATACACTCAGCAGATTTTCTGGCTGACCGATCGATCCCGATCGATCGATCAATCGATTGCAAATCGGTTGGCCAATCGACCGATCGACGGCCGATTTCGATCGATTTCGATGGATTTCCATCGAACTTGCAGGGTGGAAAATTTAGGTCGATCTGATGAGATTGCTTATCAGTTTGCATTGGCCTTAATGGAAATCTGATGGCAAAAAAATGCCATCAGATCGAATTTCAATAGATTTCAAACTGAAATCTATTGGAATTCTATCCTGGTAAAAAATGTTCTAAAAACGCATCAGATAGATCATCAGATGCATTTCTTATCTATCTGCTGCCAATCTGACGAGTGTATGGGCACCTTAAGTTAATGTGAATTCTTTGTCAATGAAATACTACAATTCCAGTTGTCACACTGCAGTGATCCGCCAGAGTATTCCCTATTTCCAAGAATAAACTGCTGCTTGGATTGTGGAGGAGGACACATGCGAGTATGACGGCAAGGAACAGCATGTGCTACAACTGTTGTCAATGTCACACTGCAGCTCATTCACGGAATAGAGGCAGATTCCTGGTGAGTGAAGTACAGAGTGTATCATTATAGGGGAGTGACGGTATTGCACACAATCCTCCCCCTGAGACCGTCTGGCTCTGATGAAACAATGGACAGG
Source organism: Hyperolius riggenbachi (assembly GCF_040937935.1). NCBI lineage: Eukaryota > Metazoa > Chordata > Amphibia > Anura > Hyperoliidae > Hyperolius > Hyperolius riggenbachi. The sequence continues at coordinate 65,075,303 of NC_090648.1, forward strand.
GCTGCCTAGCCGGGGCTCAGTATATTAATATATATTCCCCAAGGTTAGGTTTAGAAGGGTGGGTGGGGTTTGTCTAAATATGGTCATGGAGCATGTGCTGCTGTTCAGCATCTAATACCAGGCTTGGTTGTAGGGTAATGGCTGTAGACAGCTGTGCTGATACCCAAGTCCCCAGACCCTTCTTCCAGCCATCTACTTAGCGTAATATTAAAGTGAGACGGTCCCGTATTTCAAACACTGAAGAAGATGCTTTCCATTCCGAAATTGAACCGTAACCTCTCCCTAGCCCATTCCTTCACTCGCCCTGAACTCAGAACTTCCTCTTTGCTATAAAGGATAAGCAGCAGCATAATAACCTTGAGGCTGGATTCACACTGCAGATTGGTGGCAGCAGTGGCACCACACTGCCAAAAACAGGCCCTCGGGGATTACCGCATTAGTTTACAGTAATCCACTTCTAGCCAAGATTCAAACAGGAAGTGACGCTTGCTTGTTGTCACTTCCTGTTTCAGAAATACGGAAGTGAACGAGAGCATATTGTAAAAATACGCTTCCGCTCATGTGTGACGCGTAAAACTGCAGTGGGTTTTCACATTGACACACATCCCCATACACTTACATTACTTCTTCAACGCAGAACCGCTTGGTAATGTAGATCAGGCTGAGCTTCGGGGATACGGCAAAAACGTCACTTCCGTCGCATTGCGCCGTACCGCGTCAGTATGAAAGTCTCCATAGACTTTCATTGCCCTGCAGTGGGGTTCAGTAAAGTACCACACTGCACTGTCCCAGTGTGAAAGGGCCCTTAAAGAGAACCAGAGACGTTCAAGAGAAACATTTTATACATACCTGGGGCTTCCTCCAGCCCTATAAGTCTGTATCGCTCCCACGCCGCTTCCTCTGTCCGCCGATACCGGGTCCCGTACTCCCGGCCAGTCGAGTCAGTCGAGGCAAGCGCAGTGCGTCACTGCCGGCGGACGCGGCCAATTTTCCGCATCACAGGGGCTCCCTCCATAGCCTTACGCATGTGCCTCCATACTGCGCAGGCGCATGCGTACGGATATGGAGGGAGCCCCCTGTGATGCGGAAAATTGATCCGCCGGAAGTGACGGGACCCGATACCGGCGATAGAGGAAGCGGAGGACGGTGGCGTGGAAGCGATCCAGGCTTTTGGGGCTGGAGGAAGCCCCAGGTGTGTATAGTAGCCTTTCCTATTTTTTGTTTTTCTCCGTCTCTGGTTCCCTTTAAAGAAAAACATTTCTTTGTTACAGCTAATACAAATCCTCCAATAAATCTGCAGTGTGTCTACTTCCTGCTTTCATGGAAGCAGACACAGGATTAACATCCTGTGTTTACAAATTAGCTGCTCTGCTTAGGCAGCCAGCTGACACAGCTGAGAGATCAAATTAAACTTGGTGATTAGTCACAGATGAGGGTGAATTAGAATTAGAATTTCTAGCGAAAAATCGTTAGAGTGATCAGAAATTCTGATCGAATTGGTTGTAAATAATCTCAGTTGATGGGCACAATCAATTATAAAATCAGTCGTCCGACTGGATTTTCATCGAACCAAAATTTGGATTTTCTTGTTGGTTGTGATAGATAGGAAGCAAAGATTGGTTCGTTGATGGTGTAGTGAACGATTTCACTTCCGATCAGAATTTCTAATCGCTCGAACGATTTTTAGCTAGAAAGTGAATCGTTAGTGGCCACCTTAACAGTGATAGAGCAGGACGTCATCTTCATTCTGGGATTGATAGAAGGCTTTTGTGACTACCTTGTAGGTAATAAACCCAAGCAAATCCACGTAAAGAAAAACAGCAGTGCCTAGTGGTGAGTAGTCCAGCATTAGCCTTCAATGCTCACAGCTGCCCATTAGTGCAGCATGGGGCCGATTCTCCCTGCCAGGCACCTAGCTATCCTCAGGCTGCATACACACATCCAATTCTGATTAGCCAGTCACTGGGCAATTTTCCCACCTACATGAAATATGAGGGCCTACAAATTTTGAATACTATGAAAAGATTGTGTAGGTAAGCTTATATGCTACATGGAGGTGTAAAATTGGAAGGTAATTAGCCAGTCAAAATTGTATGTGTGTAGCAGACCTGAGCACAGGACACAAAGAAAAGAGAGAGAGAAATGCACCCCGTGTGTTTTTAGAGAGAATAGCCTGTCTGAGGCTTTGTTACATTATAAATCGGCAGCGCTATCGCAAGCGCTGAGTGATTTACACTGTGATTTTTAGGCGCTTTTCCCAGTTTTTCGCTTAGAAAAGCACTTTTCTAAGCACTTTTGCTGAGCGATTAAGACTTTCACTTCCTGATGTCAGCCAGGAAGTGAACTCTTTGACCCGGCAATGAATAAATACAATGTATTTATTTATAAAAGTGCCCGAGAAATCGCTGTATAAAGCGCTTTTTCAAGCGATTTGTGATTTTCCTATACCTTCCATTGTGTCAAAGCGCTCAGAAAAGGGTTCATGTAGCGCGTTCGCGAATTCAAAGACATTGAAACGCTCACATGTGAACAGTGTCATAGGAAATCATTGCACAAACGCTTGTAGGGCGAGTTGCAAAATCGACAGCGCTTAAAAAAATCAGCAAACGCTCATAGTGTGAACGAGATCTAATTCCCCCTCATCTGTAAGTAATCACAAGTGTAATTTGATCTCTCAGCTGTGTCAACACACAAATTCAGCAGTCTTGGGCAGACACATATGTAAACACAGGATGTTAACTATTTGCTAGCTTCCATAAAAGCAGGAAGTAGACACACTACAGATTTATTGCAGGAGTTCTGTAAGCTGAAACAAAGAAATGTTTTTCTTTAAAGGTTATTATATGCTGTTGCTTATCTTTTAGAGCAGAGAGGAAGTTCTGAGTTCAGGTCCACTCTAAGAATGAAACACACGGGCACTTAGCAGATACATAAACAGTAATAGACATCCAGCACACCATACGTCAAACGATTCACAGTTCATTCAGAAAGCGCATGATCCACAGCACTATAAACAATTGCAGCAGGGCCACAGACGGTCCCCATTATAAAGTTGAACAAGCCTAAAACTACACCCAAAATAAGCAGTGGACCAATGATCACTCCAGGCAACAGTAACTATACATCTGTGTGGGCCAAAGCCAGGGCGAGGCAGAGGCGAGAGAGGCTTCAGCCTCAGGGCGCAGTGTAGGAGGGGCGCACAACTTGCTCAGCTATGATTCCCCTGTTGTGTTTGATGCAGACAGAAATAAGAATAGGGGATACATGATGGTAGTGACTGCAAGCCAGATAACTGGAGATAATGGTGTTGGGGGCTCTGGGATGCCTCTTAGTCTAATAGCAATCAGTGTGTGATGGCTGGGGTGGGAGGGATGGAGGGGCGCACTTTAATGTCTCAGTCTTGGGTGCTGGAGGACCTTGTCCCAGCTCTGGTATGGGCCTTTCCACAATGAGCTTTCCTACAGGAAGATAGAGCACAGTGATGACTCATGTGTGCTGCTGCTCTTCACAATCCAATCAGAATGTCCTGACCTACCAGCATGTGCTTAGCGTGCAGAAGGGAAAAGTTTAGTTGTCCTGCAGCCAGCCAGTGCTGTTTAGCGCTATCTGAATCACCAGAATGCTCACGCAGAATTGCACTTTTTTCCCATTTCACATGTACTGTATTTTAAGCTGCTTGCTTCCAGTTCAACTTTAGGCCTTGTTTACATTACAAATCGCTAGCGCAATCGCAAGCAATGAGCGATTTGTTGAGCGATTTTAAAAGTGCTTTACCCTGCACTTTGCGCTTATAAAAGCACTTTTGTAAGCGCTTTTCGAAGCGCTTTTGCTGAGCAATTAATTTTGACACTTCCTGACATAGGTCAGGAAGGGAACTCTTGCACCTGGAAACAATGTATTTATTCATCAAAGCGATTTCCCTATACTTTCTATTGAACACAAACGCTCAGAAAATGGTACAGGAGCCGCGTTTGTGATTCAATAGAAAGCGGTGCGCTCATATAGGAACACTACCTTAGGAAATCATTGCACAAGTGCTTTTAGGGCTAGTTTACACTGGGCGCTTTTCTAGCGATTTTGGCAGCGTTTCGGATCACTGGCGATCAGGCAAATCGCTGGAAAAGCGCTACAGCAATGTATTTCAATGGAGCTGTTCTCATTTAAGCGATTTGCGATTTTAGGAATTGCAAACGCAATGCACGCAGCGTTTTTGAAGCGATAGCACTTCCATTATAAGTATAGAATTGCTTCAAAATAGCTTTTTATTTTTTAATTGCAGCGATTTTTTAGCGCTTTTCCCATAAAAAAAAAATACTACTCACCAGTCACTGACTGATCGCTACACTCTGAAATCGCTCAAAAATCGCTTTTGTACTGGACACAAAATCACCTCAAAAGCTCTAGAAAATCGCTAGAAAAAAATTAACAAAATCGCTAGGCGCTTGCTTTCCAAATCGCCAGCGCTTAAAAAAAATCCACAAACGCTCATAGTGTGAACAAGTCCAAAAAGTGGACCTCAATTCTTGCACAGGACAAAGGAAAACATAAAGAAATGCCCCCTGTATGTATTTAGAGAGTTTAGCCTGTCTAATTCCCCCTCATCTGTGACTAATCGCAAGTGTAATTTGATCTCTCAGCTGTGTCAGCTCAAAAATCCTATCTGCCATGGTACAGCAGCTAATTTGTAAACACAGAATGTTAACAATATGTCTGCCTCCATGAAAGCAGGAAGTAGAGACAATGCAGATGTATTGCAGGATTTGTATCAGCTGTAACAAAGAAATGTTTTTTCTTTAAAGATTATTATGCTGTTGCTTATCTTTTAGAGCAGAGAGGAAGTTCTGAGTTCAGGTTCGCTTTAATAAAAGGCATATGGAAGAGACACAATTCCCATCTGAAGGCATAAATACTGCCAGGCAGCAGGTTTAGCTGACCTGCACAGGAGACAAGCAAACATGAAACCTGACACTGACCTCTGTACAGACGCGGAGTCTGGAATGGGGCTCCCAGGGGACGTGGACTCCTTGTCTCCCAGTCTTTCCAGGCGTCTGCAAAATACATGAAAATGATATAGACCGGTACTGAAGGCTGGGTTCACATAGGACATAGCGTGATAATCCGGCATTTTCCGCAGGTGCGTTTGCATTATTATAATGCATTTTTATTGTGTTTTTGGTTTGTTAGCGTTTTGCGTTTTTTCGCGCAGATGCGTTTTGCGTGCGTTCAATTGCGTTTGCGGTTTGCTAATACAAAACGCATATAAGTTTTGTATGAGTTTTTACATTTACATAAATGCAAATCAATAGGAAGACCACAGGAAGCAGAAATATGTCAGAGATTTTTAATTTTAAATTAAAAACGCACTAAAACACGCATTGAAAAGGCAATGCATATGCGTATCCATAGACTTCCATTATGTGCATTTTGGCAGCCAGCCTGCATATTATGCAACACTACCAGCATCTGCGGAACGCTTAAATTGCAAGTGCAACGCTGGTCCTTCTGCGTCCCATAGACTAACATTGCTGCCTAAAACGCAGCGTTTCCCGCTCTGCAAGCGTTTCTGCCATGTGTGCACCCGGCCGAAGAAACAGAGAGGTGAAATCAAAAATGCCGAATGATTCATAAATTCTAAAGCTTAAAGGACAATAGTAATGAAAAGAATACGGAGGCTGCCATATTTATTTCCTTTTAAACAATACCAGTTGCCTGGCAGCCCTGCTGGTCTATTTGGCGGCAGTAGTGTCTGAATCACACCAGGAACAAGCATGCAGCTAATCTTGTCAGATCTGACAATAATGTCAGAAACGGCTGATCTGCTGCGTGCTTGTTCGGGGGCTATGGCTAAAAGGATTAGAGGCAGAGGATCAGCAGGACTGCCAGGCAACTGGTATTGCTTAAAGGGAAATAAATATGGCAGCCAACATTTCACTCTTGCTTCAGTTTTCCTTTAACTACAGGCTCCAATGTTTTTTAAGTTCCCTGTTTAGCATCATTACTTTCATCTCTGTGGTTGATGTTCTAGAGGATATTTACTGAATGCTTATATTTTACACTAATCATTTATAGATGATTTAGTCAGTGTTTTGCCATTGTAAGATCTTTCCTCTCTCTGATTTACATTCTGACATTTATCACAGGTGGTGACATCTTTACCATTAGCGAGGTGCATCTCTGCGGAATGCTTGTTTATTGTGTGTTCCGAAATGTGCAGAAACAACACCTGGTCTCCCAGAGTGCACTGGGGCCAAAGGCTACATGACATCATAGCCTAGGCCAAGCATCACTGGGAGGGCGGGGCTACACACCAATATACAGCAATAGATATAGGAAGTGTCTCTGATGCTGAAACCAAGGTAATGAAGGTGAAATTGAATTGGAATACTCCAGTACATTCTGCTATAGGACGTTGCTGTGCCTCTTTAAATATGTAAGTTTAAAGTGCTATGTGTATTTTTCAGACTTGCTCAGCTGTAGGTGGCTACAGTATCTCCCTTGGCGTTTGATCTGTGCCACACCCCCTTGTAGTCTGAACTACTATGAAAATCCTGACCTGAGTACTGCCCACAAAGCCTGCAGTTAAAGGGGAACTGAAGTAAGAGGTATACGGAGGCTGCCATATTTATTTCCTTTTAATCAATACCAGTTGCCTGGCAGCCCTGCTGGTCTGTTTGGTTGCAGCAGTGTCTGAAATAACATCAGAAACAAGTATGCGGCAATGTCAGAAACACCTAATCTGCTGCATGCTTGTTCAGGGGCTATGGCTAAAATTATTAGAGGCACAGTCTTTTCTATGGAGCTGAACTCCCCATCAGAAAAAAAAAATCTTTGCAAGATGCTGCACACACAGATGCTGTACAGACACAAAAGATCAGTATCTGCAAAAGTTCCTTTTAAACAATGCAAATTGCCTGGCTGTCTTGCTGATCCTCTGCCTTTAATACTTTTTGTCATAGCCCCTGAACAAACATGCATATCTGGTGCTCTGACTGAGGTCTGACTGGATTAGCTGCATGCTTGTTTCTGGTGTTATTCAGAGACTTCTGCAGCCAACGAGATCAGCAGGACAGCCAGGCAACTGGTTTTGCTTAAAGGATACCCGAAGTGACATGTGACATGATGAGATTGACATGGGTATGTACAGTGCCTAGCACACAAATAACTATGCTGTGTTCCTTTTTTTCTTTTTCTGTCTGAAAGAGTTAAATATCAGGCATGTAATTGGCTGACTTAGTCCTGACTCAGACAGGAAGGGACTACAGTGTGACCCTCACTGCTAAGAAATTCCAACTATAAAACACTTTCCTAGCAGAAAATGGCTTCTGAGAGCAGGAAAGAGATAAAAAGGGTCAATACTTAATGGATTTAAGCTCTGGCGTACTTCAATGAATGTGTCATTGAGCAAAAACAATAAAACAGTTAAAACTTAAAAAGTAGATTTAAACATAAAATAAAACTGAGGAATATCTTAAAAAGGACTATTTAGGAGAAGGAAGATAGATAGTCAGGACAGAGTCAGCTACTTACATACCTGATATTTAACTATTTCAGACAGAGAAAGAAAAAAAAAGAACACAGCATAGTTATTTGTGTGCTAGGCACTGTACATACACATGTCTATCTCATGTCACATGTCACTTCGGGTATCCTTTAAAGAGCTGTCGAGGCGAAAAAAATTGAAGAGGACGGGGGCTGTGGCGAGGGACTGAGACAGCTGCGAGAGGCCGGAAGAAGCCCCAGGTGAGTACAAAATAGATTTTTCAGTTCGCCTTGGAAGTCCTTCAAAAGGAAATAATTATGGAACCCTCCCTTTAAGTTCCCTTTAAAGCGGCATATGTTATTTAGCAATCTATCAAGTGTCAATAAAGCTGATCTTCACTTTATCAATATAATGACTGACGATTGATGGTTTATCCGCTTTATAAACAAGCTCCAGTGGCTGTTAGGCCTCTTTTCCACGAACTGTTGTTGAGCTGTGTGCTCAGCAAGCAGTTGCCAGGCAGCAGTTAGCAGTTACCAGGCAGCAGTGAGCAGTTACCAGGCAGCGACAAGCAGTTAGCAGGCAGCAGTGAGCAGTTGTGAGAGTTTGAGAGGCATTTCACTGCCTAGAAACAGTTCCTGGAAAAGAGGCCTTAGCAATGAAAAAATGTTAAACAGAGTTATGAACAAGACGATGCTATTGAAGTAAAGAATGACATAATGCTGCCCCATTTGACAGAGGAGGATTCTGGGAAATGAGTTGTCTCACCTGTCGAGCAGCAGTTCCAGGACCTTTTCGGCAGTGGTAAAGGCACGGTAGGTGCTGAGGAAGGTGGGCACGTAGGCAGTGTCTGTGCCCTGATACTCCACCAGCAGATTCTCCACCAGCTTCTGTAGCGTCCCAGCCCGCATGCTGCGCACCTTACATGTCCTGTAATGTACGTAGCCGGGAGAGGCGGGGGCGGCCTGAGGGGACAAGATGGAGGTGACATGAGTGATGACATACCAGAGGAACACAAATGGTGCAAGCGTGCACGGGAGTATTGCTGACTGCAAGAGAACAGTTTTTATTTCAATACGTTTTTATTAAATCAGTAGAACATTAGAAGTGAATAGACCCCACAATTATTTTTTTATTGTTGTTAGCATTATTTAAGTTATTGTTTCTGATTTAAGGTCCACACTACCATCTGCTACCTCAATAGTTCATAATAGAAGCAAACAAGCTTACACCATCAAACACTGCAACACCATTACTCCTGAGCTTAACCTGTATGATATCGTGACATGATGGTTCTATATGATAACTCATTTAGATCACTGGGGTTCCATGGAATACATATGTTATGTCGATCACTTTCCTTAAAGGACACCCGAGGTGAAAATAAACGAATGAAATAAACAATTGTATCTATCCTCCTCCTAAAAAATTACTTTTTAAGATATACCATAGTTTTATTTTATATTTAAATCATTTTTTTAAGTTTTTACTGTTTTATTGTTGTTGCTCAATGACACATTCAATGAAGTATGCCAGAGCTAAAAATCTGTGAACTATTGATCCTTTTTATCTCATTCCTGCTCTCAGAAGCCATTTTCTGCTAGGAGAGTGTTTTATAGTTGTATTTCCTTATCAGTGAGGGTCACACTGTAGTCTGACCCAGTCCTGATTCAGACAGGAACTGAAACTTACATACCTGATATTTAACCCTTTCAGGCAGAGAAAGAAAAAAAAGGAACACAGCCTAGTTATTTGAGTGCTAGGCACTGTACATACACATGTCTAAAACACTTTTCTTGCAGAAAATAGCTTCTGAGAGCAGGAAAGAGATAAAAAGAGTCAATAGTTCATAGATTTTAGCTCTGGCAAACTTCAATGAATGTGTCATTGAGCAAAAACAATAAAACAGTTAAAACTTAAAAAGTAGATTTAAACATAAAATAAAACTGAGGAATATCTTAAAAAGGACTTTTTAGGAGAAGGAAGATAGATAGTCAGGACAGAGTCAGCCAATTACATGCCTGATATTTAACTCTTTCAGACAGAGAAAGAAAAAAAGGAACACAGCCTAGTTATTTGAGTGCTAGGCACTGTACATACACATGTCTATCTCAGCATGTCACATGTCACCTCAGGTATCCTTTAGGCTAGTTTCACACCAGGACGTTGCGTTTTAGGGGACGTTATGGTCGCATAACGTGCCCCTAACACAACGCCTGGTGCTCCCTGCTTTGGACGTCAGAGTGAGCCGCGTTGTGCAGCTCACTCTGGCGTCCGTGATGCCGTGATGCGCACTCTTGGACGCATGCAGCATCACGTGGTCCCGCCGGCCAATCGCCGCACAGAGCGGCCGTTCCAAGAAGTAAACACTGCACGTCACTGAGTGCAGTGAATATTAATTAGCCATGTGCCTGGCCGCTCTCCGCTCCTCCCCAACGTTACTGAGCATGTGCAAGCAGTCTAACGCGGCTCTGCCGCTTATAAAGTACTGCATGCAGTACGTTGACTTATGGCGCAGCGTTACTGTGTAACGCAACATGGGCACTGTGAACAGCCCATTGATTTTTCATTGCTGTGCGGTGGGCTGCGTTACAGGCTACTCTAACATGCGCCTGTAACGTCCCACTGTGAAACCAGCCTAAAGGTGCCCATACATCAGACGATGTATGGGCAGATCGACCAAAAAACAGATCTCGCTTTGATCGAATCTGATCAGAGAGCGATCCATTAGCTGCCCATACACAGCAGGCCGATTCCTAATAGATTTCATGCTGAAATCGATCCGGAATCGTGCTTGTGACGCCGCATCCACCTTGCCAACCCGTCCCACCTAATGGTCAATGTGCCACCCTACCAGCTCGGTGCCCAGTGCACCTAACACTACCTGTCAGCATCCACCGCTGCCTCTGCGCTGGCTCCAGGCTGCATCCTCCGCGCCCACGTTTACGTTGGCAACCACGTAGGGCGCATGTATGGACAGAGAACGCAGCCTGGAACCAGCGGTGGTTGCGGACAGGTAATGTATAGTGCACTGGGCACCCGGGTGGGGGGGGGGCATTGACCATTAGGGGGGACAGCATTGGGGGTTTCCTCGCTCGTCCAGATATGGCTCACCGTTACGCCACGCACCCGACTGACCATGACGGCCAGACATCTTGCAGCATGTCCGCCCAATTCATGCGACCAATTTCAACCCATTTTGTGGGTTGTTGCTTGTAAGTTAGTAACGGAGAGATGATTTATATGCCATATTTATTAAACACACCATAATACAGGCTAAAGGTTAGCTGTTTCAGCTATCTGTGAGTGCAAACAGAATGCAGAAGGAGAGAATGGTGTATAGTGCGTTCCTATGGTATAGGAGTGACAGAGGCCCACAGCCTTATCTACACAAAGCTTGCCTATCTAGCTGTGTATACAGTCACTGCTGGGAGAAGTGTGAAGAGAAAAGGGAGTAAAGACTGACTTGTATAATAAAGTATTGGAAGGCAAGAAAGGGGAAGGAAGAAGAAAAACAAGAAAAGAAGGGAGACACAGGGAGGCTATCCTATTCAATAAGGCCTGGTGCACACCGAGCGGTTTTTGCAGCGATCCGCAAACTGTGTCCGCCAGTGAAAACGCTTGGCTTATGTATCTCAATGGGATGGTGCACACCAGCGGTTTGAGGTTTTCAGCAAACGTGGGTCCTGCAGCACTTTTGCGGTTTGCAGATGCGTTTCTGCCTCAATGTAAAGTATAGAAAAAACGCAAACCGCTCTGGAAAACGCTAGATCAGAGCGGTTTGCCAGGCGTTTTTGTTACAGAAGCTGTTCAGTAACAGCTTTACTGTAACAGTATTTGTAATCTGCTACACAAAAATGCTCCAAAAACCGCTAGGCATGTTAGAAAACTTCTCTAAACATGCCTAGAATCGCTCTGAAATCTGCTCCAAAAACCTCTAGCGTTTTGAGGATCTGCAAGCGGTTTTGGTGTGCACTGGGCCTCAGACTTTGTTTCCTTTGAAGGGTACAATTGATGCTCCTTTGAGGTCTATATCACCACAGGCTAATGCTAGGTACACACTATGAGATTTTCTGTCAGATCGATAATTTCCAACATGTCTGATCTGATTTTCGATCGATTTCTGATAGGAGTGAATGAATAATAGTCGGAAATCCATCGAAAAAGGTTCCGAAATCGATCGGAAATCAGATTGGACATGTTGGAAATAATCGATCTGACAGAAACCTCATAGCGTGTACCTAGGAAAAGCTCTACAGAGAGCTGAGGGAATCACACAAGGCTTTTCTGAAATGAAATGAAGAGGCACTGCAGTCAAAATAACAATGAATAACATTGCTATTTTGTTTTGTTTTCTTTACAATATTAATTTATAAATGATATAGTCAGTGTTTGCCCATTGTAAAATCTTTCCTTTCCTTGATCTACTTAATTTATCACAGGTGGCAATATTTTCTTTAGTACTGGCAGGTGATCTCTACGGAATGCTGATTTACATAGAGTTCTAAAGCCAGTAGAAAAGATCTTTGGTCTCTAATGCTTTGGGAAGGGGGAGAGGGGGGTGGTTATTGCACATAATAAACAATCTAGGCAAAAGGTGTGTACACAACTTTGATGGATGTCGCAGGTCGGGGATCGGCCCCCTATACCCTTTCTCCTATGGACTGTAAATCTCAGCAGACCTTACTGTACCTTACATCCTCCACACCCTTATGGACTGTATACCCTAACCCCCTATACCCTTTCCTTATACCCCCACCTCCCCCGCATGTTAATGCTAATGTTTTGCTTTGGCAATGTTAAATGTATTTGGTCCTGCCAATAAAGCTTTATTGGATTTGGATTTGCTGCTGCGAGTGGTAAGAATGCGATAAGGCAGCTCACAAGAAGACAATGCCCATGTGTGTTCTGCAGACCTCAATTGTGCTGAACGGGGTCACTGGCTAATATTCACCTTTCTGTGCTAATTATTGATTACGTCGTTGGAATGCAGTTGGAAACCTGTTCCTTTTAAAGTGACATTACCCTTTTTTCCATAAAAAAAATAAAACACAAGCCATGCCAATGAGTCCAGGCAATGTGGTTCAGTAATGGGGGTTTATAACAGTGCCAATCAGCCGAGGCTCTGATTTATTCTACCTGTAACCCTGCACCTGCTGTCATTTCCCTCCGCCTCCCTCTTACTATGTACCGCCCCCTTAAATCCCTTTTATATGCAGCAGATCCCCTCGGTGTGTAGGCACAACAGGAAATCCAGATCATCCACAAGGCAAACCAGGAGGGTGTCTAGGGCATGTGGAGTGCCCAGGGGGCCCGACTTTCACAAGCTTATGCAGGGCCGAGCCTGGGCGGGTGCTGCAGGTGCAAGGCACCCAGGCGCCTGCCTCTGAGAGGCGCCGCCCGGCCGCTGTTCTCCCCCTGTGGCCGCCGGCGCTTGCTCCCTCCCTCCCTCCATCTCTCTAGCCGCCGGCGCCGCCGCGTCAGACCTCGATCAGGCGGGCGGCGCTAGGACCTAGCACGCCGCACTGATATGCGGAAGTGACATCACTTCCGCATATAGAGCGGGTGCGTCCGGACTCTGGCGCCTTCTCACTGGTCGGGTCGCCCGCTGATTGAGGTCTGAAGCTGCTTCAAGGTGAGGGGGGGAGCGGCGGGAGGGGAGGGTTGGGTGCGCTCGTCTCACTCACTACCTAAACGAGGACCCTATACACCCTGGCTACATATACTGGTCACATATACGCCCTGGCTACATATACTGATCACATATACCCCCTGGCTATATATATCCTGGGCACATATTACCCCCTGGCTACATATCCCGGGCACATATTACCCCCTGGCTACATATCCCGGGCACATATCACCCCCTGGCTACATATCCCGGGCACATATCACCCCCTGGCTACATATCCCGGGCACATATACCTCCTGGTTACATATCCCGGGCACATATACCCCCTGGCTACATATCCTGGGCACATATCACCCCCTGGCTACATATCCCGGGCAAAAATACCCCCTGGCTACATATCCTGGGCACAAATACCCCCTGGCTACATATCCTGGGCACATAGACCCCCTGGCTACATATCCTGGGCACATAGACCCCCTGGCTACATATCCTGGGCACATAGACCCCCTGGCTACATATCCTGGGCACATAGACCCCCTGGCTACATATCCTGGGCACATAGACCCCCTGGCTACATATCCTGGGCACATAGACCCCCTGGCTACATATCCTGGGCACATAGACCCCCTGGCTACATATCCTGGGCACATAGACCCCCTGGCTACATATCCAGGGCACATAGACCCCCTGGCTACATATCCTGGGCACATAGACCCCCTGGCTACATATCCTGGGCACATAGACCCCCTGGCTACATATCCTGGGCACATAGACCCCCTGGCTACATATCCTGGGCACATAGACCCCCTGGCTACATATCCTGGGCACATAGACCCCCTGGCTACATATCCTGGGCACATAGACCCCCTGGCTACATATCCTGGGCACATAGACCCCCTGGCTACATATCCTGGGCACATAGACCCTCTGGCTACATATCCTGGGCACATAGACCCTCTGGCTACATATCCTGGGCACATAGACCCCCTGGCAACATATCCTGGGCACATATACCCCCTGGCTACATATCCTGGGCACATATACCCCCTGGCTACATATCCTGGGCACATATACCCCCTGGCTATATATTCTGGGGACACTGGCTGTTTGTCATTATGTGCATTTGCTGGTGAAAAGCTGTCTTATTATGTGCATTTGCTGGTGAAAAGCTGTCTTATTATGTGCATTTGCTGGTGAAAAGCTGTCTTATTATGTGCATTTGCTGGTGAAAAGCTGTCTTATTACAGTGGAGGAAATAATTATTTGACCCCTCACTGATTTTGTAAGTTTGTCCAATGACAAAGAAATGAAGTCTCAGAACAGTAACATTTCAATGGTAGGTTTATTTTAACAGTGGCAGATGGCACATCAAAAGGAAAAGCGAAAAACTAACCTTAAATAAAAGATAGCAACTGATTTGCATTTCATTGAGTGAAATAAGTTTTTGAACCCTCTAACAATAAAAGACTTAATACTTAGTGGAAAAACCCTTGTTTGCAAGCACAGAGGTCAAACGTTTCTTGTAATTGATGACCAAGTTTGCACACATTTTAGGAGGAATGTTGGTCCACTCCTCTTTGCAGATCATCTCTAAATCCCTAAGGTTTCGAGGCTGTCTCTGTGCAACTCTGAGCTTGAGCTCCCTCCATAGGTTTTCTATTGGATTAAGGTCCGGAGACTGACTAGGCCACTCCATGACCTTAATGTGCTTCTTCTTGAGCCACTCCTTTGTTGCCTTTGCTGTATGTTTTGGGTCATTGTCGTGCTGGAACACCCATCCACGACCCATTTTCAGTTTCCTGGCAGAGGGAAGGAGGTTGTCGTTCAGGATTTCACGATACATGGCTCCGTCCATTTTCCCGTTAATGTGATTAAGTTGTCCTGTGCCCTTAGCAGAAAAACACCCCCAAAGCAAAATGTTTCCACCCCCATGCTTGACGGTGGGGACGGTGTTTTGGGGGTCATAGGCAGCATTTTTCTTCCTCCAAACACAGCGAGTTGAGTTAATGCCAAAGAGCTCCATTTTGGTCTCATCAGACCACAGCACCTTCTCCCAGTCACTCACAGAATCATTCAGGTGTTCATTGGCAAACTTCAGACGGGCCTGCACATGTGCCTTCTTGAGCAGGGGGACCTTGCGAGCCCTGCAGGATTTTAATCCATTGCGGTGTAATGTGTTTCTGTCACAGGAGCCCTCAGTGGCTGACCACACTTAGCCTTCTAAACGGTGCCAGCGCACAGATCGTGCGAACTCTGGTCGCAGTCAATGCGCAGGAACCGTTAAGAATTAGCCGCAGACAACTCAGAAGGGAGCCTGTGAGACACGGGTAATTACAACGTCACCTACTGGTTCAGAGTAAACTGCCACCACCGCGGTTACTATGGGACCGTGGGGCCCACTAACTGACTGACTAATCCTGCGAATAAAACGGTTAAACACACGATATTCTGTCTAGCCAACAACAAACAAACAGTAGCGTATCTTCAGAGACCCGGGATCATTTCTGTGTGTGCTGATAAGCAGGGTAGCGGAAAGTGAATGACTTGGAGAAAGTCGTTTATTCACGCAATATAAATAATTAATATATACAGACAATTATGAAAATCAACAATTATGAAAACAGTAATAGCCAGTATGAAAAATAAAAGAAGGGAGAAAAAATACTTAGTTCCTGGAAAGATGTCCTTATTGTGGGAAGAATCATAAAGTCCTTGGTTTCAAAGTCCAGAGTTCAGAGTTCAGACCAGGTGGATGCCAGCATATCCTCAAGCTGGCATCTGATGAGTGCAAGATGTTTCAGTGTGGAGGACACAGCCCGCCTGCTGGCTCTGTGCTTTTGATGAAGCTGGTTTGGGGGTGTGGCAATGCCAGCCCCCTCTGAGCTACCAGCAAATGACAGTTCATTCCCTCTGAGAGATTTTAGAGCTAAACTTATGAATTGCTGTAACTCCTGAACCATACACGTTACATTTAGGGGGGTAACAGCTTCATACTTGGAGGAAAATACAGATTAATATGATACCTGACATGGCTAGTGCATCAGATCAGGGTCCTGAGTAGATTCATACCTGGGTGGTAGGGGCCCCGGGCCCCTCTCGACTGGTATCAAGAGATCCAGCATGACCCTACAGATCCAATGATACCGCTCTCATAACCACCCTATTTATTGTATTCTGTAAATGGGCAAAAGATTATATTGTACATTCATTTCTTCCTGCTAAGGCCGGAGTCAGCCTGACTGGAGTCCAGCTGTGTCTGCTTCTTGGCTATGAAAGGCCCTGTTGGCTCCTTCAATTAACATCTGAATGTGAAATCTGCTTAGACAACTTTGAGTTTACACCTCTGGCTTGATCAGCAGTCACAGGGCCAGTCTTCCTGCCAGCTGCTTGTCACCTTATACCTGATGGATGGGCCATCAGCACAGCTTGAAGCCAGGGACTCTCTGGGCCCAGGCTCATTAGCATATCAAAAGGGCCATCCTGCAGTTAAGGTGATGCTATTCCTCTGCTAAGAAGGGACTGCAGACCTCCTACACAATAAATCCAGATTGTACCGATTTGAAGCGCAATCGACGCAGGAATCGAGTGCGATCGTTCTTTTCTTCACGGGCGGTTCCAGGACGCGCCTGCGTCCCCGCAATCGTCCGTGACAGCCCCCCCCCCTTGTCCGTGGCTTAGCCACTCATCCGCAAGATGTGTGGCGGCGCCGCTAACCTGGCTGACGGGCCTCGAGTTGCCGGTACGGCGGGAAAACCTATTGGAGCCTGTGGCTCGGTTCCCCTGGACCGGTCGCGGTCTGCTACCCTCAGGGTTGACCCAACATGGACCGTTCTGGACAGGGCGTTTGCGCCACTGCAGTCGGACGTGGTGTCTGCCGAGACTGCTGACAACGGGCAGTGGGTTGGTTAGGTCAACAGCCAGCCCACGCAGGGTTCCCCTGCTGAGTGGCTGTGGACCTAAGGGAACCCCGCGGGAATCCCTGGACCTTCCCAGCTCCTGACAGACGGCACATGCCCTGCAGTAGTTGGCTACATCCCTGTTCATCCGGGGCCAATAAAACTGTTTCCGAATACCGGCGAGTGTCTTGCGGACACCCGAGTGCCCGGTCAGAGGATTACCATGTGCGGATTTCAGCACATGTCCCCTGAACGCACTCGGGACCACAAGCCATTTGGTATTCGCGTGGGATCTACCTGTAGGGGGCTGTACAGACTCACTGTACAGTCTCCCACCTTCCCAGTACACCTTGAAAGCGGCCCCGTCTGCGAGGGGCTCAGCGGCTTGCTTCCTGAGCACCTCCAGGCTTGGGTCACTTTGTAGTGCGGCCGAGAATACGGCGCTGTCAGTTTCAGCCAACTGGCTCATGTCACACGAGGCCAGCGGCTGAAAGGTCTCATCCCTGCGGTCAGAGGAGGGGGAGGAGGCCGGAACCCCCTCCACCTGTTCTGAGCTCGGGTTCTGAGCAGTGCAGCTGCGCGGTATTGCTAGCACAGGTACACTGTCAGAATGGCACAGACGGACATTACTCAGATCATCATTGCATGCAGTAATGACATTGACAGGTATAGACATTTTTTCATTACAGACAGGTTGTACAGGAGACTCAGGTACAGTTGCAGCATCATCACAACAGACAGTCTGTACCTCAAACTCAGGTGCCTTTGAAGCAGGCACTATTGAACCTGGTACCCTTGAACTGGGCACATTCAACCCACCTCCCCCTGGTGCTCCCCCAAGTGTATAAAGTACCTGGTGGTGGGTGGAGAGTCCGTCTCCTTCCGTGAGCGACAAGGCGGTCGTGGCAGGTTCATAGTAGGACACAAGCTTGCCCAAATCAGTCCCTAGCAACACAGGGACTGGGAGATCCTTCATAACCCCAACAACCCTTTCGTGGACCCCTCCCACTCCCCAATCCAGCTTCACTCTGGCATGGGCTATGTGGAAAAGGGTGCCCTCTACTCCAGTAAGGGCAAGGGATCGGCTGGAGCTGATGCTCTCCTTTGGCACAAGATGTGAGTGAACTAACGTGATGTCAGCTCCGGTGTCTCGAAATCCGGTGACAACTTTGCCGTTCACTCTAACAAGTTGCTGCTGGTCGGTTCGGTCGCGGATTTCCTTTCCGCGGGCAAACAGGACAAAATCGGATGATCCAGGCTGTGGTTCGCTGGCGGGCTGCCTCTGCTGTGGGTGAGGTGCAGGTGATGCAGATGATCCAGGTGCTGGTGGTGTCTGTCTCCGCTCCGGACAGTCGAATTTCATGTGTCCGGGCTGGCGGCAGTAGTGACAGGTGACCTCTCCAGGCGCTGCAGGCCTGGGTGCAGCAGCTGCGCTGGGTGGCCTCTGTGGCGGACGGCTCACAGGGGCAGGAGGGTCTGCCGAGGTATTGGGCTGACCTCCTCTCCAGCTGGATGGGACAGTTCTGCGTGTATCAGCCACCCGGGTAGTTGCAAAAGTCTCAGCAAGGTCTGCAGCGACAGTTGCTGAAGTCGGCTTGCGTTCTAACACAAATTGTCGTACATCAGCAGGGCAAATGTTCAGAAATTGCTCGAGGACTATCAAGTCCTCCAGGACGCCATAAGACCCTTTGGTGAGGCCTAGAGTCCACTGACGGAGTGTGGTGAGCAAGCTGCTGACCACATCTCGGTACGAATCAGAAGACTTTTTCTGCCAGGCCCTGAACTTTTTGCGATAGGCTTCTGGCGTCAGCTGGTACTTAGTAATGATAGCGTCTTTTATAGCAGCATAATCATTATCCTTCTCCGCAGGCAATTCTGCGAAGGCATCAAGCGCTTTGTAGCGCAGCAAAGGTGTCAGATGTCTGGCCCACTGGTCTTGGGACAGACGATACTGACGGCATGCTTTTTCAAAAGACCGCAAAAACAAGTCAATGTCTGTGTCTTTTTCAATATTAGCAAATTTAAACTTTGCACTTACGGGTGGTGCAGCTCCTTCAGCAGGGAGGCTGGGCGGTGAACTCCGGCTGGCCTGTTGAACCTTTGCCATGTTGAGCTCATGCTGTCGTCTCTCCCGCGCCTCTGCGGCATCCCTCTCCGCGTGGCGTTCAGCAGCAGCAGCAGCAGCTTTGCGTTCTGCAGATTGGCGCTCCTCACGCATGTACTGCAGGTACTTGTCCAGGTCAGTCTCCATCAGCTTTTGTAATGCCTGCTGCATTACCGGGTCAGCACCCATGGACAGTCCAGTACTGGCCAGTTCCGGGCGAGTAATGTCAGAAACTCTGGGATTGGGGTCCATACTGACAGTCTCTGGCGTAACTGTTGCAACAGGGCCCGCAGGATGCTCAACCTCTGTACGCCTAAGATCTTCAGCCTCTGGTTCCCCTTGATTGTCAGATGGGCTGGTATCCACCTCAGCGGACACTCCCGGCTCCCGCAGTTGCTGGGCATCCCATCTGGACAAGTCTGCTATCAGGTCCCGTTTTGTCTTGCGGAGGATGCCAATGCCCCTCTCTTCGCAAAGATTTTCCAGGTCTGCTAGGCACATGTTCTGGTAGTTCCCGGACATTTCCATGCCAAATAAAATAAAACTTTTGGGGAGGGGTACTGGCTACACAGTCTCTCTGTATATATAAAAAATATATTGCCTTCCAGCTACACCAACGAATTAGTTCGTTTCTCGATAGCGCTAGCGCTATCGCAGATACTTTCAGCACAACACAGGTCTCACCGCTGCCTACCACTGTCACAGGAGCCCTCAGTGGCTGACCACACTTAGCCTTCTAAACGGTGCCAGCGCACAGATCGTGCGAACTCTGGTCGCAGTCAATGCGCAGGAACCGTTAAGAATTAGCCGCAGACAACTCAGAAGGGAGCCTGTGAGACACGGGTAATTACAACGTCACCTACTGGTTCAGAGTAAACTGCCACCACCGCGGTTACTATGGGACCGTGGGGCCCACTAACTGACTGACTAATCCTGCGAATAAAACGGTTAAACACACGATATTCTGTCTAGCCAACAACAAACAAACAGTAGCGTATCTTCAGAGACCCGGGATCATTTCTGTGTGTGCTGATAAGCAGGGTAGCGGAAAGTGAATGACTTGGAGAAAGTCGTTTATTCACGCAATATAAATAATTAATATATACAGACAATTATGAAAATCAACAATTATGAAAACAGTAATAGCCAGTATGAAAAATAAAAGAAGGGAGAAAAAATACTTAGTTCCTGGAAAGATGTCCTTATTGTGGGAAGAATCATAAAGTCCTTGGTTTCAAAGTCCAGAGTTCAGAGTTCAGACCAGGTGGATGCCAGCATATCCTCAAGCTGGCATCTGATGAGTGCAAGATGTTTCAGTGTGGAGGACACAGCCCGCCTGCTGGCTCTGTGCTTTTGATGAAGCTGGTTTGGGGGTGTGGCAATGCCAGCCCCCTCTGAGCTACCAGCAAATGACAGTTCATTCCCTCTGAGAGATTTTAGAGCTAAACTTATGAATTGCTGTAACTCCTGAACCATACACGTTACATTTAGGGGGGTAACAGCTTCATACTTGGAGGAAAATACAGATTAATATGATACCTGACATGGCTAGTGCATCAGATCAGGGTCCTGAGTAGATTCATACCTGGGTGGTAGGGGCCCCGGGCCCCTCTCGACTGGTATCAAGAGATCCAGCATGACCCTACAGATCCAATGATACCGCTCTCATAACCACCCTATTTATTGTATTCTGTAAATGGGCAAAAGATTATATTGTACATTCATTTCTTCCTGCTAAGGCCGGAGTCAGCCTGACTGGAGTCCAGCTGTGTCTGCTTCTTGGCTATGAAAGGCCCTGTTGGCTCCTTCAATTAACATCTGAATGTGAAATCTGCTTAGACAACTTTGAGTTTACACCTCTGGCTTGATCAGCAGTCACAGGGCCAGTCTTCCTGCCAGCTGCTTGTCACCTTATACCTGATGGATGGGCCATCAGCACAGCTTGAACCAGGGACTCTCTGGGCCCAGGCTCATTAGCATATCAAAAGGGCCATCCTGCAGTTAAGGTGATGCTATTCCTCTGCTAAGAAGGGACTGCAGACCTCCTACACAATAAATCCAGATTGTACCGATTTGAAGCGCAATCGACGCAGGAATCGAGTGCGATCGTTCTTTTCTTCACGGGCGGTTCCAGGACGCGCCTGCGTCCCCGCAATCGTCCGTGACAGTTTCCAATGGTTTTCTTGGTGACTGTGGTCCCTGCTAATTTGAGGTCATTCACTAACTCCTCCCGTGTAGTTCTAGGATGCTTTTTCACCTTTCTCAGAACCATTGACACCCCACGAGGTGAGATCTTGCGTGGAGCCCCAGAGCGAGGTCGATTGATGGTCATTTTGTGCTCCTTCCATTTTCAAACAATCGCACCAACAGTTGTCACCTTCTCTCCCAGCTTCTTGCTAATGGTTTTGTAGCCCATTCCAGCCTCGTGCAGGTCTACAATTTTGTCTCTGACATCCTTGGACAGCTCTTTGGTCTTTCCCATGTTGGAGAGTTTGGAGTCTGCTTGATTGATTGATTGATTCTGTGGACAGGTGTCTTTTATACAGGTGACTAGTTAAGACAGGTGCCCTTAATGAGGGTGACTAATTGAGTAGAAGTGTCTAACCACTCTGTGGGAGCCAGAACTCTTAATGGTTGGTAGGGGTTCAAAAACTTATTTCACTCAATGAAACGCAAATCAGTTGCTATCTTTTATTTAAGGTTATTTTTTCGATTTTCCTTTTGATGTGCTATCTGCCACTGTTAAAATAAACCTACCATTGAAATGATACTGTTCTGAGACTTTTCATTTCTTTGTCATTGGACAAACTTACAAAATCAGTGAGGGGTCAAATAATTATTTCCTCCACTGTATGTGCATTTGCTGGTGAAAAGCTGTCTTATTATGTGCATTTGCTGGTGAAAAGCAGTCTCTTGTTATGTGCATTTGCTGGTGAAAAGCAGTCTCTTGTTATGTGCATTTACATGGGGAAAAGCAGTCTCTTATGTGCATTTAGTGGGGAAATTTTGTCAGTAAAAATAATCTTTTGTCAGTAAATTTTTAGGTATTTGTCAGTAAAAAAATAACGTGAAAGGTTGGCAACACTGGCAGGCTGCGCGGCGCAACGGGAAAGATACAGGCAGCCCACCTCACGCTTGGGCTTGGCGGGGGGGGAGGAGCCGACGACAGCGAGCGAGAGTAGGGTGGCCGCAGGCAGCCATAAATACGCATGTGTGACTGCATCGCACTCGCAGAGCCTCTCAGCCTGAGTCAGTCCAGAGACTAGCAGACTTGCAGGCAGCCAAAGCCAGCCAGGAGCAAGCCCATGGAAGAGGGGTAGGATTGGGGTATCACATGCATGCGTAAAGAGGTGGAAGGTGTGGGTGTGATTAGGCAGGACATGGGTGTGGTTATGTGGTTGGGCGCGGTTAATTTAACCACTCCCATAGGCGCCAGAGAAAATCTTGCACCCAGGTGCCAGGCACCCCAGGCTCACCCCTGAGCTTATGCACCCACCTCATCTTACCTAAACTGTCATGTAAGAAAGGCTACACATTAATCCATTGCTGGACAGCAGACACCTCTGTATTCCCCTAACATGTGCAGCATCATTGTTAGGACACGGCCTAGATCAACTGGGGTAAGGCATAATTCAGGGTAGAGGTTACGGATCCATCTGAAAATGGCGCTTGCGAATAATGGCGCACGGTGTTGCCGCTAATCCGTTTGCCGCTTATCGCTATTTAACGTTTAAGCCTTATTGTTATTTAACGTTAAAGCCTTATTGTTATTTAGCGTTAACACACAGAACCCTCTCTGTACCTATCCCTTACCCCTAAACCCCTCCTGGTGGTGCCTAACCCTAACCACCCCCCTGGTGGTGCCTAACCCTAACCACCCCCCTGGTGGTGCCTAACCCTAAGACCCCCCTGGTGGTGCCTAACCCTAACCACCCCCCTGGTGGTGCCTAACCCTAAGACCCCCCCCCCCCCCCGGTAGTGCCTAACCCTAACCTTGACAGTGTTACATTAAATCCATTCACCATTTTGCAGTTAAATAATGTCTGCAGTTTGGCTTATGTAGGGCGCTATTGATAAATAACGTTACTGTGGGCAATAACGTCTGCTGTTTCGCAAATAAACGGCACTATTGATAAATAACGTTAGTGTGCGCCACTATTGATAAATAACGTTAGTGAGTGCCGTTTTTCTTCTTTTTTCCCTGTGCGCCATTATGCAGTACTAACGATAAATAGCGATAAGCATATCTTTTTAATGCGGCACCATTTTTATGCATAGGCGCTGTGCGCCATTATTCACTGATCTGAGAGGTTACAGTTATTCAACATCTTAAAGGATACCCGAGGTGACATGTGACTTAATGAGATAGACATGGGTATGTACAGTGCCTAGCACACAAATAACTATGGTGTGTTCCTTTTTTCCTTTCTCTGCTGGAAAGAGTTAAAGATCAGGTAAGTAAATGGCTGACTCTGACAGGAAGTGACTACAGTGTGACCCTCATTGCTAAGAAATTCCAACTATAAAACACTTTCCTAGCAGAAAATGGCTTCTGAGAGCAGGAAAGAGATAAAAAGGGTCAATACTTAATATATTTTAGCTCTGGCATACTTCAATGAATGTGTTATTGAGCAAAAACAATAAAACAGTTAAAACTTAAAAAGTAGATTTAAACATAAAATAAAACTGTGGAATATCTTAAAAAGGACTTTTTAGGAGAAGGAAGATAGATACAATTGTTTATTTCATTCGTTTATTTTCGCCTCGGGTGTCCTTTAAGGTGTGATAAGGAGCAAAGCAGCGCGTATGTGCGGAATGACAGGAATCCCAGAGACGTAGTGCCCAGCAGGGAGTACGTCACTAGCCGGGGGGTGGGCCTATGCATATGACCCTGTTTCTGCACCGTGGCGCAGGATCATAAGAAGGCTGATTTCTGTAGTGCGCACCACTACTTATAGGTGTAACCAGCTGCAACTGACATCGTTTAAAAGAAAATAATTATGGCAGCCTCCATATCACTTCATACTGAAATATTTAAAAAAAAATCTGTTCTAGTGTGTGGCACAGATCAGATAGAATCCCATCAGATTTGATCTTACAGATATCTATCTGATGGGTGCATGTGGTGGCCATTTATAAAGCTAAGTACCCACAAGAAGACTGAATTGCTGGAAGCTGCCTATGAAGGAAGCTTCCACAATCTTTACACAAAACATCT
This sequence comes from Hyperolius riggenbachi, assembly GCF_040937935.1. NCBI lineage: Eukaryota > Metazoa > Chordata > Amphibia > Anura > Hyperoliidae > Hyperolius > Hyperolius riggenbachi. Next base: position 65,099,633 of record NC_090648.1, read on the forward strand.
TTACCAATGTAATAGACTGCAAGTAGAATGCCAACGATAGGATCGTTAACTAATTCCAGGCAGAGCCTTTTTGTAATGGGCCGGTCTGTGATCACTGTGATTGGCTCACAGTGATCACCTGGTAAGGAGCCAATAAAACTGACTCCTTTCCCATAAGAGGAAGCTTGGCTGTCACATGACTGCAGTCACGGTGAGCAGTGATTGGCTCACAGTGATCACCTGGTAAGGAGCCAATAAAACGGACTCCTTTCCCAAAAGAGGAAGCTTGGCTGTCACATGACTGTAGTCACGATGAGCAGTGATTGGCTCACAGTGATCACCTGGTAAGGAGCCAATAAAACGGACTCCTTTCCCAAAAGAGGAAGCTTGGCTGTCACATGACTGCAGTCATGGTGAGCAGTGATTGGCTCGGCATTGCGGTGAGCTGCGACATAGAATCTACGCCACGTCAGCTTTATGGTGCCCATACACGATACAGTTAAAACGTTTGATTTTCCCATTGATTTGACCAAAACTATCGAATTGAGTGAAAATAAACAATAATCTAGAAAAAACTAACTTTTTCTTCATATGGCACTTCAAAAAGAAATTTAAAAACTATTCGATAAAACAGAATAATCGATCGAATTTCTCTGATCGAAATAAAATTAAAATCTTGTAACCTGTATGGGCACCATTAGAGACCTGCAGATGTGGCATAGATTTTACTTATCGCGGTCCTGAACTAGTTAAACAAGGAATTATGCAAGGGAAAGATCCATGGACTTTAGCAGAAAGATCACTTCAATCCGAGGTGAAAATAAACTGATGAGAAAAACAACTGTATCTATCCTCCTTTTCCTAAAAAAAAATTTTTTTTTAGATATCACGCAGTTTTCTTTTATATTTAAATTTAGTTTTTTACTTTTTCATTGTCTCTGCTCAATGACACCTTCATTGAAACATGCCAGAGCTCAAATCTATGAATTACTGTCCCTTTGTTATCTCTTTCCTGCTAACAGAAGCCATTTACTGACAGGAAAGTGTTTTATGGCTGTAATTACTTATCAGTGAGGGTTAGGCTATAGTCTGACCCAGTCCAACCCGGACAGAAACTGTCACTTACATACCTGAACTTTTTCAGGCAGAGAAGAAAAAAAAGGAACACAGCCTAGTTATTTGTGTGCTAGGCACTGTACATACACGTCTATCTCATCATGTCACATGTCACCTTGGTTGTTGTCCTTTAAAGGGGAACTGAAGAGAGAGGTATATGGAGGCTGTCATGTTTATTTCCTTTTAGACAATACCAGTTGCCTGGCAGCCCTGCTGATCCTCTGCCTCTAATACTATTAGCCATAGCCCCTAAACAAGCATGCAGCAGATCAGGTGTTTCAGTGGTTCAGACTTATAAGTCAGATCTGACAAGACTAGCTGCATGCTTGTTTCTGGTGTTATTCGGATACTACTGCAGAGAAATAGACCAGCAGGGCTGCCAGGCAACTGGTATTGATTAAAAGGAAATAAACATGACAGCCTCCATATACCTCTCTCTTCAGTTCCCCTTTAAGGCTGCTTTCACAGTGGGACGTTACAGCCTAACATTAGAGCAGCCTGTAACGCACCCCAACGCACAGCAATGAAAAATCAATGGGCTGTTCACAGTGCCCACGTTGCATTACATTGTAACGCAGCACGTCTACATAACGTACTGCATGCAGTACTTTACAGACGGTTTGCACATGCTCAGTAGGGTTTTTTCCTATATTCATTTTATGGGCGGAGAGGAGGCGGGGAGAGGCCGCTACGTAGCCAGGCACATGGCTACTTTATATTCACTGCACTTGCAGTGTTTACATCCTGGAGCGGCCGCGGATTGGCTGGCGGGACCACGTGATGCGGAGAGCTCCGCTCACGTGGTCTCCGCAGTGCCTCCGACAGAGCAGGCGCACCAAGAGCTGCTTGTAACGCGGCTCTTGGTAGGGTCCTGCTCCAACACCACCAGGCGTTGCGCTAGGGGCTCGTTATGCGACCATAACGTCCCCTAAACCGCAACGTCCCACTGTGAAACCAGCCTTAAGATCTGTACACATGGGGAATGTTGAACGTACTGATCCGATCCATCTTGAGGTTATTTCAAAATGTATGAGCAACGTCATACATCGGAAATCTGTAACTATCGTTTACCGTCGTTTTAAAAAAAAAAAAGATAGCTACACGATGTCGGTTGGAACGATAATTGACCTGTCATTTTGACAGATGAAATCTTGCTGTGGGTATGGTATGGTCACCTTTAAGGTGGCCACACACGATACAATAAAATGATCCGATTTTACAGTAATTCGATAAAAACGATCGTATCTCCCGAAAAAATCGAAAGCTTTTTTTTTCATTCGACTGAAAAATCCGATCGGATTTCCCGTTTTCTTCGATTTTAATCGATCCGGACTGCCAGATATTTTTCTTCAATCTTTCTAAAGATTGTATGGTGTGTGTTGGATTGTCAATTTATTAATATGCACACCCTAGCAATTTTGTTAGAGTTTCCAATCATTTTTATCATAATTGGGGGAAACATTTAACATAGGTGTGTGGTACATTGGTCATATTTTTGAAATGTTACAATCAGTCAGAAAAATTGATTGCAATGCTTAAATTGAACAGATATTTAAAAAATTGTATGGTGTGTGGCCACCTTTAGTGATCAGGCCCCTGTGGGGACTTGAAAAGATAACAAATATGTCAGATTTTATTACCAGGAAGTCTCCAGTGGGGCTTTCGGTCCTCAGTCTCCTCAGTGTTACTCCATAGATCGCCCCATCTTCCACCTCTTCCCCCCACTCCTGCAAGGGGTTCTGAAACAAGAACAAAGATGGGCAAAATATATATTAAATTATAATTTCCTGCAGATTTCAATAGGGGAAAAAAAATAAGGCAAGGTTTATAGTAAGAAACAGTTTATGCATCTGATCAATGCAGTTAACACAATAATCTTGCTATTTTTGGCCCTGGATGCAGGGGAAGGGATGATGCATTCTTACTTGTTCTTTGACAAGTCTCCACCCTCTTCCCCTCCCCCTACAGCACACATCCAATAGTAGCGGTAGTCCCAATTGTTCCATATCGTGCTTATCCAATAGGAATGGGTGGTGCCTCCTCCCACATATCGCTGACGCCACCATACATGGCAGCATGTTCCACTCACTCTTTACACGAGGATAATATGCAAGGCAGTCATGATGCTCCATTTTTTTGGCCAACTCTGAAAACCAGTCGAGAGCAAACTACACATTTTTTTAAAAAAATTAAGTCGCTTCTTCAGAGATGGATTAAGATGTTAACGGTAGTAAATTTGGGGGCCTCCTTTTGGTAAGCTGAAGTGGAGACAGGTCAGAGAGGGTGGCAGGGGGCCCCTTGACACCCATTAGGCCCCAGGCACCTGCCTAGATTGCCTGGGGATAATCCTGCTCTGGGCTTGTTCCAGCTCCTGGGCGTGTCCCTGCGGTTCTGGGGCAGTTGGTAGCTATGTGGCCGGGCATGTTTTTGTGCCAGTGTATCGCCCCGTGCAGCTGATCTGAACTTGGCGAGTTAATAGGACGGGATGAGATAACGCCGGCAGAGGGAGGGGAGCTGGCAGAACCGGACGGGTGACTTTAGATTTGGAAAGTTGTGGAGATTTAACTAGTGAGTGCCCTGCTAAGGATGTGACCCATATTACAGGAGGTATCCCGGACTAACCTATAAACAGGTGTCTCTGCTGACTTGTATACATATTTATATGCACATAGTCCCGTGTGTCTATACAACAAAGCAAGGCAAGCCTGTTCTGTAGCTGGAGGCGCTGCTGGTGACAACAGTGCAGTATTACTGAATTCTGTACGCTGTGAATGCCTGAGAACTTTGCCTACTCCCCTCTGATGTCACCATCACTGGCTGTACAGGTCGGGGTAGGGGAACTCATATGCTGTCGTACCTGTTCCTCTAAAGCACAGGCGTCCAACTCCAGTCCTTAACCACTTAAAGTGAACCAGCGACGAAGCACCCTCATGTATTTAGTATATATATCAATGGGAACATGACAGTAAACACCTACCCTGCTCTTTGTTTCATTCTTCTCTGCCTGTTATCAGCCCTGATAAGAATCCCCGACTGAGCATTCAGTCTGGCTTTCACGGGAATGATTATAGCTGAGTCAGTCTTCTGTGATGTCATTTTAAGCCCAAGTCTGCCCTCTTGTGGCTCTGCTTTCCTGCTTTGAGGATAAATAGCAGCAAAGCAGAGCCACAAGGGGGCAGGCTTGGGCTTGAAAAGACATCACAGAAGACTGACTCAACTATAATCATTCCCGTGAAAGCTAGACTGAATGCTCAGTCGGGGATTCTTATCAGGGCTGATAACAGGCAGATGTAGCAGAGAAGAATGAAACAAAGAGCAGAGTAGGTGTTTACTGTCATGTTCCCATTGATATGTATGGTAAAATACATGAGGGTGCTTCGTCTCTGGTTCTCTTTAAGGATTGTGGTGTTAAACCCTCCATAAAGACCAGGCCATTTTTCATAAATTGGGCCACTGCAGCTTTAAGGCCAAGCTGCAGGGCCGTACAACTCAGCACACAAGTGATTCCCCCGCCCCTCTTTTCTCCCCACCAACAGAGCTCTTTGTTGGTGGGGTCTGATCGCTCCCTCGATGTTGATTTATTTTTTTACAAATATTTTTATTTATTTATTTATTTATTATAAAAATGTGTATTTCTTTCTTTATTTTCCCTCCCTCCCCCAGTCAGCCTGTCACTGCAATCGGCGGTGATGGGCTTCAGTGTCACACGGCTGTCTCCAGTACAGAGCTGCCTTAGATCGCAGCAATGTACAGGTATTTTAGACGGCGTCTAACAGTCTCCGAGCAGCGATCGCCGCTGGGAGACCAAGCGGAGATGCGCACACATCGGCGCACGCATGCTATCCTGCTAGCCCCATAGAAGGCCGTTCAAGCCGGTCGGCATGGAGCGGTCCTGGGGCTGCCGCCGCGTTCACGCCAATTCGCGTGGATCAGTCGCAAGAAGTTAAAGGGAATAAGTTGAAATAGGGCCATTGGCAAGATAGCACTTTTTGCCAACCGCTGATGGTCACCTGGGTTTTTTGGTGGGGGCCAGCATGCTCTAGGCCGCTAGACTCTCTCCAGACCCCAGGCAGATGCCTAAATTTGCCCTGTGGATGATCCGGCTCTGCTCAAGGGCCATTTCCACGCCAGTATTTAGGATAGACTGAGAGAAGTGTGTTCTAGCTTTCCTGATTCATTCCCGTCATTTAGGCCACTTTTACACTTATGCTCTGCGTCACCCCGCGTTACACTTCCCCGCCCCATCCCCATCCTAAGGAGACTTGCCCACTTCACGCGATGTTACGCGGTGCACCAGGAGTATCCAAACAGAACGTTGCCACATGCTCAGCGCCAACCATGCAGATTATATAGCAATGTAAGTCGATAGGCGACACAGTAAGGCCTCGTTCACACTGCACACGTTGCCGTCCGTATTTCGGCCACTCATGCAGGAGGCAAACACGCACGAACATCAAAAAGTTAGAGTGACCAGATTTTTGTGGGTCCAACCTGGGACGGGGAGGGGGCGGGGGGGGGCGCGGCGAAAAGTGGGGGGACTGAGGAGCGCTCAGTGACGAAGACTGGGGGTGGGGGGTTGCCGGGTTGCGAATATGGGGGTGGCCATGCCATTGTATGGGCGGAGCTAACGTAATGATGTAACAGCAAAGCATAAGAAAGCAGTGTTTACGCCATGATGTGGTCAAACGAGACTTTGCATCATGGGTGTGCAGAAACGGTGTGATGCTAATAGTATACCGTAACTACAAAGCAGCAAACATAGCCATCTATGACCATTAAATAATAAATGCAGTAACAGTTACCCCGGACACCAGAAAATAAACGCAATGGGCAACATGTCAGCACAAAATAAACGCAATGCGGGCAACGTCAGTATAAAATAAATGCAATGCGGGCAACATGTCAGTATAAAATAAATGCAATGCGGGCAACATGTCAGTATAAAATAAATGCAATGCGGGCAACATGTCAGTATAAAATAAACGCAATGCGGGCAACATGTCAGTATAAAATAAATGCAATGCGGGCAACATGTCAGCACAAAATAAACGCAATGCGGGCAACGTCAGTATAAAATAAATGCAATGCGGGCAACATGTCAGCACAAAATAAACGCAATGCGGGCAACGTCAGTATAAAATAAATGCAATGCGGGCAACATGTCAGTATAAAATAAACGCAATGCGGGCAACATGTCAGTATAAAATAAATGCAATGCGGGCAACATGTCAGTACAAAATAAACGCAATGCGGGCAAACATGTCAGTACAAAATAAACGCAATGCGGGCAACACGTCAGTACAAAATAAACGCAATGCGGGCAACATGTCAGTACAAAATAAACGCAATGCGGGCAAACATGTCAGTACAAAATAAACGCAATGCGGGCAACACGTCAGTACAAAATAAACGCAATGCGGGCAAACATGTCAGTACAAAATAAACGCAATGCGGGCAACATGTCAGTACAAAATAAACGCAATGCGGGCAAACATTTCACCAGAAAATAAACGCAATGCGGGCAAACATTTCACCAGAAATCAAACGCAACGCGGGCAAACATTTCACCAGAAAATAAACGCAATGCGGGCAAACATTTCACCAGAAAATAAACGCAATGCGGGCAAACATTTCACCAGAAAATAAACGCAATGTGGGCAAACATTTCACCAGAAAATAAACGCAATGCGGGCAAACATTTCACCTGGAAAAGAAAGCATTTACTCACCTGGCAGAAGTCTCCGGCCTCTGGCGCGCTGCTCCCGGGACCACATTCCTCCTGCTCTTGTCTCCCGCGCTGACAGGGCTACGGCAAGATGGCGCCCGAAGCCCTGTACTGGAGACACAAATAGTCTCCAGTACAGGGCTTCGGCAGCCATCTTGCCGTAGCCCTGCTCGCCTGCCGGTGTCAAAACACCGGAAGACTAAGGAGGCTGGAGCGGGGCTGAGGGCAATGAACTGTTCATGAAGATAGAGTGGCCAGAGTCCCGAGGCCGGGACGTCCCGCTGCTGGAAGCGGGACGTTTCCCGGGACCTCATGCAGCCTGGGACAGCGGACCCCGAATCCGGGATGTCTGGTCACTCTAAAAAAGTGCATCTGTACTGTCTGATGTTCACACTGAATGATGCATTCCGTACCAGTGCGGTGCACAAACGCATTTTTTCCCAAGACGCGTGGCTGACCCATTCACTTTCAGTGAATTGAATCAGCCACACAACGCATGCAAACACAAATGGCGTGCGATCGTACGCGCTGCGGTCCGATCGTATGGTCATCTGCGTTTGACAGTGTAACAAGGCCTAAGTGTAAACATCTGGAGTGCGGTGAAACCCGGCATGCATGTGCGGACCGATGGGAATCCCAGTGACATACTTCCTGTCTAGCAGGGAGAACGTCACTGAGCCGGGCTGGCGCTGTGCATAAGACCCTGTTGTAGTACGCTGGCGCAGGGTCATATGAAGGCTGGTTTCTGCCCGCACTGTATCGCACCGCTCGGTGTAAAAAATAGCCTTTATGTACACAGGGACGGATCTAGGGGGGGGGCAAGCGGGTATCTTGCCCCAGGCGGTTTGTTGAATTCTTAAAAAGGCGGCAAAATGAAGGGCAGTTTAGGCGCCAAAACCTGACCTTTAGGCGCCAAAACCTGACCTTGCCCCAGGCGCAACTTGGTCTTGATCCGTCCCTGTATGTACAGCACAACTGTAATGAGAGGGATATGGAGGCTGCCTTATTTATTTCCTTTTAAGTAATACCAGTTGCCTGGCAGCCCTGTTGATCCTCTGCTTCAAGTACTTTTAGGCATAGAGCCTAAACGATTACAGCTCGGGGTGGAAAGAACATGCCAGGAGCGGTAACCCCGAGCTGAACTCGTGGTAGCCACTGGGAGGTCTATGCAGAGCAATGCGTGCAGTGGGCGTATCCCGATGTCGGCTGCCATTCCTCTTACTCTCCTCCGAGGCTCTGCTTCCCCTGGTGAGATCGCTAGATCGCTGTCTGTCGTACTTTAGGGTTACAGTGCCACCCGGAGGATGAAGGGAAAACTGCAGCGCTGGAGCAAGGGAGGTGAGTCTGTGCTGAGCTGCTGCAGAGCCAGGTTTTAGGATCTCAAATGGTGCAAAAAAATTGTACCGCTTTTAGACCTTAAAATCCGGAAAGAATCATACCGCCAGGGAGGTTAAGCTGTGCTAAAAATGTGTCAGGACCTCAGCCATTGAGGACAGCAGTGGATCCACACTTGTCTATCAGTTTTCTGCACGTGTTTTCTGACAGTGCTGCTTTCATTGCTGTCAGGTGGTTTTCTGCACGTGAGAAATGCTAAAAAATGTTAGGTCTATAAATTAAGAAATTGACTATCTACCCTACACCATTCAATTTTCATAAAAATTGATCAGAAAAATCTACCACCAATCTTCTTTCATTGAAAAAAAAATGTAAGTTCATTCAAATTTCTCAAACAGATTAAAAAGCAGCTTTTTAGTTTTTCTGTACAACTGATTATTTTTATCGAATTGCCATAACATTGGATCACTTTATTGTATCATGTGTGGCCACCTTAACACCAAGGGTGTCGATATGGGACAGTCTGCCTGTCACTAAGGAGAGCCTGGGAGCGACATGCTGGAGGCACAGGGGGTATGTTTGTGTGTCAGGGACACTTTTACAGGTATTAAGATGAACTTTAACCAAGGATTGAACTTCATCCCAATCAGTAGCTGATACCCCCTTTCCCATGAGAAACCTTTACCTTTTCTCAAATAGATCATCAGGGACAACTGTATGGCTGATATTGTGGTGAAACCCCTTCCACAGCGTGATGTCATGACCATGGTCCTGACAGTTTCCTGTCCGTGAACCTTGTAGCATTGTGGGAAATAACAGCTGTTTCCAACTGCCAAGCAACCAGTATCTCCATGTGTGCATATGTATATCTATTAAAAAAAACAACTGTTTAAGTAGGGCTGCTCAAATCCGGAACCGGGAGACATCCGGATAGTTGTATCCGGATATTTCCCAGTAAACCTGTGTGTGTGTGGGAGGGGGTTTGGAGTCACTCTTACCTGTCTGACGTCTTGTTCGGTCCGTCCCTCGGCGCCTCCCAGGATGCGGTCCAAGCGGCGGTCACGTGATTACAAACACTTCCTCCTTCCGGGTTGAAGGAGGGAGTGTTTGTAATCACGCGACGCGTGTGGAGCGCATCGTGGGAGGCGCCGAGGGACGGACGAAGAAGACGTCAGACAGGTAAGATTGACACCCCCCCCACCTCCCCCACACAGGTTTACTGGGAGATATCCGGATTTGAGCAGCCCTACTTTTAAGCCCCATTCAAATGCTCAAAAGCGGTCTTTTATGCAGCACAATTGTCAAACAACTTTTGTTGTGAAACAAGTTGAAACAACTAGAAAAAGTCTTTTGCCATTGTTGGATTGACTTCTTATCAGTCTTAGGCTCAACACACACCATACAATCTTGGTTGTTCAATCTTACCACTTTCATGTAGTATAAGAGCTTATCCAATCAATCATTCAAGGTATATTCAATCTGTTGGCCCTTATACTACATAGATTTGGTAAATCTGTACAACCAAGATTGTATGGTGTGTGTTGAGCATTAGGCCCAGTGCACACCAAAAACCTCTAGCAGATCTGCAAAACGCTAGAGGTTTTTGAAGCAGATTTCAGAGTGATTCTAAGCATGTTTTCTAAACATGCCTAGCGTTTTTTGGAGCGTTTTTGTGTAGCAGATTACAAATATTCTTACAGTAAAGCTGTTACTGAACAGCTTCTGTAACAAAAACGCCTGGAAAACAGCTCTGATCTAGCGTTTTTCAGAGCAGTTTTCCACTTTCCTATACTTGCTGCAGCCCGAGTTTGCGTTTGTGGAAAAAAAGAACCGCTCTGGTGTGCGCCATCCCATTCACTTTCTTTAGCCAAGCGGTTTTCCCCCTTCAAGCGATTTAAAACGCTTCAGAACCGCTCCGGTGTGCACCAGCCCTTATTAGCTGTTTGAACAATAGCAAAAGACTTTTTTAGTTGTTTCAACTTGTTTCACAACAAAAGTTGTTTGACAATTGTGCTGCATAAAAGACCGCTGTTGAGTGTGTGTATGGGGCTTTGGCCTATTGCAATGTTAGTGGATGTGGTTATAAATAATGGCAGTTTTTTTCTTGTCTCCCAGCAGTAAAGATGATAACGCGCAGGCTCATTGTGGATCAAACAATCGGAACAAATTACATGGTGAATAGCAATCATTTCTTGATCTCTGTTCTATTTTTTTACTTCTCACTTTGCAATGTTTTTTTTCCCTCCTTTCCTCTTTAGGGGGTTTTGTGCTCGTCAGTATTGGATCAGTGAGAGAAGAGGGTTATTAGTCTGACACTATCGGGGGTAATGAGATGCCTTGGGGCTCGTTCAGACTATGCGTGCTGCCGTGCACATTTTGGCAGCGCACACTGTGCAACACGCAAGAACGGTAGAAGGGCATAGACAGCCCTTCTACCGTTCCCATCATATGCGCTGCGCCGCAGTGCCATGCGCTATCGCACTGCTGCATGCATTTTCGGGATTCGCAGCGCAGATCGCATTCACTGTAGTGAATGGGATCTGCAGTGCAGCGCACAGTAGCGCAGATGGCGTGCGATCGTACATGTTGCGTTCTGATCGCGCTGAATGATGTGAACGAGGCCTTGGGGCCAGTACTGGATGGATTATCTGTCTGAGTGATAGGGGGGGAGGTCTCCCCTAGGCACTTCCTGCTGAACGCAGTGTGGGTTGGCATTAGTCAATCTGCAAAATCCCATGCCCAAGGCCTTTGCCTTCCTGACCAGTCCTGGTCTGTGTGATGTATGGTGAATGCGGGGGGGGGGGTATTTATTATTATTTATTGGGAAAAAAGAGAATTATTTAATCATGCAGGCACCGGCGATCAGCAAGGCGCTGATGTCTCACTATGGATACATTCTCAATGCAGTGTTTGCGATTAATCGCAAAAGTGTGGTGTGCAGCGTTTTGGGGGCGATCACGCTGTGATTCTAGCTCAATAGAATGGGAATCACAAGCGCAAACCATGCAATTTTACTCATGCAATGAGCCAGGGGCGTAGCAATAAGCTACGGTGACCAGACGTCCCGCTTTACCCGGGACAGGTCCCGGATTCGGGGTCCCCTGTCCCAGGCTGCGCTATGTCCCGGGAAACGTTCCGCTTTTAGCCTCGGGACGTCCCAGCCTAATCCCAGTCCCGTCTAATAGACGCCGTGCCAGTTCATAGCCCGCAGCCCCGCTCCAGCCTACATAGTCTTCCGGCAGGCAGAGCAGGGCTACAGGAAGGCTATTTGTGACTCCAGTACAGGGCTTCGGGCGCCATCTTCCCGTAGCCCTGCTATTCTATTCAGCGCGGGAGATATGCAGGAGAGGAGACTTCTGTCAGGTGAGTAAATTCCTTTTATTGCAGGTGAAAGGTTGCCCACACTGCGTTATTTTCTGCTAAAATGTTGCCCACATTGCGTTGTTTTCTGCTAAAATGTTGCCCACATTGCGTTATTTTCTGCTAAAATGTTGCCCACATTGCATTATTTTCTGCTAAAATGTTGCCCACTGCGTTATTTTCTGCTGAAATGTTGCACACATTGCGTTATTTTCTGCTAAAATGTTGCCCACATTGCGTTATTTTCTGCTAAAATGTTGCCCACTGCGTTATTTTCTGCTGAAATGTTGCACACATTGCGTTATTTTCTGCTGAAATGTTGCCCAAATTGTGTTTGTTTTCTGCTGAAATGTTGTCCAAATTGCGTTTATTTTCTGCTGAAATGTTGCCCAAATTGCGTTTATTTTCTGCTAAAATGTTGCCCACTGCGTTATTTTCTTCTGAAATGTTGCCCACATTGCGTTATTTTCTGCTAAAATGTTGCCCACATTGCATTATTTTCTGCTAAAATGTTGCCCACTGCGTTATTTTCTGCTGAAATGTTGCACACATTGCGTTATTTTCTGCTAAAATGTTGCCCACATTGCGTTATTTTCTGCTAAAATGTTGCCCACTGCGTTATTTTCTGCTGAAATGTTGCACACATTGCGTTATTTTCTGCTGAAATGTTGCCCAAATTGCGCTTGTTTTCTGCTGAAATGTTGCCCAAATTGTGTTTATTTTCTGCTAAAATGTTGCCCACTGCGTTATTTTCTTCTGAAATGTTGCACACATTGCGTTTGTTTTCTGCTGAAATGTTGTCCAAATTGCGTTTGTTTTCTGCTGAAATGTTGCCCAAATTGCGTTTGTTTTCTGCTGAAATGTTGCCCACATTGCGTTTATTTTCTGGTATCTGGGGTAACTGTTGCTGTATTGTATTTATTATCATGGCCATGCCCATTTTTCGGCGCGGCAAATGCCCCCCCCCCCCCCCCCCCCCGAGCCCATTTTTCACCCATTATGCTCCCTTCCTGCCCCCATATAACAATTAAAAAAATAAAAAAAAAATTAAATAAAAGACAATACATAAATTGTTACATTAGGGACTTTTTAAAATGCTAAAAGGGTGTATTACTGTTATCTTTGTAAATATTATGGCTTACATTAAATCACATAATGGAAAAATGCTTATAAAATAAAAATATTCTTAGAAAAAAAGTAAAACCCAAAGAAAGCCTAATTAGTGGCAAAAAAAAACACAAAACCATTGTATAGATCATTTCAGTGGTATAATTAATGATAAAGTTATTGGAAAATTAATGGATGCAGTGCTGAAATGTGAAAATTGCTCTGTTGTTTAAGGGGAAAAAACATTTTTTGTCTGTTCTCCTTATTGCTAAACTGACAGTGAACAGTTCCTATTTTATAAAGGAGCCGTTTACACAGGTCATTCAGTGTTCACACAGGTCATTCTGCATTCACACAGGTCATTCTGCATTCACACGGGTCATTCTGCGTTCACACGGGTCATTCTGCGTTCACACGGGTCATTCTGCGTTCACACAGGTCATTCTGCGTTCACACGGGTCATTCTGCGTTCACACGAATCATTCTGCCTTCACACGGGTCATTTTGCGTTCACACAGGTCATTCTGCATTCACACAGGTCATTCAACGTTTACACAGGTCAATCAGCGTTCACACAGGTCATTCAGCGTTCACACGGGTCATTCTGCGTTCACACGGGTCATTCTGCGTTCACACGGGTCATTCTGCGTTCACACACGTAATGCTGCATTCTATTTTATAAAGGAACTGTTCACACAGGTCATTCTGCGTCCACACAGGTCATTCTACACGGCATTCTGCGTTCACAAACATCATTCTGTGCTCACACAGGTCATTGGGCGATGGATCCGTGAGATTGGTTCCGGTAAGCATCAATTGCCCCAGGGCTCTCTCCCCCGGACCCTGGCAAGTTGTTTCCCCGCACAGCTTTCTATGGCCCCCTCACGTGTAGCAGCATAAATCCATCTGACACTTCTCTATACAACACGAGTTTACATGCGCAGCATAGAGAAGAGTCAGACAGCGGGGCTGAAGAGCGCATGGACCGCCGGGACAGGTGAATGATCAATGCTGCTACACGTGAGAGGGCTCAAGGGAGCTGAGGGGTAATGACCATGGTAGGAAGGGTTAGGGGAGCCTCCTGCTCGAGTTTTCCGCAGGAACCCGGGGCCCCTTTATCTCAGCTGTGTCAGCTCAAAAATCTCTTCTGCTAGAGCAGCTAATTTATAAACACACCCTATATCTGCTGCCATGAAAGCAGGAACTAGACCAGGCATGGGCAAACTCGGCCCTCCAGCTGTTACGGAACTACAAGTCCCACAATGCATTTGCCTTTATGAGTCATGACTGTGGCTGTCAGACTCCTGCAATGCATTGTGGGACTTGTAGTTCCTTAACAGCTGGAGGGCCAAGTTTGCCCATGCCTTAACTAGACACACTGCAGAATTATTGCATGATTTGAATTGGCTGTAACAAAGAAATGTTTTTTGTTTAAAGGTTATTATGCTGTTGCGTATATTTTAGAGCAGAGAGGAAGTTCTGAGTTCAGGTCCACTTTAAACTTTGAATGAATGCCACCTATCTATTTCTCTGTATGTTGTGCAGTGTTGTGAATGGCAGTGGCACTGGAGTATGCCCAGAATCCGCGTATGTCACATTCCTCGCCGGTGTTGTTCCTATTCAACAACTTTTATCGGCGCTAGTTTGGTTTACCGAAACCTTCCCATTTGGTTTCTCAGCAGGAAGTCTCATGGGGAAGTTCCGGTATTGTGATTGGTTGCTATTTCAGCAGTTCTCCATGTACAGCATCCTCTAGAAATGTTAGGTTTCAGATAGGTTGTAGTAAAAACTACACCCACACTATTCAGCCAATCACAACGCTTCAAGTTGTATTGGAAGCTGTGATTGGAGAACTGTTCCCTATGCGGTTTCCCACTGTCCCGTCTAACCATACTAGCTCCCTTTTATCTAGCTCATGTACAAAGAGAAACATATCAAGGCATTCTGTATATCTACATAATTGGTTACAGGCTACCTTTGAAGCTCTTTGTGAGGAGATATTTAACCTCTCTGGCAGTATGATTACTTCCAGATTTTAGGATCTAAAAGCGGTGCAATTTTTTCACGAGCTTTTAAACATTAAAAGCAGGAAAAATCATACCGCCAGATAGATCTGCGGCAGCCCTGCATATAACTCACCTCCCCTGGATACAGTGCTGCAATTCTCCCTCCGCCCACCGAGTAGTGCTCTTCCCCTATAGTGAGATCTCCATCTCTGGTCATGTGACAAATGGTGATAACACCAGAGGGATCAAAAGTCTCTGAGGACCCGGAAGAAGAATGGTAGCGTACGTTCAGATCCTGGGGGAGGGGAGTTACAAACGACCACTGCACACAGGCTCTGCCTATACCGCCTGACGGCTACCCTGAGTCAGGCTCGGGGTTATCGCTCTGAGATGCAGATTTGCGTCCTGTGCCTTACTCGTGGTTACCGCTAAGGAGGCTAATGTACAGCTATTCTTTAAGTGACATGTGACCAAATAATTTTAAGCTATACCATATCATTCTCAGAAATGGCATACTGTGTAGTCATCATGATATTATAAGCTTTGTAGTACTAATTTCTCTTTCCTAATCACTGCAGTCACGCCCCCTGCCTAACTTAGAGCCAGCTCTGATAGTCACACAAAGAGGTCCTACAGCTGGGTCTCCTCTCATTCTCGCATCCAGGACTTCTCAAGAGCGCCACCTCTCCTTTGGAACTCTTTCCCTTAGCCAGTTCCTGATGTTCTAAGCCTGGAAACCTTCAAACATACTCTCAAAAACACACCTGTTCAGACAAGCGTATAATTTGCTATAGTAAGCATTAGAGGTTCATTGTCTCATCCGCTAACCAGTGTCTCCTTCCCTAATGTCTCCAACCCACTAACCTCTAGATTGTAAACTCACAAAGGCAGGGTCCTCCTCCTAGTGTTTCTTATTCTGCTATAATTTATCATATGAACATGTACCAGTATTGGTGAGGTCTCAAACCACACATCAGCTATGTATGCATTTGTATTGATGGATGTCCTGAATGTACAGTATAGTTTTGAGCTTCTCATGTATTTATGCTCCCCACTGTTTGGGGATTTTTTGTACTATGTACAGAGCTATAGATGATGGCACTATATGAATAAAAAAATAATTATAATAATATATAAAATGAATACCATGGTGATCTCTTTCCCCATTGCTCGAGACAACTTCAGTGTCAAGGGCTGCTCGTCGTCTGACATCTGGGATTTGGGGTTCTCGGCCCCTTGGTGGCCTCACACTTCATAAATGAATGGACAGTGGACGGAGATAAAGTGTCGCCTGACCCTGGTTGACCATCCCATCACTCAGAAGAATGGAGCAAAGCGGGAAATCCAAGAGATCACAGCGAGATCAGTACAGAAGGACGACCAAGAAGGTCTATAGTACCGTGTATTGAGTATAAACCTAAATCCCACTCCGTTTTCTATAAAAACACTCCTGTAGGCACTCGGGTAATCCCAGGTGAGGTTTCTGGCTCTTGATCCCAAAGCAGGTGTTATTGTTCTTGGTAGTTCTCCAGCCGCCAAGTTGTCGTTGAATTCCAGTTTAGTGGTGCAGAAAATGTCTTCAATTTATTCCACCTCCTCTCAAAAGTTCCAAGATTTTTTGTCACAAACTATTAAGAAACAAACAAAGGACGTAGACCACCCCTTAGCTGTGAATTACGCTTTGCCGATTGCCGTGCCTGCGGTCTAGCGGGAATGAGAAGCATGGGATTATCTTGGCAGTTCCCCAGTGGATGGTGGGATGTTCCCAGAATTCTCCTGATAATCCCAGGAATACGGGCAACAGCCCTCCAATCATCTTATAGGAATTCTCGTAGCGATGGTAAACATCAGACCTGCAGTTGAAATAAGGCGCCCTCTGGACTTCTGGCTCTTCTTGGAAGCTTTGTGCCTCTTCCCATTAATTCATTCGATACGTCGAACATTTTGCTTCTTCGTTCAGTGCGCTGAAGTTCTGCATCGTTGCTGAAAATCAATCTTGCTGTGTGGTTAGCCTACACATCCTCTTCTCTCTCACTCTGGGCTCTCTGTCTGCTGCCCTTGACGTTCCCCTCTCTTGTATGGTCAGCCTCTGTTGTGGAAAGTTTTTCTCTTTTGAAATCCTCAGACTGATATCATCAAGGGATTAGATCCCAGCCCTCCAGTGAGTGAGAGGGGAGGAGAAGGAGAGGAGAAAGAGGGAGGTAGGGAGGGAGGGGAGGAGAGGTCTGGGAAGTGAGGGAGGAGGGAATGACAAGGGGCAGCAGAGAGGAGTCACAGATGAGGTTACAGAAGCAGAGAGGGGTATTCTGAGATAGGTGAAGGGCAGAGGAAGCTCAGGAGAAGCTGAAGATAGGGAAGAAAGAAGAGAGAATAGCTGGGTGGGTGGAACAGTGGAGAGAATAAGGAAATGAAGGAGGAGGGTGCAGCTGATATGGCAAAAGTTCATAACAAGGTTATGCAGTTCTTGTGGGAATAAGCACTCTGGGAGAAGGAGAGCGTGCATCTGAGTTGCATAATAAGAGTAGAGGGTTCCGATTCTGAAGGACGTTTACACTCTCAGCGTGCCCACACACTGGCAGATATTGCAGCAAGAACAAATATAATAATACAATAGTAATAAACAAAAATAATAATGGTGCCTGCAAACCTCTTAAAGGGAACCTGAAGCGAGAGGTATATTGAGGCTGCCATATTTATTTCCTTTTACATAATACCAGTTGCCTGGCAGCCCTGCTGATTCATTTGGCTGCAGTAATGTCTGAATCACACCAGAAACAAGCATGCAGCTAATCTTGTCAGATCTGAGAATAATAATAGAAACACCTGATCTGCTGCATGCTTGTTCAGGGGCTATGGCTAAACGTAGAGGCAGAGGATCAGCAGGGCTTCCAGGCAACTGGAATGGCTTAAAAAGAGGGACAAGGCACTACTCTGTGCAACGCTGTCAGCGCTATGTTAATATTTATTTTTTTAATACAAAAAACACAGCCTGCCAGCGCTAATCATCCGCTGGCAGGCTGATCGCTGCGGCCATCTGTTTTACAGCAATGGGAGCTCCTGTCTAATCTTGTTTTTCGCGAGATGCATATGGCGTCCTGGATGAACAAGGTGTTAGGTGGTCGCAGAGTGGTTAAACATCCTTTAACCCCCGTAGTGGTATTCTTGGCCCAGGAATGGGGTGAAAAAAACATGCTGCTAGCGGTAATGCCAATCCTGTATCAGCATTGCTGCACAATGTGCAGTGGAGTGGCATTTCATATGTCCCCGTGATCCGGACAGTCCCCTCCATATCCTCCAAGGCTCTTAACTCTCAATCCCTTGTGTGAGATTGCCATCAGGCACATCAGGGGCAAACCCAGGTTTTTCAAAGGGGGGATTCCTGAAAGGTTTCCCTCAGCCACCGTATAATAATATGGTAGGACCTCATGCTGGGTACACATAATGCAATTTCCCGTCTGACTGTCCGACACCGGGATCAATCAGAAGCAGTTTGGATACAGATAATGAGGACAGCCAACATTGGTAATGAAGGGGAAAGTGAAGCATTCACACAGCAGGGCACAGGGCTGTGCTCATACCTGACTCTGTTAAGTTCCCCAGAGCTGCTCCATGCTCTATCCACAAGCTGCTGCTCCGTGCTCTGTCCACAGGCTGCTGCTCCGTGCTCTGTCCACAAGCTGCTGCTCCGTGCTCTGTACACACGCTGCTGCTCCATGCTCTGTACACATGCTGCTGCTCCATGCTCTGTACACACGCTGCTGATCCATGCTCTGTACACACGCTGCTGCTTCATGCTCTGTACACACGCTGCTGCTCCTTGCTCTGTACACACACTGCTGCTCCATGCTCTGTACACAAGCTGCTGCTCCATGCTCTGTACACACGCTGCTGCACTGTGCTCTATCCACAAGCTGCTGCTCCGTGCTCTGTCCACAAGCTGCTGCTCCGTGCTCTGTACACACGCTGCTGCTCCGTGCTCTGTACACACGCTGCTGCTCCATGCTTTGTACACACGCTGCTGCTCCATGCTCTGTACACACGCTGGTGCTCCATGCTCTGTACACACGCTGCTGCTCCTTGCTCTGTACACACACTGCTGCTCCATGCTCTGTACACACACTGCTGCTCCATGCTCTGTACACACACTGCTGCTCCATGCTCTGTACACACACTGCTGCTCCATGCTCTGTACACATGCTGCTGCACTGTGCTCTATCCACAAGCTGCTGCTCCGTGCTCTGTCCACAAGCTGCTGCTCCGTGCTCTGTACACACGCTGCTGCTCCGTGCTCTGTACACACGCTGCTGCTCCATGCTTTGTACACACGCTGCTGCTCCATGCTCTGTACACACGCTGGTGCTCCATGCTCTGTACACACGCTGGTGCTCCATGCTCTGTACACACGCTGCTGCTCCATGCTCTGTACACACGCTGCTGCTCCATGCTCTGTACACACGCTGCTGCTCCATGCTCTGTACACACGCTGCTGCTCCATGCTCTGTACACACACTGCTGCTCCATGCTCTGTACACACACTGCCGCTCCATGCTCTGTACACACGCTGCTGCTCCATGCTCTGTACACACGCTGCTGCTCCATGCTCTGTACACATGCTGCTGCTCCATGCTCTGTACACATGCTGCTGCTCCATGCTCTGTACACACGCTGCTGCTCCATGCTCTGTACACACGCTGCTGCTCTGTACACACGCTGCTGCTCTGTGCTCTGTACACACGCTGCTGCTCCATGCTCTGTACACACGCTGCTGCTCCATGCTCTGTACACACACTGCTGCTTAATGCTCTGTACACACGCTGCTGCTCCGTGCTCTGTACACACACTGCTGCTCCATGCTCTGTACACACGCTGCTGCTCCATGCTCTGTACACACACTGCTGCTCCATGCTCTGTACACACACTGCTGCTCCATGCTCTGTACACACGCTGCTGCTCCATGCTCTGTACACACACTGCTGCTGCTTCATGCTCTGTACACACGCTGCTGCTGCTCCATGCTCTGTACACACGCTGCTGCTGCTCCATGCTCTGTACACACGCTGCTGCTCCATCCAAAGTCAACTGTAGCAGGGAAAAAGGGGAAGTGCTGTGAGCTGCAGGATGCCTGCAGATATTCTGGTGTCTCAATTTGTGCCTGTCCCCAGCTGTGCAGCTGTAATCCCCCCCTGCGTTTGCCTATGAACATGATGACAGACAGCAATCTCACCCGGAGGACAGGAGGAAGAAATGCAGCGCTGGATCCTGAAGGTGAGTTCTGTGCTGGGCCTGCCTGAGTGGGTGGGGGTGGGGTTCTCTGCCATGTGGTTAGTTCAGAATTTTAGGGTCTAAAAGCAGAACATTTTTACTGCTTTTAGACCCTAAAGTCAGAATCAATACAGAGCTAAATCAGACCACCAAGGCGGTTAAGGGTGAATAAAGGATGGAGTCTGTGTGTAATCAGCGCACAGCGTTCTCATTTTACACCAGGGCCGTGCTCTAGACATATGCACGCAATTCCTATGTTGCATAATTTAAGCAATAAATTCCCACTGGCATCAACGGAAACTTCTATAATTATCTTCCACATGCATGAGAATGGTTGACCTGCATATATTGATCCATGTTTCCCAACACAGGTCAGACAGCAGATCAGATTGTACAGAGAAGCCCAGTAACGTGTTGTCATCACAGATCAGATCCATATAGACAGCGGCGTAACTAGAAATCACTGGGTCCTCCTGCAAAACTTTGAATAGGGCCCTCTTGGTATTATTCCTTATCGGTGGCTGAGCAGGTGCAGTCAATAGAACAATTGTGCAGAGAGCAGAAAGCTTTTTCTCTCTGTGCTCAGATTCCTCAAGCATCACTACAGTACACAGAACTTGGGGAGGGGTAGAGAGTGGCTGGGGGTAGAGCAGCGCTGAACACAAGACCCTGCTGTACACTGAATAGGGACTGTCTACAAATCTTATTCTGCAAAACTTTGTAGGATTCCTTATCAGTAGCTGAGCAGACGCAATCATTAGAACAACTGTGCAGAGAGCAGAACATTTTTTTCTCTCTGTGCCCTTAGTCATCAGTCTCTCGGGACAGGGAAAAGAAATGTCTCCCCCCACAGGGCCCCCTATGGCTTCTGGGACCCCCTGCGGCTGCATCCCTTGCAGGGTCTATTGTTACGCCCCTGCATATAGACTGGCAGATCCCCGGAATCCCTGTAATGTAATTCACAGTCAGACCAAGGTCCTCATTCAGATCACTTTTTCTCCTGAGCTGTCTCCTAGGAGGTCATTTTTCTTCTCCTGTTTAAAATAAGTTTTCAGCACTCTGCACTTTAACAATAGAACCGACCGTCCTTGGGGTGAGTATATCTGCCGGCAAATCGCTTGTGTGTTGCGGGTTGGGGGAGGGGTCGCTTTCAGGCTTAGATTTACCTCACACAGCTATAGGCACAGCTCTCCTGGCACCTCAGATTTCACGCTCCATGAATGAACCCTCCATGAATACAAACCTCCCCAGAACTTCACCGTTCGTCGCTCGTCCCAATATCGCTCACCAATACCGCTGTGCATCCAATCAAGCAAGTCGGCCAGATATCTTGCAGCATGTCCTACTGATTCCTGCGACCAATTTCGGCCTCAAATTGTTTGCGTCGATTGGGCACGCTCTTGGCGGCACAGATTTTCTTCCGATTCAAGTCGATCAGCCGCAAAGTTGCCTGATGTATGGCCACCTTAAAGAGTGAACCTCCAGACTAAAAATCGACTCAGCAGCACTGAAAAGGCCAGGTGTTTCTTTAACAGTTTTACAGCATCAGAACTTTGTTTCTCTTATGCAAGCCTCATTTTTAGCTGCACAGAAGAAAACTGCCCGGGCATTTTTACCCTGATGCTGTGCAAAGCATGATGGGATTTCTGATGTTGTTGTTCTCGTTCTGCTGTTTTGGTGCAATTTTTTTTTTTGACATTTTGAATTTGACATTTGAAGCCTAGTGTGTGCAGCTGGGAGGGGTTATCAGGACACAGGAAAGTTGGAACTGTGACTCATGCTCCCTGTCACCTCCTTTCAACCAAAAAGATGGCTGCCCCCATGACAAAGATGGCAGCCCCCATGAATCACAAACATGTGCCAGTTCTTTTAAAACAGGGTGGGTAAAATATTATATTACCTATCTGTTCTAATTAACATACAGTGGTGTGAAAAACTATTTGCCCCCTTCCTGATTTCTTATTCTTTTGCATGTTTGTCACACTTAAATGTTTCTGCTCATCAAAAACCGTTAACTATTAATCAAAGATAACATAATTGAACACAAAATGCAGTTTTAAATGATGGTTTTTATTATTTAGTGAGAAAAATAACTCAAAACCTACATGGCCCTGTGTGAAAAAGAAATTGCCCCCTGAACATAATAACTGGTTGGGCCACCCTTAGCAGCAATAACTGCAATCAAGCGTTTGCGATAACTTGCAACGAGTCTTTTACAGCGCTCTGGAGGAATTTTGGCCCACTCATCTTTGCAGAATTGTTGTAATTCAGCTTTATTTGAGGGTTTTCTAGGATGAACCCCCTTTTTAAGGTCATGCCACAACATCTCAATAGGATTCAGGTCAGGACTTTGACTAGGCCACTCCAAAGTCTTCATTTTGTTTTTCTTCAGCCAATCAGAGGTGAATTTGCTGGTGTGTTTTGGGTCATTGTCCTGCTGCAGCACCCAAGATCGCTTCAGCTTGAGTTGACAAACAGATGGCCGGACATTCTCCTTCAGGATTTTTTGGTAGACAGTAGAATTCATGGTTCCATCTATCACAGCAAGCCTTCCAGGTCCTGAAGCAGCAAAACAACCCCAGACTATCACACTACCACCACCATATTTTACTGTTGGTATGATGTTCTTTTGCTGAAATGCTGTGTTACTTCTACGCCAGATGTAACGGGACACTCACCTTCCAAAAAGTTCAACTTTTGTCTCGTCGGTCCACAAGGGATTTTCCCCAAAGTCTTGCCAATCATTGAGATGTTTTTTTAGCAAAATTGAGACGAGCCTTAATGCTCTTTTTGCTTAAAAGTGGTTTGCGCCTTGGATATCTGCCATGCAGGCCATTTTTGCCCAGTCTCTTTCTTATGGTGGAGTCATGAACAATGACCTTAATTGAGGCAAGTGAGGCCCCTGCAGTTCTTTAGATGTTGTCCTGGGGTCTTTTGTGGCCTCTCGGATGAGTTTTCTCTGCGCTCTTCGGGTAATTTTGGTCGGCCAGCCACTCCTGGGAAGGCTCATCACTGTTCCATGTTTTTGCCATTTGTGGATAATGGCTCTCACTGTGGTTCGCTGGAGTCCCAAAGCTTTAGAAATGGCTTTATAACCTTTACCAGACTGATAGATCTCAATGACAGTACTTTGTTCTCATTTGTTCCTGAATTTCTTTGGATCTTGGCATGATGTCTAGCTTTTGAGGTGCTTTTGGTCTACTTCTATGTGTCAGATAGCTCCTATTTAAATGATTTCTTGATTGAAACAGGCGTGGCAGTAATCAGGCCTGGGGGTGACTACAGAAATTGAACTCAGGTGTGATAAACCACAGTTTAGTTATTTTTTAACAAGGGGGGCAATCACTTTTTCACACAGGGCCATGTAGATTTGGAGGTTTTTTTTCTCACTAAATATTAAAAACCATCATTTAAAACTGCATTTTGTGTTCAATTATGTTATCTTTGACTAATAGTTAACGGTTTTTGATGAGCAGAAACATTTAAGTGTGACAAACATGCAAAAGAATAAGAAATCAGGAAGGGGGCAAATAGTTTTTCACACCACTGTAACTAATGTAACTTAGTGACAGTATGTTTGTTTAGGCTGAAGTTCCCCTTTAAAGAGGAACTTTAGCCTAAACAAACATACTGTCATTAGGTTACATTAGTTATGTTAATTAAATATATAGGTAATATAATCTCTTACCCACCCTGTTTTAAAAGAATTGGCAAATGTTTGTGATTTCATGAGGGCAGCCATCTTTTTGATTGAAAGGAGGTGACAGGGAGCATGAGACACAGTTCTAACTGTCGTGTGTGCATGAGACACAGTTCTAACTGTCGTGTGTGCTGATCACCCCTTGCAGCTGCTAGGCAACAAGATCAACAACATCAGAAATCCCATCATGCTTTGCACAGCATCAGGGGAAAAATGCCCGAGCAGATTTCTTTGATGGGGCGGAGCTTAGCTTCTAAGCAGCTACAAATAAGGCTTAGGTATGAAAAACAAAGTTCTGATGCAGTGAACCTGTTAAAGAAACACTAAGCCTTTTCAGTACTGCAGAGTAGATTTTTAGTCTGGAGGTTCACTTTAACAGCGAAGACTTTTTTTTTATTAACTTGTTCTTCTTTAACATCTTTTTTTTTGAAAAGTGAAAAGTGAAATGTTTTCCCAGCAACAAAGGGAACGCCATCTCAGCGAGCCAATATACGACCTCTACAGAGCCAGACTCGGCCTTCATCTGTAATACACATAATTCCACAGCACTGTCATCACACAAACACAAACCATGAGGCAGAAACCCCACTGATCATACGCCGCAATCATCCACAATTATGTTATTAAAATGTTTTTCTTGATATTCCGTCCGCTGAAAGAATGATTGCGGTGTTGGAGTGACTGAATATGCCTCAGGACTGCCTTATTTTAGGTGTACACAAACAATCTCATCCTATTTGTTGCCACAACACGCCAAGGTTGAAAGCAAAACTGGAATGGCATTGTGAAGGAGGACAGCGCCACACAAATGACCCTGACACAAAAACGCCGGGGATCGCGGTTTGCAACTCTCAGCTTAGTGCTGTCGCCACCGTCCGTACCAGAGGCTAGCTATAGTGTTTCTGAGGCGGCCAGGGCCGGATTTACCATAAGGCAATGTAGGCACGTGCCTACAGGCACCTGATGGTAGTAAGATGGCTCACTCCTCTCCTTGAGCTCCTCCATCCCTCCTTTCCTATGCAGAGTCCTGATGAGTGAAAATGAGAGGTTACTCAGCCTGCTCTAGGCATTCCACTGATGAGATCTCCCTTCAGTCAGGGACGCCTAATACTTGGGGGCACCTCTAGCTACTTAATACTAAGGGTACTTCTGGCTACCTTACACTAAGGCACACCTGTAGCTATGTATGACAAGCAAGGTAAGTAAGGGAGAAGTGACAGCTGGGCCAGCCAGCACACTCGTGGTGCGATTCAGCGGGGGCTTGTAGGTTCATGGAGGGCAAAGTCTAAAGCGCCAGGACATCTGTGCCTATAGGCTCCTATGATATAAATCCGGGCCTGGGAGCGGCACCTTCTTGGTACAGATTTTCAGTGATTAAGCAAGCACCCACGGAGTGGTTTTCAGATATGATGTGCTAAGACTTGTAGTGCCTCTGCACAGGTAGACACTCCGCCATGTGGATGGGAGGATTTAGCTTGTGGGCATGATGGGAATATTATGGGATGTTACCCATTTGCATGTTAGAGGCTGCAGTTCTCTATGCAGTCCGCCTGAACACTGCTACACGCTGATTGGCTAGGGATACCCATATTTGATTGGCTCAGGGGTCCTGAGGAGACCTATTTAAGGGTGATTTATGGTGCTTATTGGTATGATATGATTCTATCCAGCTTGAGAAAGGTCTATGACCGAAACAGCGGGGCTGTCGCTGATTGGAAGATTGTCATGCTATTTTAAACAATAAAGAGCTATTTATACTAGTGATGGTGCTGACTTGACTGAAGGAAGGCACCTTCTTGGTACCGCAGCAGGAGATAGTTTGAAGGTTTCCAGGCTTAGAGTATAACGGACAGGCTGGAGGAGAGAATTCCAAAGGAGAGGTGAGGCTTGTGAGAAGTCCTGGATGTGAGAGGAAGTGACCAAGCTAGAGGACAAAAGGTTCTTCTGAGAGGAACGAAGGTTCTGGGTGGGATGGTATCTAGCGATTAGTGATTAAATTTTAGAAGGTGAAAATGTATGTAGAGCTTTGTATGATAGGATGAGGTGTTTAAACTGGATGCGTTGGCTAAGGGATAGCCAATGAAGGGATTGGAAGAGAGGGGTGGCATCAGATGAGCGAGAGAAGAGGTGGATGAGACAGGCAGAAGAGTTCAGTAGGGACTGGAGGGGCAACAGTCTGGTTTTTGGTATCCCACAGAGGAGTGTGCTACAGTAGTCAAGACAGGATATGATTAGAGCGCGTACAAGCATTTTAGTTGCCTTTTGTGAAAGGAAGGGACAATTGTGGAAATGTTTTTTCTTTGTTAGTGTTAAAGAGATTCTGTAATCGAAAAAAAGCTTTCCTGGGGGTTACTCACCTCAGTAGGGGGAAGCCTCTGGACACTATCGAGGCTACCCCCGTCCTCCTGTGTCCCACGGCGGTCTCGCTGCAGCCCACAGAACGCACAGCCGACAATTTGTCCGGCTGTGCAATATTTACCTATTCTGGCTCCAGCGGGGGCGCTGTTGCAGCTCTTCCCACGGAGATAGGCGAAAATAGCCGATCTCCGTCGGGTCCGCTCTACTGCGCAGGCGTATGAGACTTGCGCCTGCGCAGATCGGCCCGACAGCGATCGGCTATTTCCGCCTATCTCCGGGTGGAGAGCCGATACTGCGCCTGCGCTGGAGCCGGGAAGGTAAATATTTACATCCCCGCTGTTCGGGGAGCTTTATCTCCGCTGCCGTAGGACACAGGAGGACAGGTGAAGCCTCTGGATCCTATTGAGGTGAGTACCCCCCAGGGGAACTTTTTTCGTTACAGATTTTCTTTAAAGGATACCAGAAGCGAACTAAGTAGGAAAAAAGGGGGAAGCAGGCATGTACTGGCAGCTGTCCTGATGCCCACCGCTCCCCCCGTTCTCCCCTCTGCCCCTCCGATCATCCCATAAATGCCCCCCCTGCAGCCTTTTCTGGGTCTCCGGAGTTGGGCATTAGTGCGCAGGCCTAAGCGCATGACATAGTCATGACGTCATGCTCATGGGCAGAGCACTCCTGGCCGTGGGTGCGTGATGTAGGAGGCAGCTGCAGGATTACCGCCTGGCGCCCAGGGCCGGATTTGTACTCTTTACCGCCCAAGGCCGCTGTCACCAGCCTCCCCCTTCAGTATAGGTAGCCAGATTACCCCTCCCCCTTCCCTCTAGTATAGGTAACCTGATACCCCTCCCCTTCCGGTATAGGTAGCCAGTTGACCCTTCCCCCTTTCCCTCTAGAATAGGTAGCCAGATGACTCCCTTAATCCCGCCTTTTCCCACCCCCCTTTCAGTATAGGTAGCCAGCTCGCCTTCACACTGCAGCAGTCATCAGTGTTACTCATTTCTCCATTCGTCTCCAGTGCAGAAGCTTCCTCTTCCCCTCTGTCTCCCCTCTGTCTCCAATGCTGCCCAAGTCCATAGCTGCCGGCCACAATGCAAACATGCTTAGAGAGCATGGTGGTCGTTGAACAGGCACTCGCCTGATCTCCCTGGATTGCAGCATAAGTTCAGCCTGCTGCTTTGGTGCCCTTGCTCCTGTGGTGCCCTAGGCCATGGCCTAGGTGGCCTTGCCTGAAATCCGGCCCTGCTGGCGCCTGCGCATTAATGCCCGACTCCAGCGACTCAGAAGAGGCTGCCAGGGGGGGGCATTTAGGTAGGATCAGAGGGGCAGAGAGGAGAACGCACTGGCGTATCCAGACGGGGGTTCTGGATGTATAGACCACCTGAGAGGGGCGGGGAGAGGCGGAGATCAGCACAGATTGATGCGAATGGAGGCAGAGCTACAGCTCAAAGCTCTGCCTCCCCGGACAGCAAAATCCACGACCTGGAAAGTCATGGAATTTTGCCCCAGGATATTGGGGGTAATAATTGGAGCGTTCAGCCACGGGGATTCGGCGTTTGGCATTAATGCTAAAGAGGACTATCAAGTGAAAAAAGTTTTTTTAGAGGCTTTTCTACGGGGGGGAGCTGTGGGCATCAGGACAGCTGCCAGTACATGCAGCTCCACCCATTTTTCCTGCTTAGTTTGCCTCTGGTATCCTTTAAGTTTAAGGAAATGAGGGGACATGACTGCACCCACAAGTGCGCACACAGTGTACCAAAAGTGGGAGGCTAAGGAAAAGTGTGGGTTTTTTTTATATAAAAAGATACTCTAGGAATGTGGTTGCCATGAAATAGTAATGTTTAGCATGTTATCAGGATAATCAGGGAGTCATTAGAGCTGGGTGTGAGGGGTATTTGCAGGCCATAACTATATCATAACTAATAATCAAGAACATGTAATTAGTCAGTCCGTTGTACTGGCACTGCTCAGATCATTTACGTCTCATACCACTCTCTATGCTGGTTTTGGCAGACCAATCAGTGCTTTGCAGCGCTCTATAATCATCCTTCATCATCAATCTATGCCAGCCTTTGCTGTGCTCAGTGACTTAGCTTTGGAGTCACAGGCCCCAGTGCAAACGGCACACTGTCCCCTACCCCAGCACTGTATGTACACTCGGGGGACGGATCTTCGACCAGGCAACTAAAGCACTTGCTTGGGGCCGCAGTCATAGTCTAAGGGCCCCAGGCAAGGTAGGTACTGGCAGCCTTGGGGTGAGGGGAGGGCGGCTAACTGACTGGCCCAAGTGCTCCCCTTCTCGCCCTCCCTCTCCTTGCAGGACTGTGGGCACACAGGAAGATACTCACGGCTTCCGAAATTCCTGCACTGACAGCTCTCTTCCGCTGCACAAACCAGCGTCCTCTCCATGGTTACAGGAACAGCATGTGACCGTACGTTTCCGGCGTGTCACATGACAAGAGATGCGTTGCACGTGCAGTCACATGGTACTACTGTAACCAGTAATCAGCGCAGGAATGTCAGAAGTCGGTGAGTATCGTCCTGTACCTGCACTGTCCCGCACGGAGAGGGAGGGGGTACTGGTTGAAAGGGGGGCACATCTGACTATAGGGGGAAATGGGGGCTCATCTGGCTATAGGAGGAAATGGGGGCACATCTGACTATAGGGGGAAATGGGGGCACATCTGACTATGTTGCTGTCACTTACAGTAGATAGTAAAAAGCTAACAGATTTGACAGATTTTGGACTTGTCCATCTCCTCATGGGGGATGCTCAGTATTTTCTTTATTCTTTACAAAAATACTTCCTGTAAATGGCCTGTACAAAGATGTTGGCCGGTTTCCCTACTCATTTGCATGCTATTTTGGCAGTTGGACTGACACTATCTAATATACGTAACATCGAGATAGGAAAAAGTAATTTAGAGTGCATTCTAGTCTTGTAGAAATGCATGTTTATATGTATGTATTTTCATTTTTTTTCTGATTGTAACCTTTAATGATTACTAGTATACAAAGCACATATTGGCCTCGATTCCCTAACCAGTGCTAACATAGTTAGCCCATCTTAAGGCTTTGGACGTGCAAACTAGGGTGCTAAGTAGTTTACACGTCCAAAGCTGTTACTGATCGTGCGCAAAGAGAACCCCTCAGGTCCAGGGGCCCTTGTGCAGTTCAAACCTCTGTATTCCATATTGCTACGCCTACATCTTCATTCCCTTATAAACAATGCTCCCTGGCAGCCATGCTGAGCTTTGGGGTTTAGTTGTGTTTGAGTCACACGTGCAACAAGCATGCAGTGAGTTGAGTCACACCAGAGTCACAGCATCTGATCTGCATGCCTATTCTGGGCCAGTGTCTGATAGTGTTAAGCTGGGTTCACAGTGGTCGTTGCGATGCATTGGGAAAGCGTCATCGCAAGTTATCTGCACAGTGGGGTCAATTCATAAAAGGCTTTGCGGTAAAATAAATCTGGTCGGGAAAATACCGCATTCGGTATTTTAGACTTTTGTGTGCTAATCCATAAACATTTTCACAGCTGTGATAGAAGTGGGGGCATCTACCGAAATAAGCTGGCGGTAACATGAGAAGCTGCCTGTTGTTACATTTCTCCGTGCAGAGAGAGCATTACAATTTAAGAGGCATACCCAACTTCCCTTCAGATGTACATGTTTTGTTATACTGCCTCTGCTTGCCCTGAATCTGCACTGAATCTGTCTATTAGTCTTTCTAAACAATCTATTTAATTGCCACAGCTTAGAAGAACTTCAGGAAATGTTACACATGCCAGGCTTCCTGATGTTCACCTCCAGCAAATACACATCTGAAAAACAGGTACCCAAGAGGTTAGAAACACAGCCTAAGATATTCAAGGGAAGCCTTGTTTGTTTCGCTAAGCTGCTGGCTTGGGGGGGGATCTCACTGCTTCTGCTGAGTCTCCATTAAAGTGGAATTGTCACCATAAAAATCAAATTTCAACAGCAACTGGTCTGAGTGTATTAAGTGATAAAGATGCTAATCCTGCATTCAAAACTTGCAATACTTTTTCTGCTGTTATGGTTTGTAGTTATCACATACTTTAGGAGCACTGGCCCTAGTGCCAAAAAGTTGAATGCTGGGAGTTTTTTATCTATAATCTATTCCTCCACTTCCATTTATTTCCCTGCCTTGCTGCTTGTCAGAAACACCCTCTGATTACTTGTGTTTACAAGCAAGGCTGAGGTGACTCAGTGATTGGATGTGTAAACAAAAAAAAGACAGTGCAGTTGTTAGTATACACCTCAGTGGGAGTGTCTGAAGACTCTGGGAGGAGGGCAGCTAATGAATACACAATGAGCAAGAGAAGGGAGGGGGGGAAACAAGAGTCAGGGAGGATATGATGTCAGCATTAGCTTGGCAAGATGGCCACTGCCTGGAATAGGATTTTCTGCTTTTCCTTTATAAAATTCACAGGAATCGTTACGTGGATAGCACAATACATCTGTTATGTAAGTAGAACTAGTATGTATCTACTTATATATGTGTTTTTATTTCTAGGTTGGCATAGGTGTCGCTTGTTCTTTAACATCACACAGGCCCTCTCTTTTATCGCTCTCTTATCACCTCTTAAAAGCAGGCGCCATTACCACCTGCTCTAATCTTTATGAATTGACATTTACTGACATGTGTTGAGATAATTACCACACAAGTCGGTAATTTACCTCGTTGCTCGGGAATTTCAGCTTTTCATGTGGTAACAGCTTTTATGAATCAGCTGTTGTCAGCATTACCGCATGCGGTAATGCTTTATGAATCGAGGCCATTACGTCAAATACAGTGAAGCATCCAGTCAATGAAAAGTATGCTTAAAGAGACACTGTTAACATGCACATTTTGCAGTAACACACTGCATGCAGTGCATTACGATGCCGTACACCGTTATACCACAATGCACCCGTTACAGTGTGAACACGATAGGTGGTGTACTGCAGTGTGGGAAGCCACGTTAGAAAGCTACAGTTGCGCCACACCGCAACGCACCACTGTGAACTCAGCCGCAAGGTAGGTATTAACGATACAATTTTTCAAACGATCCAATTTGATCAGATTAATGGAATCGATCCATTTTTCAAGTCTATTCCATCAATCTGATCGGATTGGTTCGCAACTTTCCTCCCGTTAGTGGTTCCAAGCCATCGTTTTCAAACGTTATTAAGCTTGGATTTGACGATTAATCGTCCAGAGAATTGTATTGTTAATGGCCACCTTTAGAGGCATAGAATGAAGATGGCAGCCTCTGTATTACCCTCACTTCAGTTCCCTTTAAAATGGACCTGAACTCTTGCACAGGACAGAAGGAAAACAGAGAAATACACCCTGTATGTATTTAGAGCAGGGGTCTCAAACTCAATTTACCTGGGGGCCGCAGGAGGCAAAGTCAGGATGAGGCTGGGCCGCATAAGGGATTTCACAAAAAAAGTCCTCAAATGTCATTATTAACAGTTTTAATTATTTCTTCTGAACATGAAGTGTCCTACCTTATAGTTCGCTTCAGTGCTCCCATTACAAGTAATCCGCCGTGTCCTCGCCGCAAAACGAGGGCTGCAGAGTCCCCAAATCGCCCGGGGGGTAATCCGCCGGCATTTCCTGGAAGGGGCAGAGCTTTCAGCTTCAGCTCTGCCCCTCCTGACGTCAATCGCGGCGGATCGCCGTCTCTGCCCGCCCCTCTCACTCTTCCTTCACAGAGAGGGGCGGGGAGAGGCGGCGATTGACGTCAGGAGGGGTAGAGCTACAGCTGGAAGCTCTGCCCCTCAGCGCAGTCGTGGATGTTTGCCCGGGGGATTTGGGGGCTCTGCAGCCCTCGTTTAGCGGCGGGGATGCGGCGGATTACTTGGGGGCACTGAAGCGAACTATAAGGTAAAATAGGCAAAAATAGTTTGCTTCTGTGTCTCTTTTGCTTTTGCTAGCGCGGGCCACAAAATATTGTACCGAGGGCCGCAAATGGCCCGCGGGCCGCGAGTTTGATACCCCTGATTTAGAGTTTTAGCCTGTCTAATTCCCCCTCATCTGTGTCTAATCAGCACCATAATTTAATCTCTCAGCTGTGTCAGCTCAGAAAACTCCTCTGCCACGGCAGAGCAGCTAATTTATAAACACATGATCTTAACAATATGTCTGCTTCCATGAAAGCAGGAAGGAGACACACTACAGATTTATTGCAGGATTTGTATCAGTAATGAAAAAGACATTTTTTCCCTTTAAAGAGACACTTAAGCGGAAAAGTGTAGTACGGATAATTACTAGAACATTAGTAGCAAAGAAAATATTCTCATATTTTTATTTTCAGTTATATAGTGTTTTTTATAACATTGCATCATTCTCTAATATTTGCGGTTTACACACTACTCAGTATTCTAAATGATTTTACAGAGCAGGCTAGTGAACTTTTAAACTGTCCTCTGGAGAGTAAAAGAAAATACAGTGACTGACAGTTGAGATAACAAGCTTCAGAAGACAGAGCTCTCTGCGACTTTGAGTGCTCGTTTACACTAAGGGCGTTTTTGCCCTTTTTTTTCAAACGCAAGGGATTTTAAAAATCCCTAAGAACGTTTGTACAATGATTCTCTATGACAGAGTTCACATCTGAGCGGTTAGTTTACAATACGTTCAGAGAAGCGCTGCATGGGCCATTTTTAGGGCCTGTTCAGACTGCACGCGTTTCCTGCCGCGTTTTGGAAACGCGTGCAGGAGGCAGACACGCATGACATCAGACAGTGCATAGACTGCACTGTCTGATGTTCACACTGCATGCGTTCCCGACCTGTGCGGTCCGGGAACGCATGCTGCACGCAGATTTTACAAAAACGCGCGGCTGTCCCATTCACTTTTCAGTGATGGGATCAGCCGCGCAACGCACACAAACGCGGATGGCGTGCGTTCGTACGCATTGCGTTCCGCATGCGTGGCCGTCCGCATTTTGCAGTCTGAATGGGCCGTAGGCGATTCTGCCTCAATGAAAGGTTTAGAAAAAACTCAAAACGCTCACAAAATCGCTTTGTGCAGCGACTGCGTTCGCGTTTTAAAGAATAAATACATTGCATTTATTCTTTTCCGTTTCAAAGAGTTCAGGGAGTGAATTACTAAACTGCTCGGAAAAAAGTACAAAAGTGCTAAGTACAAAAACAAATCGCCCGCCCAACCACCGGGAATAAAAGAAAAAAAAG
This sequence comes from Hyperolius riggenbachi, assembly GCF_040937935.1. Lineage (NCBI taxonomy): Eukaryota > Metazoa > Chordata > Amphibia > Anura > Hyperoliidae > Hyperolius > Hyperolius riggenbachi. The sequence continues at coordinate 65,132,777 of NC_090648.1, forward strand.
GCGTGTCCAAAACCGCCCACTGCTAACGGCCACGTGAACGGAACGCAATGTGAACAAGGCCTGAAAGTGGTGGAGCTCAATGGCTCTTTTGCATAGATAACAACTGGAGTTTCTTAACTCTTCCTGTACTGGAAACAATATTAGACTTACTGTATGTCTCTGCTCCTAATGTTTTATTTCTTAGCTGTACTATACATACAAATCATTACATCATAATTTTTCGCTTTAGTGTCTCTTTAAAGGTTATTATGCTGTTGCTTATCTTTGAGAAGAGAGAGGATGTTCTGAGTTGAGGTCTGCTTTAAGTGTCTTCCCACAACGCTTGCCATAGACAGTGGTAAGACATCAGACCGTGAGCCTGGCTGACGCACTGTGACAGTAACAGCTCAGCGGACTGAATGGAATGGATTGTGGAAAATGTGTCAGCACTAATCATTATAATTACAATAAACCTACGGTAATTAATGAATATAGCAGTCTCTTGCATAAGCTCCTGAGACAAACAAGATGTAATCAAGGCAAAGGCCACCAGGGTAAGTGTCTAGCCGTACAGCCTGGCATGCACTAGCAGACCCCTCCTGACTGATCGACATCTGATCAGAGAGCGATCTATTGCTGCCACACTGCACTGAGATTTTTAATACATGTCATCATTATTAATATTTATTGTATTTATAAAGCGCCAATATATTACACAGCGCCAGGGATGGGCTTTCGAGTGATTACTCGTGATTCAAATGAGGCTTAATTGGCGCAGGTGTGTGGCGGGGATACAAGGGGTTATTTACCCATAATTCTGCCGTCCGCCCTGCGTTCCAAACAGCTTGCACGCATCCTATTGGTCGCATTGCAAGCCTCACAGCGCCGCACTTCCTCCTTCCGACAAGCCTGACAAGAGAAGATTTATTTACCTCTCCGGGATCCTGCGCAGACACAGTAGTGGCTTTTCGTGTGGGCTAGGCGGAAATACTCGAGTTCCATCGTATCTGCTCTACTGCGCAGGCGCAAAGGATTCGCGCCCGCGCAGCAGAGCGGATACATAGTTATCGGCTATTTCTGCCTTAACCCGAAGGAAGAGTGGCTAGTGCGCCTGCGCAGGTTCGTGGTAGGTAAATATTTACCTCGCCGCAATTCGACGGAGGACGGGGAAGCCTTGTTAGGATCCAGAGGTTTCCCTCTCCTGAGTTAATCACCCCTCAGGGGACATTTTTTTAATACAGATTTTCTTTAAGAGGAGGGGAGATGGACACACTAGGTGGGGCTGTAGAATAAGTATTCAGCTGTGTGGTAGGGGGTGGGTAGCCTCTCATGCTTCAGTGGGCAGAGCTGTGCGAATATCCATCAGAGGCAGGGCCGGTTCTAGCTACAATGAGGCCCAAGGGAAAAAGTAACTTGGGGGGCCCTAGCAACACCCCCGGCAGCCCCAAGCCAACTCCCAGGACCCATCCCACCACCCTCCCTCCCACACAAAATTATTAGGTGTCCATGATATGTCCCCAGATGCATTGTTGGGTCCTCATTATTCCCCTTCTTTCCCTTACAAATTCAGAGTTTACACACAGTGGAGTCTTACATATTTCAGGCAGGACCGTGTTCTGAACTTCTCCCAACCAACCCCTCTTTTCCTCATTCTCTGCAAGGCACGTATAGGATGGGGGGCCCCTACAGGCTCTGGGGCCCTGGGGCAATTGCCCCCTTTGCCTCTATGGTAGAGCCGGCCCTGATCAGAGGGAATCACGTCTTACCTTATGCCGGCTCTCATCCTCTCCATCTGTTGTCAGGCAGCGATAGGCTTGCAGGACAATCCCCCAACTCATGTCCAGATCCAGCGACAGGCTACTGCGTGACCCCGGATCCCCGAACATAGCGGCCCGCTGCAAGACAAATGGGAGGGGTAACAGCTGCGGGATAACTAGTGAAAATAACATCATAAATATCATTGCTTATTTTTTTCTATATTTAGTCTGTGATTGGCCCATTGTAAAATCTTTCCTCTCCCCGATTTCCATTCTGACATTTATCACTGGTGGCGACACCTTTAGTCCTGTCAGGTGATCTCTGCAAACTGTTTGTTTACTGAGAGTTCCGAGACGAGTACAAATAATTCCTGGCCACATAAGCAATTCACTTTTTCTCCTGAGTTCTCTCCTAGGTGATGTTTTCACACCTCGTCATCATATGCCAGTTAAACCACCAGCAAGCAAGAAAATACTCAAAACAATTTTGATAATTACCATAAAAGTAAATAATTACTGCATTCTACTATATGTTACTACAGTGGGTGCTGCATGCTAAAAAAAAGATACTTACCTAAGGAGAGGAAAGGCTCTGGGTCCTATTGAGCCTTCCCGCTCCTCTCCCTGTGCAGCGCTGTCCCCGGAAGCAGTATATGACTAATTTGGTCAAATACTGCTCGCTCTGCTGGCAAAGGTGACTTCAGAAAGTCTTCAGGAGCCCGAGTACTCCGGAAGAAGGGCCGCTCCATTCTGCGCACGTGCAAGCGCCCTCTCTACGCACTCACACAGTATGGAGCCGCCTATCTTCAGGAGGACTCGGCTCCCAAAGCCTTCTGAAGTCCCCCACGGCGGGCATTTAAATAGGGGAGCCAGTGCTGCACCGGGAGAGGAGAGGGAAGGCTCATTAGGACCCAGAACCTTCCCTCTCCTTAGGTAAGTATCTGGTTTCTTTTTTTTAAAAAAAGAGTCCCATTTACTTTAAAGGACAACTGAAGTGATGGGCATATGGAGGCTGCCATAGTTATTTCCTTTTAAACAATACCAGTTGCCTGGCAGCCCTGCTGAGCTATTTGGCTGCAGTACTGTCTGAATAACACCATAAGCAAGCATGCAGCTAATCATGTCAGATCCTGCTGTTCACCTGACATCTAACTGCTAAACAGCAATCAGCACAACTGCCATCTTCATGTTTGCTATTTACCTGCATCAGTGTTTTACTACAGCTTACATCTGGAAATATGCCTGAAGAAGGGGACTAGATCCCAGAAAGCTTGCATTATTTAACTTTATCAGTTAGCCATTAAAAGGTATTACTTTTACAAGACTTTGTTTTTTTCTACCTACATATATTGTTTGGCTAACACAGTACAGAAACATTTTTACTACTATGAAATGAATAACAAATTCCAAGGCACAGATGAGTGAGAGAGCCCTGTCCTTGCAAGCTTACAATCTAAAGGCATGGATAAATGTGGCTCTATGGGGGAGGACTTGAAACACCCAGAGGTACAGACTACTCAGCATGCTCATGGGAACCAGAACTCCTAGGAGTATGTAAGGGGCTAAAAGAGACAGAAGTTCATATCATGATCTTAGTAAGAGGGCTTTGTGGTCTCATTAGCCCCTTACACACTCCTAGAAGTCTTGGGAGTTCTGGTTCACCATGAGTTTGCTGGGTACTGCTGGGTACTGCTGGGTACTGGGTAGATTTGAAATTCAAAAGATTCAGGAATATTTTTGGATTCTCATTCGAGTAAATTTGGGATTCGCCCCATCTCTAAGGGTAGGCGTTCATGAAGAGGTGAGTTTTAGAGGCTTATTTGAAGGAGGGGGCAAGTCTGATGGGCAGTGGGAGAGAGTTCCACAGGATGGGGGCAGCTCTAGTGAAGTCTTGTAGTCGTGCATGGTAGTGCGAGTTGCATGGTTTGGTTAGGAGGAGGTTGTTGGAGAAGCAGAGTGGGCAGCCAAATGTGTACCTGCTGACCAGGTTAGAGATGTAGGTGAGGTTGTTATTTAATCGGAAATGCCCCTTTCAAAAGGAAAGGCCAAAAAACTAAAAAAAAAAGTCCTTTAGCGGTTTAGCGGGTGATCCACCACACCCAAATTCAATACTTGTTTCTTCTATAATGGACTGTGGAAAAGATACTGTAGCACAATCTGGCAGTACAAAACTTGTTACAACTTTGACACAAATACAAAAATTCAAAAATTGGCATATCCATAAAAATCTTTTTTATCCATGAAAGCAATTAGCTATTTACCATGTCAAGCCAGATCATAGTACCACTCTCATGACAGTCTTCTATTGTTGCTCATGGAAATTGCTTTCACGGATAAAAAAAGATTTTTATGGATATGCCAATTTTTGTATTTGTGTCAATAAAGTTGTAATAAGTTTTGTACTGCCAGATTGTGCTACAGCATCTTTTTTGTAGTCCTTTATATAAGAAACAAGTAGAGATGTTGTAGGTGGGGCAGGACTTGTGTATAGATTTGTAGGTCATACATAGGATCTTGAAGCTGATTCTGAAGCGAAACAGGAGCCAGTGGAGGGATTTGCATAGGGGAGTTGTGGAGATGGAGCGGTGGGAGGAGTAGATTGGTCTGGCTGCTGAATTCATGATGGATTGGGGGGGAGCGATGCATTTCAGAGGGAGGTCTGACAGGAGGGTGTTGAAGTAGTCCAGGTGGGAGATGATGAGGGCATGGACAAGGAGCTTGACAGTGTCAGAAATGGGCGGATGTTGGAGATGTTGCGTAAATGGAAATTGCAGGCCCTAGTAATGATTAGGATGTGGGGGGTGAAAGAAAGGGCCAAATCCAGAGGCAGGTGATTGAACCGTTGACAGTGACATAGATGTCCATGGGGGATGAAATTGCATGGGGCCAAAAATTCTGTTTTATCCAGGTTTAACATCAGGAGCCTGGCTGACATCCAAGATGAGATGGTTGAGAGGCAGGGCGACACCTTATCCATGGTGGTTGTGGAGGGGTCCATGGTATGGAGGTAGATCTTGCTGCACTCCACTTGGGTGCCCAGCGAAAGAGATTCTAGCACAGTGACTCCCTTATTGTCTGAAGAAGCAGGTTCACCCTGCAAAACATGTTGCAAAGTGGAGTGTTTTCCAATAAACAACAACAACAACAACAAATAACATTTGTAAAGTGCTTTTCTCCCATAGGACTCAAAGCGCATAAGCATGGCTCCGACCATCGTGGTACAGAGGAAGAATTTTATAAGTCCGGAAATGCCAGGCTAAACAGGTGGCTTTTCAGTCTAGATTTGAATAGTTCCAGGGATGGTGCTGTCTTTACTGGGTGTGGCAGGGAGTTCCAAAGAGTAGGGGCAGCATGACAGAAGGCTCTGTCTCCAGATTTTTTGAGGTGCACTCTGGGAGTGACCAAGTTTATAGAACTTGCTGATCTGAGGTTGTGGGAGGTGTGGTGCAGCTTCAGCAAGTCCTTCATGTATCCAGGGCCCAGATTGTGCAGGGATTTGAATGTCAGCAGTCCAATCTTGAAGAGTATTGTCCATTCTACTAGTAGCCAGTGCAGTGAGTGAAGGATCGGTGTAATGTGACAGTGGGGAGGCTGGTTTGTTAGCAATCTGGCAGCAGCATTCTGCACTAATTGCAGGCGACGCAGGTCCTTTTTGGAGAGGCCAGCATAAAGGGCATTGCAGTAGTCCAGCCGTGATGTGATGAAGGCGTGAGCTAGGGTTGGAAGATCCTCTGGGGGAATCAGATGTTTAATCTTTGCAATGTTCTTCAGCTGAAAGTAGGAAGTTTTAACTACAGATGAAATTTGGTTTCTGAAACTCAGTTCCCCATCGATTAGTACGCCAAGGCTGCGCACAGGGTTGGAGCTGTTTATGTCTGAATTCCCAATCCTGATTGGTGTTGCTTTAGGATAGAGCTGTTTTGATGGCAAATGCTGGCTTTGGACAAAAAGGACCTCAGTTTTGTCAGCATTCAGTTTCAACCAGTTATCATTCATCCATGCCTGTAGCTCAGCTAAGCAAGAGTTTATTTTTGGAGTAGGTTCTGTTCCACCAGGTTTGAAGGACAGTATAGCTGTGTGTCATCGGCGTAGCAGTGGTACGTCAGGCTATGTCGTTGGATAAGTGTACCGAGTGGCAACATTTAGATTGCAAACAGCAGAGGGGATAGGATTGATCCTTAGGGCACTCCGAATTGTAGAGGTGCAGGTTTGGACATTATAGGTCCTAGGGATACTCTCTGTGTTCTGTCAGTCAGGAATGATCTGAACCACTGGAGGACTGATCCACTGATGCCACAGTACTCTTGCAGTCTGTTAAGCAGGATTTCATGGTCAACTGTATCAAAAGCCGCTGAGAGATCCAACAGGATTAGGATGGAGCATTCCCCTCTGTCCCTTGCCATGAGCAGATCCTTGCAGTCTTGGATGAAGGCTGTTTCACAGCTGTAGTGTTTCTTAAAGCCAGATTGTAGAGGGTCCAGGATGTTGTTTACTGACAGCCTGGTTTCAAGTTGCAGATAGACAGCCTTTTCAATAACTTTACCTAAGAAGGGGAGGTTGGAGACAGGTCTGTAGCTGCTCATTGCATCTGGATCCATGAAAGGTTTTTTAACCAGTTCGGCCTATCTGGACGAGTTTCCTCGTCCAGATAGGCACTGCTACTTTCCCTGCGTGGTGCGCGCGATCGGGCTCGCGCCCGCGCGCGCACCCGCCGCTAGCCCCCCGATCAGTGAATGGGAATATAATTCCCATTCACCGATCTAACTTCCCCGCAGAAATACCGACGCTTTCTCTCCAGAGAGCGGGGTATTTCTGCCCCCAGGAAACTTTTCCCCAGCATTTTAGTTCCTGGATGCGTGATCGTTCGCATCCACGACTTTTTTCACTGTGGCCATCTTGTGGCCAAATAGTAAACTGCACCCACATACATTTTTGATTAAAAAAAAATATAATTTTACATTTAAAATTAGCAGTTTCCCTCCCACACCAAAAATTACCCACATACACTTTTTTTTATTAAAAAAAAAAAATACAATTAAAAAAAACAAAAACAACATAAATAGTTACCCAAGGGTCTGAACTTTTTAATTACGCATGTCAAGAGAATATGTTATTATATTATTTAAAATTATAAGCTTATAAATAGGGATGGACGCAAATTGAAAAAATGCACCTTTATTTCTAAATGAAATATCGGCACCATAAATTGTGATAGGGACATCGTTTAAATGGTGTAAGAACCGGGACATATGGGCAAATAAAATACATGCGTTTTAATTACGGTAGCGTATATTAATTTCAAACTATAATGGTCAAAAACTGAGAAATAATGAATTGTTTCCGTTTTTTTCTTATTCTTCCTGTTAAAATGCATTTACAGTAAAGTGGCTCTTAGCAAAATGTACCCCCAAAGAAAGCTTAATTGGTGGCGGAAAAAACAAGATATAGATCAATTCATTGTGATAAGTAGCAATAAAGTTATAGGCGAATGAATGGGAGGTGAACGTTGCTCGGATGCATGAGATTTTCGGCACTGCGGCGCTGAACCGGTTAAGAAGGGGCTTGATGATTCCTTCTTTTAGAGAGGTAGGAAACCTCCCTGCTTGCAGAGAGCAAATTTCTATTTTGTGAAATGCTGGACCAAGCAGGTCAGGGCATTTCAGCATATGTTTAGTTGGTCCAGGGTCCAGGTCGCAGGTTTTCTGGCGGAGGTGACGGAGGATGTCTGAGATCTCTTCCTCACTAATACTTTTGAAGTCAGTCCAGGGTGTTAGGTTGTTTTTGCAACTATTTCCAGGAGTTGAATAAGTCTTAGTTGCTGTGGACTGAATGAGAGACCGAATAGAGGATAATTTGTCAGCAAAGTAGCAAGCAAATTTCTCACATAGCTCCTTTGAGGGAGTTATAGTAGGTTTTAGACAGGATGGGTTACATAGTCTATCAACTGTGCGGAATAGTTGGGCTGGTCTGTTGGCGGCCTTTGCGATCTCCTGTGATAGGTAGGAGGATTTTTTCTTGGTGATCGCATTTTGGTAGCTTTCCAGATGAGAGACAAGGGTGTGTTTATCTTTTGAATTCTGAGATTTTCGCAACTTAGACCATTCTTGTCTTCTCTTTGGAGGTAAGTCCAGTTTTTAATATATTTTATCCTTTTTGGCACCTCTGTATTTATACATTTTCTGCTTAGTCTTTTGTCTATCCTTGGTGGAGGTGAGTTACCCCTTGCTTCAAGCAACTACAGAAATCAACTTTTTAACCCGAGTGGGGTCAGGTTTGCACTCCCCACCTGTCTACACAGTGGTTGCCTGTAGTGTTTGTATTACTATATCTTAAAGTAAACCTGAGATTAATTAACAGTAAAAATTCATACTTACCTGCGGCCTCCTCCACCCCCCCCCCCCTTCACCCTGATTGGTCCCTCGCCACCGTCCTGCGCCTCCTGGATCCTCCGCTATGGCTCCCGGTAACTTCGGGAGTCTGGGATTACTGCGCATGCTGAGAACAGGGTCTCGGTCTTGACAAAGCGCGGTGACAGTTGGACTTGTTCACCCTGATCTACCTGCTGAAACCCTCCTTGCCATGATCCACTCCTGGTTTATATTCTCTGACCTGGGTAAAGTATATTGCACACCTACGCTACCTGCCAGCCTCATAACCAATAGCAATAGCATTTTTTCATTAGCACTTTCTATTGCTGTCTGCTACATTTTGCACTTTGTGCTTTATAATATGTATGTTTGATAACACTAATATTTTTATGATTGCTTATTTGATTTGTAATACTTTGCACACTAGCACTTTCTGCACTCCGCTTTCTGCACCTATCTGTACCCGGGTTCACACACTGGCACGGAGTCTAATCAGATTGTGTACGGGTGTTATACACTTTGATATACAGTACCAGGTTTATTTGCCGGTATTTCTTTGATAGACTGACATTTAGTCACTGACATGGGTCAGTGACTAAAGGTGGCCACTAATGATCCAATTTCTAGCAAAAAATTGTTCAAGTGATCAGATAATTCTGATTGGTAGTGAAATATCGTAATACATCGTTCACTACACCATCAACGAACCAATCTTTGCTTCCTATCTATTACAACCAACAAGAAAATCCAAATTTGGTTCCACGAAAATCCAATCGGATGACTGTTTTTTATAATCGTTCATAATCAATTGTACCCATCAATGGAGATTATTTACAACCAATCCGATCACATCCTATTAGAATTAGCTGATCGCTCGAACAATTTTTCGCTAGAAATTGGACCATTACTGGCTACCTTAAGAATTTATTTTTAACTAGTAGACCTAAGGTGCTAGGCTGAGACATAGACACTTATTGCTGTATGCTCCATCCCCTATTACCTGATGAAGCAGGGCCACACCTGCAAAACATGTTGCAACTGTTTTTTGGAGTATATCAATAAATCTAAACCTTTGAAAATTGACAATTTCATGTCTGCTTTGGTAAGTCCACCACTGCCTCCTCTGCAATTTTAAAGTTTTTAGCATATTTTATCCTGTTGGCGCCTCTGTTCAATTCCTGCAATACTGTTTAAAAACGGGCTCTAGGTCGCTGTCACACCACCGCCTTCGCTGCAAGTCAATGCGCATGCGTGCGCAACCACCACGCCGTGCGCAGACCGGTCCAGCATGCACTCGTCCACGCAGCTCCCTGGCCCCATCTTCCTGTCCCAATGGCTGTCCGTGCTGCACATGCGCAGTAGCGCAAACACGTGGACACAGGGACAGGATGACGCAGGGACACTGAGATTTTATTACATAGGATTGTTCTTAATTGTAAGTTTTCATATGGAATGCAATACAGATATGTAATTAACCCTTTGAATATAGAGTAGTGCTGTCTTTACGGGTCATTTTGTTCTGTCCTATTTATGTCCTGACAGAATACCGTAGGCTGGAGGACTTTTGCAACTTCTCAGGAGTTGCGCTTCCCATTTACTGGATCATCTATGCTCTCCACCTTTAGTAAGTTAACCCCAGAAAGCCCTATAACCGGCCCAGGCAATTCTGTGGATTGATTTCTAGTAATAAGTCACCTTCTGTGTCACTGTGGCTTAATTTGCAGCCACTGCAATCCTGTGTTTATGAGCTCCCACTATCTACACATACTGTATAATTTTTGCTCACCTCAGTTCCTCACTTCCGAACAACACCCGCCAGAATAGCTGGGATCAGAAGGAAGTCGCTAGCAATCCATTTGGGGACTCACGTCCGCAGCGCGTCCCCCCGGTCGAGCGCCCCGCAGAGCTGCAGCTGTGTGAGCCGGTGTTTGGAAGGGAAATGAAGATGTTGTGCTCTTACCTTTGATCCCTTGATTTCCCTGGTCTCCCTCCTCTCTCTCCCTTCCTCCCTCTATCCCGGCTGCACTGGGAGCGCTCCCTGTACATCCTGCCCCCCCTGTCTGATTATTGCAGACTCAGGAGAGGGTGGTGTAGTGGGGTGGACAGTCACTTCCTCTGACCCCTCTCTCGCTTTCCCAGACCACAAAAACAATGCCAGTCTTTTGCTGCTCTTCCTAGCTGAGATTGTGCACAGCAAATCAAGCTTCCAACAAGCAGCACCGCTGCAAACGGCAGAAAATCAACCTTTGCTCGGATTCCTGCTGACATCTGACTGCAAACTGATTAAAGAGGAACTGTAGCAAATATAATGAATAGAAATGCTTATTATTTCAATATCTCACTAATATTATAAATGGAAAAATGTGGATGTTTGTTACGCAATCACACAACAATGGCTGAACAGATTTGAATAAAATTTGGCACACACATAGCACATTACCTGGAATGACATATAGAATACTTTTTACCCCATAACCAAAAAGTGGACGGAGACAAATACTAATTTCACTGGGAAAATGTAAACAGCAGCCATTCTTACACTGTTAATGGCAGGGTTCTCAAACTTTGCACAGTTGGTCACTGGGTGACTGGGATTCATATTCAGAAAAGTGGGTGGAGCCTACAAAAGCCAATCAAAATTCACCTATTAATTTTCAAGGGAAATATTCAGTTGCTGCCATTCTTGCAATGTTAAGGACACAAGCTTCAAACTTGGTACAGTTGATCACTGGGTGACTGGGGTTCAAATTCAGAAAAAGGGGTGGAGCCACAAGCAGCCAATCAGATTTGTTTCATTTCAATGCAAATTATTGATGCCAAAGACCGCAAAGCTCACAAACAACCAGCCAAATACATACCGGGCCATCAGCGAGTTACTTTATAATTTAGTCAGTGTTTGCCCATTGCAAAATCTTTCCTTACCCTGATTTGCATTCTGAAATGTATCTCTGGTGGCAACATCTTTAGTCCTGTCAGGTGATCTCTGCGGAATGTTTGTTTCTAAAAAATTCCGAAGCAGTACAAAATATACCTGGTCTCACAGAATGCTCTGGGAGGAGCATTCTGCATAGCTATTCAGCCTAGGCTAAGCATGACTGGAAGAGCGGGGCTACATACCAATATAAAGCAATATATAGCCATAGGAAGTGTTTCTGATGCTGAAACAGGGAAAATTACCATAAAAGTGGGTATATTGAATAATTTACTGCATTCTACTATGTCATTACAGTGCCTCTTTAAGGGTGCATTCTACTATGTCAATATTTTTTTTTAAATTAATGAACAGTTTCTCAATGTAGGGAAAGTACAAAAATAGCACATTCAAGGTGGTAGGAATGCATAACATAGGTCAAACAGGATGCAAACAGACCAATAACATTATACAAAAGTTAAAATAGACAGAAAATGTTCCAAGATCCAAAGATGCATAAAGAGTTCAGGAGCCCCAAAAGGCAATCTATTCTTCCCAAATAAGCAATGCAACATTCTAATTTCTCAACGCTGACATAGAAAATTTGATCAGTCAGTATTATCAGATCAAGCTGTATGTTGAAGTCTATAGCTAAATTCCACTAAATAGATCTGAAATCTCTATATACTTTCCTATTGGCGCCAGTCTGTATACGTAAACCACTGTACACTAATACTACAATGGGCCGGCCAGCCTGCCTGCCTGCCTGCTCTCCCTGCCTCCCCTACAGGCCTCACAAGTCTGCTGGTGACAGCTTCCTTCCTGTATGGAGGGGGCCAGTCAGATTGAGCTGGGAGGAGATTCCTAAAGTTCTGATTTGCTGCTCATTATCATGTGCCACTTCTGTTTCCTGTTTATGCTAAATAAAATCAGGAAGTGGTTACAGCAAATCAGAGCCAGACAAATCTATCACCTGATCAAACTTACCACATGTTTTTCCAGCAGTTCTGCTTACACACACGAAAATTATTATTATTAAAAGTAGGTGACCTAAGCCCGTTTATTCATACATTATTGATCTGTTGTTGCCTGTGCATCAGGTGTGATCTGTGCTCATGATGGTAAGTGATAGGAATTGAGCACTAAACATATCAGATCATGTCAGAGAAGGAGTCAAACCACATCCAGGCTGGAGTGCAGTGTGCAGTCTGCTATCAATGGGGAATCAGAGAATCTCTTTAAAGTTGACCTGATCCATCGCACAGGACAGTAGGAAAACATAACAGAAATGCACCCTGAATGTACAGTATTTAAAAAGTTTAGCCTGTGTAATTCCACCTCATTTGTGTGTAATCACTAGTTGTAATATGCTACCCTCCTGTATCACGTGACTGCCTATGGCAGATAAGCAGAAAAGCCCATTTGAAAGCACAGGCTGTAAACAATATGTCTGCTTCCATGAATCAGGAAATACCATGTTTCCCCTAAAGTAAGACATCCCCTGAGAATAAGTCCTAGCAGGAATTCCTAGCATGCTTGAAATAATGAGAGTTCTACAGTCCTATATATGTGTCAGGCAATTTGTGTCTTTGTTGGAGCCAGTCCTCCTGATCTGTCGTGATAAGCATCAGCAGCACTTCACCTTTTCCCAGGACACACAGCTTATCCTATATGCACAAGAGATTTCCCTAATGTCCCTGACCTCTCTGCTGCCGGCCGGGAACCTCTTCCCCCTACTGAGGTAGGTATATAGCTTTGTTTAGGTGGGAAGGGAAAATACATGTTCCCTTTAAAGGATGGCTCTCTCCTCAAATGAAGCTATAGAAATGGGATGGAGGAGACATATTTGTTTACTTAGCTACCACTACTTTGTCCAGGCTGCTAGGTGTACTGTGTGGGAGGAGACAGCTGCTTCAGCTGAGATGAAGTCTACTTTCTACTCAGCAGCGCCACCTAGCAGCTATAGGCAGCAGTGGGGCTGCATGTATTAGGACAAGTTGATGGTTCAGATGACATGACACCAAGTGCAATCCAGAGATTACAAGTTTACAAGTTACTTGACATGTTTATGTTTTTAGTTACGTGTGTTCTTTTACCTCCTTAGCGGTATGCCCAACACTGTGTCAGATATACCGCTCCCCAGAGCCGGGACAAGGTCCTCCAGCACCCAAGGCTGAAACACCAAAGTGCGCCCCTCCATCCCTCCCAACCCAGCCGTCACACACTGATTGCTATTAGACTAAGAGGCGCCCCAGGGCCCCCAACCTCCCTAGCACCTTAATCTCTAGTTATCTGGCTTGTAGTCACTGCCACGCATCCCCTTTTCTTATTTCTCTCTGCTGCAAACACAATAGGGAATGATAGCTGAGTGAGTTGTGCGCTCCCTCCTACACTGCGCCCTGAGGCTGGAGCCTCTCTCGCCTCTGTCTTGTCCCGACCCTGCCACTCGCTGGCCTCAGGAGTCCCCCAGGATTAATCCAACAGATTGAATGGCTGTAAAAGGCTTAACTAGCACTAGGCTAGCTAGTATAGGTGGGCGGCAACCCCCGATTGCCTTTGATCCCCCCCCCCCTCCCCGATCCAGCCGCTTATACATTACCCAGCCTGGCCTCCCCGCACAGCTCCGGTCTCTCTGTGGGGAGGATTGGGTCTGCGCATGACGGCATGTACGATCCTCCCCATAGAGAAGACCGGAGCACTCTCGTTTGAGGCGGTCAAAAATAGACTCGGAAATATCCTGTTCTTTGAGAAATTGAGAGCCCGTATGAATGATAGCATGAAAAAATTCCATAAAATTTGGGATCCACTGATAGCTTACTTATTAACTCCTGAACAAATAGCTATGGTGCACAATCAATGATCGGATCTTGGTCTCTCGCATAAGCAAGGATGGCGGCCCTCGTCCCTGGAACCCTCTTCTACTGTCCCTTCCCTCTTCTCTCTAACTCTTACCTTCTATAATTTCTTCTAATCTCTATATAACCACTGCTTATCTTTTGACCTGTCTTTACTATGATAGCATTGTTGGTGTTAAGACACTAGATGTTTACTTGAATAAGTCTGTGAATTTGATTACATGTGAACATACTCCTCTTTCTATTTCACACGTTGGCACTTCCTGTTGCAACTAGAACCTAATGAGCTGACCCTAGCTTATGCTAGGTAATTAGCAAAACCTATCTCGCTGGAGCATAGGTTTCATAGCTATAGGTACTGGTCAGGTATGATAGATTAGTCCTCTCCCGACCCCTTATGGGTTAGAGTTGGTAGATGGACTACCCTGTACGACAGTGTTTAGGAACTCCTTATCTGACTATTAACTGTAATAGCTGTTCTACCCACAGATCAGTATGTTGAGATTACTAGTGTTAAGCTGGCTTTTACTTGCTCAGGTTAAAGATGAGTCGATTGTAAACTTTTTATGCTGTTTCTGTTTTCCAATGTTGAAATTTGTTCTTGTTGATAATTGAACTGTAACACCTACAAAACTTTTCAATAAAAAACAATTGAAACAAGAGAAGACCGGAGCAGTGCAGGAAGGCTGCGCCGATCACTGGAGCCAGGCTGGGTAATGTATAAGCGGCTGGATGGGGGGATCGGGGGCAATCGTGAGGTGCCGGCCACCAATACTAGCTAGCCTTGATCCTGGTGACTCTAAAGCTGCAAAACCTCCTGAGCGGCGTAACGCTCAGCAGGTTGATATAGCAAAGTTCCCGTGACCCGGAACTCAGGCAACTGGAAGTCTCAACTAACCGGCATGCCCGAGGGGATGCCAGGCTGAGGTGTTGGGGTGGTTTTAAGAGCAAGAAATACTCAGGGTCCATTCACACTGGGGCAATTCGCATGCGTTTACCGCAGATCGCAGGCAATCGCTTGCGCTTTTAAAAACGCTAGTGTAATGGAAGGTATGTGGCAGTGATCTCGCTGCCGTGATCGCCAGCGATTCGTGGTAAAAGTAATCACAGTGCATGCAGCATTTTGTTACGATTTTTGAGCGGTCGCAACTGCAACGTTTAAAAAGCGCTAATCGTGATCGCTCAAAAATCATGACAATGTACAGTAAAACAAAATACATGTTAACCAACAAAAATCGCAGCCGCAAAACACTAACGATTATCGCTAGCGTTCTGCGATCCGCAGGACGAAAGACCCCTCACTGTGTTCTCTCCTCCTGTCTGGAGCTCACCTATTATGTAGTATTTGAGAAGTTTCTTTTTTATCATGCAGAACAGTTCCTCTGTTGGTTAGAACAGTTTAAAGTGGATCCGAGATAAACTTTTACTCATTGCATAATTGTGTTCCTTTCATATAGTTTATAGGGCATTCCTCAAGCCAAATACTTTTTGTGTTTTTGTTTTCGCACTCTAATTCCCTATAAACTAAAGAAGCTTTGCCCACAGCAAATTTTGTGCCTTGGCAGTAGCAAGGGCTTATGGGAGTTCAGTCTGGGCAGGAGGAGGAGGAGGTTACTAGCCATTGATTTCAGAGGCAGAGGGGAGGAGGGAGGAGGAGAGGGGACTGAATTTACACACAGGCAAGCTGATAGCATCTCCAGCCCTCAGCCTGTGACAATGTGACAAACAGAACATGGCTGCCCTCATTGTATCACAGGAATTCATAATCATATTCTGTTGAAGCTGTTTGCAGCTAGATATGCTGTGTAAAGATATATAGACAAGTTACTTGTTATAGTTAGTTTTTCATCTCAGATCCGCTTTAAGAAGAAAAAAACTGTCGGTAATGCTTTCATAAATTTAGCCCTGAGTGTCTCTTCCCTCTCTCACTCTGAGAGCTGCTGTGCAGGCCTGCAGGGATTCCGGGAAAGAGGTTTAGAAGATGTTCATTGTTTTTCACTGAAAATATAAATACATTACTGGCTTGAATGGTGTTTACATTTGTGTGGAGCTCAGTAGTAAAACAAGAGAAAACATTTCTGTCCCGCTCTCCTTATCGGCTCTGTTTTGTTACAGCTAATCCTGAGACAATCCATGGCTGTTTGTTCCTGACAGGAAGCGCCCAGCGGAGGGGTCTGCCTGCTGTAGTCATGTGACCAGTGCCAATGTCGTCACAGCAGAAGAATGACATTCTTTTACATGTACATTACCCTCCGCCAGAGAGCAAGCCCCATACATGAGGACTCTGTACACAGACAACACGTTTTCTGTCTTTCTGCAAGTGTGTGTTTTGTGGACCGCAAGCGCATGAGTCTTCCCATACGCGACACATTTTAGCATTCACACTACAGCCTGGTACACACATCCAATTTTGATTGGCCAGTTTTACAACTTCCATGTAGTATGAGAGATTATCTACACGGTTTACACAGAGGCGCTATTCGTGACCTTCAGACTATACTGTGTACTCCTATCTGTTTATTGCCTGAGGAAGCGGGAACATACCCGTGAAACGCATTGCACTGTTTGTTTTGGAGTATATTAATACACCTGTTGTCATAAAACTGATGGTATCTTGTCTGCTTTGGGGAGGCGTGTCCACCACCACCACCTCCTGAGGGATTTTAAGCCTTTTAGAACCGTTTATCCTGCTGGCGCCTCTGTTCACTCTTACATTATTTACACAGTTTGTTCATAGTATTCAGAATCTGTTAGCCCTCATACTACATGGAGGTGGTAAAATTAGCCACAATTGAAAGTGTGTATGCTCCTTAATTCATCTTCACATGCTGCGTTTTTTAAACAGTACGCATTTTGCCCACATATTTAAAATCCCTGCTTCGTTCATTGACTGACGGTACGTGACTTCCGCTGTCGACGCGTAAATCCAAAGGTAACGTGCTGTTGACTTTACGGCGGCTCAGGGGCCGATCAGGAACTTCCGCACACCTTTAAGGAACCCTGAGTAGTAAAAGAATTCTGGACTTACCCGGTGCTTCCTCCAGCTCTCCGTAGCTCGCAAAGTCCCCCGGCATCCTCTCCGGCTCTTCCTTGGTCCCGCTGGCAGCTCCGGTAATCTGGCGACTACGGCTGAAGACGCGTCATGCGCTCCCACAGTGCGTCATCACGCTGGTCACCGTGTCATGCACGGTTCAGTCTTCAGAGAACTGCGCATGTGCAGGACACTTACAGCGACTGGTGCGATGGTGGCGTGCACGCACGACTTTAGCCAAAGTCGCCGGATTACCAGAGCTAATACAAATACTGATAAAAAGCATGTAGTATTGTTCCACCCCAACAGCAGTACTAAACAATTTCCAAAGCAAACACGGGGCTTTTTGATGAACAATCTGTCTTTTAATTCTCCTTGGTAAAAGTTTCCTCAAAGTTACAGGACAAACATGCGGACTAAGTAACGGATTCCCACATCACATAAAGACTGCCTATGCAGCCTTTGGGCTTGATTCACTAAGCGGCGCTAAGTGTTAGCGCCGGAGTAAAAAAGAGTTTTCCGGTGCTAAGCCGGTTAGTGTGCCTTTTCTGAGGTTAGTGTGCCTTATCTGAGTTATTGTGCCTTATCTGAGGTTACTGTGCCTTATCTGAGGTTACTGTGCCTTATCTGAGTTAGGGTGCCTTATCTGAGTTAGTGTGCCTTATCTGAGGTTACTGTGCCTTATCTGAGGTTACTGTGCCTTATCTGAGTTAGTGTGCCTTATCTGAGTTAGTGTGCCTTATCTGAGGTTAGTGTGCCTTATCTGAGTTAGTGTGCCTTATCTGAGTTAAACAGAGTAACCAAGCAGCTCAGGGTGACCCAAACTACTAGGAATGTATAGGAGGATAAAAGGAACCAAAAAGCCCTCCTACTAAAAAAGCAAAGCTTGGTGTAATTGCCTTCTTAAAACAGAAGGAAATTTGCAATAATTCAGTTATAAATGAACATTTGTGGTTACCCACAATGCACACCTACTAAATATGCAAATTATCCCTTTTCGCCCTTGTTAAGCCAAGCAAGCATCCAGAACCGCTGGTGTATAGCAAGCCTATATCTTTAAGTTTTACACAGCCATATCATTATCTGAGTTAGTGTGCCTTATCTGAGGTTAGTGTGCCTTATCTGAGGTTAGTGTGCCTTATCTGAGGTTAGTGTGCCTTATCTGAGGTTAGTGTGCCTTATCTGAGTTAGTGTGCCTTATCTGAGGTTAGTGTGCCTTATCTGAGGTTAGTGTGCCTTATCTGAGGTTAGTGTGCCTTATCTGAGGTTAGTGTGCCTTATTTGAGTTAGTGTGCCTTATCTGAGTTAGTGTGCCTTATCTGAGGTTAGTGTGCCTTATCTGAGGTTAGTGTGCCTTATCTGAGTTAGTGTGCCTTATCTGAGTTAGTGTGCCTTATCTGAGGTTAGTGTGCCTTATCTGAGTTAGTGTGCCTTATCTGAGGTTAGTGTGCCTTATCTGAGGTTAGTGTGCCTTATCTGAGTTAGTGTGCCTTATCTGAGGTTAGTGTCCCTTATCTGAGGTTAGTGTGCCTTATCTGAGGTTAGTGTGCCTTATCTGAGGTTAGTGTGTCTTATCTGAGGTTAGTGTGCCTTATCTGAGGTTAGTGTGCCTTATCTGAACTTAGTGCCCCTTAAGTAGCTTTGTGCACACTAAAAGATGCACAAAGCTACATCGCGCACTGCACCATCGCACAGCGTAATGCGCCAATCTTTGTGCATGGTGCAACGCGATGCGATGGTGCAGTGCGCGATGTAGCTTTGTGCATCTTTTAGTGTGCACAAAGCTACTTAACCCCCCTGGCGGTATGATTTGTGTGGCTGCACACCTACTAAATATGCAAATTATCCCTTTTCGCCCTTGTTAAGCCAAGCAAGCATCCAGAACCGCTGGTTTATAGCAAGCCTATAGCTTTAAGTTTTACACAGCCATATCATTATCTGAGTTAGTGTGCCTTATCTGAGGTTAGTGTGCCTTATCTGAGGTTAGTGTGCCTTATTTGAGTTAGTGTGCCTTATTTGAGTTAGTGTGCCTTATCTGAGTTAGTGTGCCTTATCTGAGTTAGTGTGCCTTATCTGAGGTTAGTGTGCCTTATCTGAGTTAGTGTGCCTTATCTGAGGTTAGTGTGCCTTATCTGAGTTAGTGTGCCTTATCTGAGGTTAGTGTCCCTTATCTGAGGTTAGTGTGCCTTATCTGAGGTTAGTGTGCCTTATCTGAACTTAGTGCCCCTTAAGTAGCTTTGTGCACACTAAAAGATGCACAAAGCTGGAGGGGTTGTAACCATTTAGGTACCCTAGAACACATTTTTTGGTCCTGCCCAATTATACAACCTCTTTGGGTCGCTATACAAACTTTAATATTAAAGGTAACTGATATCTCCATTCCCTTAGATCCTGTCCATATGCTACTGGGCAAACCTATCTATGGCTCCAGACGACATTCTATGAAACTTATTACGCATATATTAACAGCCACGAGACTGGCTATAGCATCCCAATGGCGTGACATTGAGGCCCCAACTCTTTCTAAAATCATTGCTAAACTACAATGGACTAAACTCATGGAATATCTCACAGCCATTCTCAGAGACACAGAACCCCAATATGAAAAAGTATGGAATCTATGGGAACTATACTTCTCCAATTATAATCCACCTTGATGTCATAAACCTATATGAACCCTGTAGCATATCGAGAGGTATCAGCATTTTATGTAATGCTGAAATAATGATATGATCCCCACTATGTAAAAGACTTAAACCTAATACGGGACCTATCCACCAATCATCAACCATACCAATATACATAAATAAGGGCTGACCAGACCAGACTAAAATTTTTAAATTATCTACAAATGTATAACATAGACTGCATACTATGAACCATCCTTATCTGTTTCTTTATTTTTTATTTTCTCTCCTAATATAGGCATTATATATGGGCCTATATTGTTCTTAGCTTTACTACTTTTATGCTATTATCTTTGTAAATGTTGGATGATAATAAGCTGTTAAATGTTTTATACACTTTCTGTACACTATATTATCCTTTAATAAAAAAAAACAGTGTTACAAAAAAAAAAAAAAGATGCACAAAGCTACATCGCGCACTGCACCGTCGCACAGCGTAATGCGCCGATCTTTGTGCATGGTGCAACGCGATGCGATGGTGCAGTGCGCGATGTAGCTTTGTGCATCTTTTAGTGTGCACAAAGCTACTTAACCCCCCTGGCGGTATGATTTGTGCGGCTGCGCAGCCGCGGGAGGGTTTTTTTCGCCTTTTTTTTTTTTAGCATGTAGCTAGCCTAGCGCTAGCTACATGCTTCCTCGCGGCGTCCGCCCGTCCCCTCCGATCGCCGCCGGCGCCGCTTGCCCATAAGGAAATCCCGTTCTAAACGGGATTTCCCTGAGGGCTTCCCCCGTCGCCATGGCGACGAATGGAGTGACGTCACGATGTCACGGACGTCGTGACGTCACAGGGAGTCCCGATCCACCCCATAGCGCAGCCTGGCGGCGATTGGCCAGGCTGCGCAAGGGGTATGCGGGGGGGGGCCCTGTTTCCGCGGCGGGTAGCAGCGCATCGGCGGCGGGAGGCGGCGATCAGAGCAAACACGCAGCTAGCAAAGTGCTAGCTGCGTGTTTGAAAAAAAAATTATGTAAATCGGCCCAGCAGGGCCTGAGCGGCACCCTCCGGCGGCTTACCCCGTGTCACACACGGGGTTACCGCCAAGGAGGTTAAGGGGCACTAAGTTCAGATAAGGCACACTAACCTCAGATAAGGTTAGCGCTGTAGTTTGTGCCCACTAAGTGATAAGGCACACTAACCGGCTTAGTGACGGTTAGTGAATCAAAGCCTTTATGTGATGTGGGAATCCGTTGCTGAGTCCGCATGTTTGTCCTGTAACTTTGAAGAAACTTTTACCAAGGAGAATTAAAAGACAGATTGTTCATCAAAAAGCCCCGTGTTTGCTTTGGAATTTGTTTAGGATTACCGGAGCTGCCAGCGCGACCAAGAAAGAGCCGAAGAGGATGCCGGGGGACCTCGCAGGCTACGTGGGCTGGAGAAAGCCCCAGGTAAGTCCAGAATTCAGGGTTTTTTTCTTTTCTACTGCTCAGGGTCCCTTTAAAGAACTATTCAGGCTCTGGAACCAGCTTGCGGTAATCCAAGAAGTAGTGACAAGTTTCTGCACACTGGGAGTAGAATAACTCCTTTTATTGTCCCATGACACCCATACAACCTCCGTCAACCGACGATCATTTCAGGGCCTCACAGGATCATGGTATACAGACAGAAGATGATATATCATATGATATTATCTTCTGTCTGTAATGACCTCCTCCTAACCACCCCACGCATCTCGTACTTCCTTGCATGACTACAGGACTTCATTAGAGCCACCCCCATCCTGTGGAACTCCCACTGCCACTGCCGCTCTTCAAAACTCTAACCTCCATCCAGCTCCAACCTATCAGAAAGTATGAATTTGGCCCATAAATGGAATAAAAATTATAACTATTCCGATCATTTCAGAAGTAATCGATCCAAAAAACAGATTGATAAAACGATTGACAAATTGTTCATTTAAAGTCAATTGGCACCATCAACACTGTCGCGTCAATCTGAAGGTTGATCGTTGAGTAAAATAGCATCGCTGAGAAGCATTTTTAAATACATTGATTACTGGGACCAATAAAAGTGTGTGTGTGGTAGGGGGATTGCTGTTTGTCAGGGGGCAGCTGGTAATAGTGGCCTTGGGCGGTAAAAAGTACAAATCCGGCCATGTCTGCGTACCTGGCTGGGATCTGACTGGGATAATACGCAGAAGAGCGTCACACTGCACTACAGTACGACGCACAACTCAGCTGCTTTACGTTCGGGTTGCTGAGCGTGTGGGAACCGCACAGAAGGTTTGTAGCATCTGTAATGAGCGACACAACATTATTTATTATTGTTTCTAAGAATTTCTGTTCATCTTTTTATGGTGAAGACATAAGTGACATTTGAGTATGGCTTCCCTCTACAGAGCACGTCACCAGCTGCTATTCCCACAACACTTCTGATCCCCGGCAGCGTCAGTAGACTGTGATCTCTGGACCTACTGCCCTTCCAGGGCCGCTAATAGTGATGTGAGCAGCCAATAGGAGTGGGACAGCAGGAGAGAGGAGCAGAGAATGAGACTGCAGTGTTACCAGACAGGAGGACAGGGGAGGAGGGGTGCAGAGAAGGCAGTGGTACTGAGGAGATGAGACCAGACAGGAGGACAGGGGAAGAGGGGTGCAGAGAAGGCAGTGGTACTGAGGAGATGAGACCAGACAGGAGGACAGGGGAAGAGGGGTGCAGAGAAGCAGGGCAGTTTCTAGGCTAAAATGCACCCAGGGCGAGGGTGTTAAAATTGCGCCCCCCGCGCGGAGCCAGGTATACATGCCCGCAGTATAGGTTAGCCAGGTCTAGTTACACTCAGTATAGGTAGCCAGCTATAGGTCGTCCCCCCCCCCCCAGTATAGGTAGCCAGGCATAGTATAGGTAGCCAGGCATAGGTGCCCCAGTATAGTTGCCCCCAGTATAGGTTAGCCAGGTAGGTGCCTCCAGTATAGGTAGCCGGTATAGTTGCCCCCAGTATAGGTTAGATAGGCAGGTGCCCCCGGTATAGGTTAGATAGGTAGGTGCCCCCAGTACAGGTTAGCTAGGTGGGTGCCTCTAATATAGGGAGTCAGAATAGTTGCCCCCAGCATAGGTTAGATAGGTAGGTGCCCCCAGTATAGGTTAGTTAGGTAGGTGCCTCCAATATAGGTAGCCAGTATAGTTGCCACCAGTATAGGTTAGGTAGGTAGGTGCCCCCAATACAGGTTAGGTAGGTGCCCCCCAGTATAGGTTAAATTAGGTAGGTGCCTCCTAGTGTGGTTAGATTAGGTAGGTGCCCCCCAGTGTGGTTAGATTAGGTAGGTGCCCCCCAGTATAGGTTAGATTAGGTAGGTGCCCCCCAGTATAGGTTAGATTAGGTAGGTGCCCCCCAGTGTGGTTAGATTAGGTAGGTGCCCCCCCCAGTGTGGTTAGATTAGGTAGGTGCCCCCCCCCCCCAGTGTGGTTAGATTAGGTAGGTGCACCCCAGTGTGGTTAGATTAGGTAGGTGCCCCCCAGTATAGGTTAGATTAGGTAGGTGCCCCCCCCAGTATAGGTTAGATTAGGTAGGTGCAATCCCCCCCCCCCCCCCCAGTGTGGTTAGATTAGGTAGGTGCCCCCCAGTGTGGTTAGATTAGGTAGGTGCCCCCCAGTATAGGTTAGATTAGGTAGGTGCCCCCCCCCCAGTGTGGTTAGATTAGGTAGGTGCCCCCCAGTGTGGTTAGATTAGGTAGGTGCCCCCCAGTATAGGTTAGATTAGGTAGGTGCAATCCCCCCCACCCAGTGTGGTTAGATTAGGTAGGTGCCCCCCAGTATGGAGGGGGGAGTCAGCCGCGGGAAGGGCAGACCGACCTCTCCCTCCCTTCCTCTCCGCGGGCCGCCCTCCGTGCTCCCCCCTCCGAGTGTGACTGCACAGGAAGCGCTGTGTACAGAGCGCATTAGCGCAACTCCCCTCCCTGGTTCCAATCGCCGCCGGTCTCCTCTTCTGTCTTCTCCTCATAGCCGCTGATACACACGCTGCTTCCGGCTAAACAGGAAGCAGCGTGTGTATCAGCGGCTATGAAGAGAAGAGGAGACTGGAGGCGATTGGAATCAGGGAGGTGAGCTGCGCTCTGTACACAGCGCTTCCTGTGCAGTCACACTCGGAGGGGCGGAGCACGGAGGGCGGCCCGCGGAGAGGAAGGGAGGAAGAGGTCGGGCTGCCCTCCCCGCGGCTGACTCCCCCCTCCATTACTGCGCCCACACTCCATCAGCGCCCAGGGCGCCCGCACGGGCCGCACGGCCCTAGAAACGGGCCTGCAGAGAAGGCCGTGGTACTGAGGAGATGGGACCAGACAGGAGGACCAGGCGAAGAGGGGTGCAGAGAAGGCAATGGTACTGAGGAGATGAGACCAGACAGGAGGACAGGGGAAGAGGGGTGCAGAGAAGGCCGTGGTACTGAGGAGATGAGACCAGACAGGAGGACCAGGGGAAGAGGGGTGCAGAGAAGGCAGTGGTACTGAGGAGATGGGAGCAGATAGGACAGGGGAAGAGGGGTGCAGAGAAGGCCGTGGTACTGAGGAGATGGGACAAGATAGGACAGGGGAAGAGGGGTACATACAAGGCAGTGGTACTGAGGAGATGGGACCAGATAGGACACGGGAAGATGAGGACATAGAGGGCCGTGGCGCTGAGGAGATGGCATCAGATAGGACAGGGAAAGAGGGATACAGAGATGGCAGTGGTACTGAGGAGATGGAACCAGATAGGACAGGGGATGAGAAGGCAGTGGTACTGAGGAGATGGGACCAGATAGGACAGGGGAAGAGGGGTGCAGAGAAGGCAGTGTTACTGAGGAGGTGGGAGCAGATAGGACAGGGGAAGATGAGTACATAGAAGGCAGTGGTACTGATGTGGCGAGACCAGATAGGACAGGGGAAGAGGGATGCAGAGAAGGCAGTGGTACTGAGAAGATGGGAGCAGATAGGACAGGGGAGGAGGGGTGCATAGAAGGCAGTGGTACTGAGGAGATGAGACAAGACAGGAGGACAGGGGAAGAGGGATGCAGAGCAGGCAGTGGTACTGAGGAGATGGGAGCAGATAGGACAGGGAAAGAGAGGTGCAGAGAAGGCCGTGGTACTGAGGAGATGGGAGCATGTTTAAGACCAGTGGCAACTCCAGCTTCAAAATGTTGAAGGGGCACAAAGGTGGCACAATGGCTGGCTGGTGGGGCCCATCTGGGTGATCAAAGTCAATGTTTGTATGGCGAGCTTTAGATATTTTTTGCTTAACTCAAGTGACAAAATTAAGGCTAACAAGTTCAGCAATTCGGATTCAAAACTTCCTGTCTGTAAAATGCAAGCTCTAGTTTATTGGTTATTTTAAACAAAATACAGTAAGCTTTCAGCTAGTACGCCTTCTTCAGACTATTCCTGTTGACTGACAATGTTAGAACATGCAATGTTACAATGTTAACGCCTACATAGACTCAGGCTGGCATGGAACATTTTTTACAAACCGTATCCTGGTCACTGTACACTGCCGGAACCTGTAAACAGGGATTATCGCGGACTGAACAGAACTGGGGTCCGCTTACTGCATCGGATTCCGCGGATCCGTTGCAGCGTGACAACTGTGAACAGCTCCTATTTATAAAATAGGAGCCGTATTTATAAAATAGTAGCAGTTTACGGTGGAGCGGAGAACGGACAAAAAAATATCCATTCCTCCACTCAAGTGGTAAGAGAGCCTGAAGGAGGTGGCAGGTATCATGTTTAGTAGACAGGCTGAGGTCAAGGCAGTTACATGTATTGCGGTCAGACAGGATAAGGTTAAAGGAGGTGACAGGCATCATGGTCAGTAGACAGGCTAAGGTCAGAGAAGGCAGCAGATATTGTGGCCAAGGCAGGCAGCAGAGAAACTGGAATCGTAGATAAGCAGAGGTCACCAAAGGGAAGCCAAAGTCAGACAAGCTGGGTCAAGTACAGGTAAACACAGGCACAGCCAAATGCATGGCAAAACTGTGAGCAGGACCTTACTGGAACGGGCTTAAAGGACTTACGAGGCCAAAGTACCTGCAAGATGTTTAAATGCACGGAGGACGCCGTCTGCGCCCTCCGTGCAGTTCTGCCGGGTCCCCTTCCTGAAAGCGCCCCCTGTGCCGCTGGCGACCCCACAGGCCGAGTCAGGCTCTCATGCCACTCCTAAGATGGCCGCCGGAGCTGGCCGCGGCTGCGCTGTCCGCATTGCCGCGAGTGCGGCTGCGCAGCTCTAGGGCCAACCCCTCCGATCCACAATATAGTGCGTGGTTCGGAGGGTTGGCCCTAGAGCTGCGCAGCCGCACTCGCGGCAGTGCGGACTGCGCAGCCGTGGCCAGCTCCGGCGGCCATCTTAGGAGCGGCATGAGAGCCCGACCCGGCCTGTGGGGTTGGCAGCGGCACGGGGGGCGATTTCAGGAAGGGGACCCGGCGGAACTGCACGGAGGGCGCGGACGGCGTCCTCCGTGCATTTAAACATCTTGCAGGTACTTCACTTTTTTAACGAATTTGGCCTCGTAAGTCCTTTAAAGGAACACTATCAATACCCAAGTGCTCTAAAATGACATGTACAGTACAACTAATATCTAAGTAGCTGTGTAAACATTTTCATACTTTTCATGTTAAATATCAGAGGCCAAAGCTTTAATTTATTGAGAGTGTATTATTTAGCTTTATTTGGAACAAATCAATTGCAGGAGGGGTGTAACAAACTTACCTGGTGTTGTCTCTGGAGGCTGCTCTGAGCAGCTGGAGGAAGCTTCCTCTTCCTCTTTGGTCAGTCACATCCCCGGCTCCCCTGTAGATGTGGGTCAACATGTTGTTTCTGGCAGTCTCTCTAGGAGGACACGCACAGCTCAGAACTGCCTTTATAGGTTAAGGAGGCGTGTCTGAAGTGTGTCAGCTGATTCCTAAGGTCAACTGACACTTGCTGCAGGGATGTTGC